>NW_027507718.1:249791096-250334533 GCF_037356315.1 Lithobates pipiens
TCAGACTGGGGCGGGAGCGGCGTCGGCGGTAAAGAGCCGCTATTTTTAGCAGCGATTTATCCTAGTTTTAGCGGCGGTCTGCGGCCGCTAGCAGGGCTGTTTGATTTAGATGGGTAGGAGCAGTTTAGGAGCGGTGAATACACCGCTCCTTTCACCGCTCCAAAGATGCTGCTAGCAGGACTTTTTTCACTGTGCTGCTAGCGCACCGCTCCAGTGTGAAAGCCCTCCGGCTTTCACACCGGAGTGAAAGGGGATGATTTTTTCAGGCGCTACACAGGCGCTATTTTTAGAGCTGTAGCGCCTGAAAACCGCCCCAGTGTGAAAGGGGCCTTAGTGTTTGGAGCTGGAGCTTTTATGTACTTTCTAGACTCCCTTTTTATATAATTTTTATATGTGGTTGTAGTAGTATGTATATTTTTTGTAAAATGCTTACTTGGCTATTCTAATTGTGCTAATGGCAATGTTATTTATTTTTCTATAGGTGGCACTATTGCTTCTATCTACCTTAGGGAACATCACAAAAGGTGTCAGGACTTAAAAAAACAATACAGACAATACCGGCAAAAAATGTAAGCCTTTCTTTTCTATTGTTTTTAACCCACTCTGCTCAATACAGCCTTGAACAAAAATGCAGCCCTTTATTCCTCAGGTGGACATACTATATATGGAATTGTATACTATAAAATAATTTTAATTGTTCCTCAATAAAAGGTATTGGGCTTATTTTACACCTGTGGCTAAGGGGCTGTAAAAATAAATGGTTGAGCTGCAATTTACTGCCCTCTAACCAGTAACCACCCATGTTACAATGGTGGACAGGCAAGGTTGTACACAGGAAAAGGTTTAGAGCGCAGGTATTCTGCATTCTGGGCATACACCTCTGAATGCATATGACCCTAAATGTAAGTACCACTTGCTACAGCCTTCAGCCCTGTCAAGCCGCAGTATATTTCAGTCTGGCTTAGGCTTTGTCAGGCTGCAGGCACATATCTCTTAATTTTCTGAAATGACAATAAGACCCCTTTCACACTGGGGCGTTTTGCAGGTGCTACTGCGCTTAAAATAGTGCCTGGAAACTGACCTGAAACAGCCGCTGCTGTGTCTCCAGTGTGAAAGCCCCGAGGGCTTTCACACTGGAGCGGTGCGCTTGCAGGATGGAAAAAAAACTTCTGCAATCAGCATCTTTGGAGCGGTGAAGGAGCGCTCCTAAACCACTCCAGCCCATTGAAATCAATGATGTAGCGCGGCTATACCGCCTAATGCCGGTCTTAAAGAGGGATTCCACCAAAAAAAAAAATATTAAAAGCCAGCAGCTATAAATACTACAGCTGCTGACTTTTAATAAATGGACACTCACCTGTCCCGAGTTCCAGCGATGCCGGCAGCCGAGGCCGATCGATCGCTCGGCTCTCGGCTGCTGTCGCCAGCATTCTAGGTGAGGGAATCAGGAAGTAAAGCGAATCGGCTTCACTTCCCGGTTCCCTACTGCGCATGCGCGAGCCGCGCCGCGCAATAGGAAATCTCCGCGCTGTCACTGAGACCCATGTGTGTCCCAGCAGACAGCGCGGCAGGGCAGGAAATGGCGTAGACTCCCACGGGAGTCTATGCCCGGAAGTGGGTGAAAATACCTGTCTTTGACAGGTATCTCCACCCCCCTCCCCCCTGAAAGGTGTCAATTGTGACACCGGAGGGGGGGGAGGGATCCGATCAGCGGAGGTTCCACTTTAGGGTGGAATCCCGCTTTAACCTTTTTTCGGGGGTAAAAATGGCCCTATAGCGGCCGAATAGAGCCGCTAAAATGACGGTAAAGCGGTGCTAAAAATATCAATGTTTTACCGCCGATGCCGCTTCTGCACCACTGTGAAAGGGGTCTAAGGGATGCCTTTTTGTGCACAGTATGCAGGCAAAGGACAGGCTTCTGCCCTGGCCCTGGGTTACACAAACTGCAAAAATCTAATATACAGAAAATGATTGACTAAACCACACAAGTGTATCTGTATCCTCTATTTTTCTTTATATTGACTTTTTAAAGTAACACATGCAGTAATATAGTGGTTGGAGCAAAGGTTTAGCCTGGTTTCACACTGTAGCAATGCGGGAGCCAGCGCCGGTTCCTGCATCGCATCTCTCCCAAAGGCAGTTCACACTGCCCTCTGCGAACCGCTGCAGGTGGCAATACAATGTTAATGACACCCCCAGATTGGTTCACAGATCACATTGCAAACTGTGAATTCGGACAGGAATCGGATGGCATGGGTGAGAAAACCCATGCCATCCGATTCCAGTGTGGGGAAAAAAAAAAGGCCCTGCACTTTTTTTTTCATGCGAATCCAATGCGAGTTCAGCCATACAACTGCATGGCTTAACTCGCATTGCACAGACATCACATATGATCGGCACATGCGGTGTGGGTGCGAATCACATGCGATGTCTGCAATAGCTATAGTGTGAACCTGGGCTTAGTGCATAGTAACACTTTTTGATGGAAAAATAATGTATTTTGTACAGAACTGTGCACATTTGGTCAAAATAAGGGACAGCTGAGGCTGCACGAAAGGCAGAGGGATTTGGTCTCAAAAGAAGGACAGTCCCTCCAAATGAAGACAGTTGAGAGTTTTGCTGGCAGTGGGGGCAAACGCTGCACCTGTACCTCCTGGGTGCATTAAAACAATGGGATTGGGCACACGCAAGCTAAATGCCTCATGTGCACAGGGACTAAAGGGTTAGGCAGGTATTATTTCTGTGCCCCTGTTTTGAGCTTTAACAATTAATTTATCTACAATGCCTATAGATACAATGGTAAATTAGTGAATAGCTTTTACTGCTATATAAAAACCCTAGTGCGCAAAGTCTGGGCACAGATTTACCTTAATATACCAGTAGAAAGATACATTTTCTAATATTATTGGTCAACAGTTAAAACCTGGGATTATACCAAGAAAAAATATTTCTAGGGACAAACTTCTCTTTCAGGAACCGGTCCTGGAATTCAGCAGGTACAGTAATTATTTAAGCTATATACATACATACATACTTAAATGATCTTAATAAGTGCAGTCAATAGTCACATGTTTCTTAATATATTGATTGTGCCACTTACCTTGCACGAACTGAAGAATGAGCAGTGAGCCCAGGAGAGCAATGAGGAATCTGGCCATTGTGTAGAACAGGCTTACCTGGACCAGAATAAAGCTTAACACGGCTAGCAGGATGTGGATATTTATATGATTAGAATCCTCCCACGAGTCCATAAATCTCCCTGGGGAAACCCCAAAAAATGTCAGGCTCAATGGGACTTTCTCTCATTCACTAGTTCTCATTTTCTTGGAAACAAGTATGTTTTCATGAAATGAGTTTTTATTCATGCAGACAATAAAGAAAGACTGGGAGCATAGAGAGAGGGTATTAGGATTGAGAGAAGTCACATTTTTATCACATAACCTAATATTTTCGTTGTAAGCAGTCTAGTGTTTCTAAGCCGTGCCAAACCACAACAGAATCATGTTTGTCGCCTGAGCGTTGTAACATTTTTGCATCTCTTTCTTCAAGGCTGCCCAGAGTTGTAGACATTTCTGACCCCTGTGCCCAGTTGTGGACAAAAGGGCCTCTGTACAAGAACAGTGTTTGCCCTATATTAAACTACAGCTCAGTTAGAAACATGTATTCACTTTTATGAAACCAACTAGTGTCAAAATGAGATGCTCATCTATTGATAATCAGGCTGCCTCTCATTTTGCGAAGTATATGCAGTAGTATTTTTTTGTGTATTTTGTAGGGGCATAACCAGGACTGTGAAGGACCTGGGGCATCCACACCAAGGAAAGTACCAATGAGGCTCGTGTGGCATAGGGGAATGGCGGGGGCGGACTCGCGCTAACAGTGGGAGGGGCTTAAAGGGGGGAATAGTTATATAAAAGTTGAGCCTACTCACTGTAAACATGTCAAGTATTCACAGCGCTTCACTTTTTCCACATTTTGTTATGTTGTGGCCTTCTTCCAAAATGGATTAAATTTATTATTTTCCTCAAAATTCTACAAACAATACCCCAGAATGACAACGTGGAGGAAGTTTGTTTGAAATGTTTGCAAAATGATTGAAAATAAAAAACAAAAAAAAAAAATCACATGTACATAAGTATTCACAGCCTGTGTCATGACACTCAAAATTGAGCTCAGGTGCAATCTGTTTGAGTCTGTTTGTGGTAAATTCAGTTGATTGGATATGATTTAGAAAGGCACACACCTGTCTATATAAGTTCTCATAGTTAACAGTGCATGTCAGAGCACAAACCAAGCCATGAATTGTCTGTAGACCTGCGAAGCAGGATTGTATCAAGGCACAGATCTGGGGAAATGTAGAGAAAAACTTCTGGAGCGTTTTAGGTCCCAATGAGCACAGTGGCCTCCATCATCCGTAAATGGAAGATGTTTGAAATCACCAGGATTCTTCCTAGTGCGGGCCACCCGACCAAACTGAGTGATCGGGGGAGAAGAGCCTTAGTCAGGGAGGTGACCAAGAAACCGACAGCGCTTCAGCATTTCTCTGTTGAGAGAGGTGAAGAACAACCATCTCTGCAGCACTCTACCAATCAGGTCTGTATGCTAGAGTGGCTAGACGGAAGCAGTAACTCCTCAGTAAAAGACACATAACATCCCACCTGGAGTTTGCCAAAAGGCACCTGAAGGACTCTCAGACCATGAGAAACAAAATTCTCTGGTCTGATGAAACTCTTTGGCCTGAATGGCAAGCGTCATGTCTGGAGGAAACAAGGCACCGCCCTTCACCTGGCCAATACCATCCCTGCAGTGAAGCATAGTAGTGGCAGCATCATGCTGTGGGGATGTTTTTTCAGTGGCAGAACCTAGGAGACTCATCAGGATAGAGGGAAAGATGAATGCAGCAATGTACAGAGATATGCTTGATGAAAACCGGCTCCAGAGTGCCCTTGACTTCAGACTGGGGTGAAGGTTCATCTTCCAATAGGACAACGGCCCACAGCCAAGATAGCAATGGAGTGCCTATGGGGCAACTCTGTGAATATCCTTGACTGGCCCAGCCAGAGCCCAGACTTGAACTTGATTGAACATCTCTGGAGAGATCTAAAAATGGCTGTGCACCAACTCTCCCCAGCCAACCTGATGGAGCTTGAGAGTTCCTGCAAAGAAGAATGAAAGAAACTGCCCAAAAATAGGTGTGCCAAGCTTATAGCATCCAGTGTTGGTCATCTTACTTTAAAAAAGTAATTAGTAAAGTTACAAATTACTTCTCCCAAAAAGTAATTGCGTTAGTAACTCAGTTACTACATTGGAAAAGTAATTAGTTACTCAGCAAAGTAACTGTGACTTTTTTTTTTATATTCTATAGACGGGACTAGAGAGGGAAGTGAATGTTGCCGCCTCCATCGGCAAGATTGACACCTCGCATGCCCCCCCCCCCCGAACCATAGCAGGCCGCGTGCCCTCAATATGGGGGGTGCTTTGGGAAAGAGGGAGGACAAGGGCTTCTTCCCCACAACCCTGGCCATTGGTTGTCGGGGTCTGTGGGTGGGGGGCTTATCAGAATCCAGGAACCCCCTCTAATAAGGGGGCCCCCAGATTCTGGCCCCCTACGCTATGTGAATTCACCTAGGGGTACAATGTACCCCTACCCATTCATCTGGGGAAAAAAGTATTAATAAAAAAAACACAACACAGGTTTATATAGTAATTTATTAATCAGCTCCGGGGGTCTTCTTCTGACTTCGGGGGTCTTCTTTGGACTTTTCCGCTCTGTTCGGCCTCTTCTCCCGGTGTCCGGCCTCTTCTCCCGCTCTCTGGCGTCTTCTCCCGCTCTCTCCGGTTCTTCTTCTGGCCTCCTCCGCTATCTTCTTGCAGCTCTTTTACTAGCGGAGGAGCCCGGTCTCCCCCGTCCTTCTTCCTTCTTTTTGTTGTTTTTTTTTTATTTTTAATACATTTGCAAAGATTTCAAACAAACTTCTTTCACGTTTTCATTATGGGATATTGTTGATAGAATTTTGAGGAAAATAATGAATTTAATCCATCTCCGACCGCAACATACAGGGATATACAATGTAATACTGACATATAATCACACACATGGGTTGGACTTGATGGACTTGTGTCTTTTTTCAAGCTCACCTACTATGTAACTATGTAAGAGCAATAACACCAAATTTGACACACTTTCTCCCCATTCACACCTGAGACCTTTTAATACTAACAAGTCACATGACACCGGGGGAGGTAAAATGGCTAACTGGGCCCAATTTGGACAGTTTCACTTAGGGGTGTGCTCACCTTTGTTGCCAACGGTTTAGACATTAATGGCTGTGTGTTGAGTTATTTTGAGGGGACATCAAGCTGTACACTCACTACTTTACATTGTAGAAAAGTGTAATCTCTTCAGTGTTGTCACATGAAAAGATATAATAAAATATTTACAAAAATGTGAGGGGTGTACTCACTTTTGTGAGATACTGTATATTCTTACTTGTATCTTGGTGTGCTTTGTGTTTTTCTTCCAGATCTGTGCAATAATCTAGCTTGAAACTTTACTTGTCACTTGCCATGTCACCTGCCACACATTACGGATTGTCACTTGCCATGTCGCCTGCCACATGTTATGGATTGTCACTTGCCACGTCCTGGATTGTCACTTGCCACGCTGCCTGCCACACATTATGGATTGTCACTTGCCACATCACGGATTGTCACTTGCCACGTCACCTGCCACACATTACGGATTGTCACTTGCCACGTCCTGGATTGTCACTTGCCACAAATTACGGTTTGACACTTGCCACGTCCCGGATTGTCACTTGCCACGTCCCGTATTGTCACCTTGCCACACATTATGGATTGTCACTTGCCACTTCACCTGTCACACATTACGGATTGTCACTTGCCACATCACCTAACACAAATTACGGATTGACACTTGCCACGTCCCGATTGTCACTTGCCATGCCCCGTATTGTCACCTTGCCACACATTACGGATTGTCACTTGCCACGTCATGTGTCACACATTACGGATTGTCACTTGCCATGTCCCGGATTGTCACTTGCCACGTCTCCTGCCATACATTACGGACTGTCACTTGCCATGTCACAGATTGTCACTTGCCACATCGCCTGCCACGCATTATGGATTGGCACTTGCCACGTCACGGATTGTCACTTGCCACGTCGCTTGCCACATGTTACGGGTTGTCACTTGATGTGCCATTTTCCTGCTGTGTCCCAGAGTCAGGTAGCAGATGATCAGTCAGGCAGAAGAGAGATAATGTAATCTCTCTGCTTCCCGCAGCTACCTGCACAGTGAGGGAGGAACTGCACTGCAGGAATGCAGGGCGGTGAGAGATGTCATCTCTATGCACCCCCGCCAGCCAGCTCCCTGATTGGCCAGCCCGCTCACCCACTAGCCGCCCAGCTGTCTTACCAACTGAGCCTCCTGACAGCCCTCGGAGCTGCCTTGGGTCTCTCACCCGCGGATGCACCCGCGCTTTCCCCCGCGGACCTGTGGAGCCGCCGGCTCTGACCCCTGGACCTGCCCGCTCTCACCTGCAGAGCAGCCTGTCCTCACCGGACCCTACTCAGGAGCAGGTCCCAAAGTGCCCGCGTGTGTCGCTATGGCGGAAGTTTCGCCACTGCTACCAGGACATTCAGCAGGCGCAGCGGGACTTGCACCTGTCTAGGAAGCTGCAACCTGTCCCACATGAGTGCCCACGGTTGAAATTCCGGAACCGGGGAGAGAAGCGATGGTTCAGGTGAGCACATCACTGGAGCATGGGACAGGTGAGTGAGTGTGAGTTTATGAAATGTCAGCAGATATACTTTTTGTAGCTGCTAACTTTTACACCCCTTTCACACTACAGTGCTGCTAAGGCCTGGTTCACACCTATGCAGGTTGCAGTTTGCATATCCCAGGTGCATTTTGCGTTTTTCAAAACATGTTTTTTGATCCATAAGGCTGGATTCACACTGATGCATTTTTAGCGCTTTTTGCATTTTGCAGATTTGCACTACAGATAGTGTTCCATAGGAAACCATGTTAAATGAACTGTATTGCAAATCTGCAAAATGCAAAAAACGCTAAAACTGCATAGATGTGAAACCAAAAACCAGAAAAAAGTCCCTGCCCCTTTCCAAAAATGTCCAGATGTGAACTACTTCTATAGGAAACTAAGTTAAATGGACTGTAATGTGTTTCTGCAAAACTGAAAATGCACTAAAACATGCACAGGTGTGAACCAGGCCTAAAACAGCGCTAAAGTGCTCGTTGTTTTTTCCGTGCTTTAGCTGCATTTGAGCTGTGCTTTTCAGGCCGCTAGATAAAAAGGTAAAAAGTCCAGTTTTGCAGCGTTTTGGAAGCGCTGCCCATTCATTGCAATAGGCAGGCGCGTTTTGGAAATGCTATTTACAGCGCTCCCAACCCGCCCCACCGTGTTATTTGTGAACCGTCTTTTCATTATTTCAATACAAGTTCTTTCACTGCACTGGGACTGAGTGTGTTATTCCCACCGCACCCCACCTACATACTCACTGACAGCCTATCTCATGAATACCTTCTGGCCCATAGCGGAATGGTCCACCTTCAGGCATCCCTGCCTTCATTTTATTTATTACTATATATGCGCCAACATGAAGGCTCCCATTGTTTAGAATTAGGGACCACACTTCACAAATGGGCCTTGACTAGGCAGTGAGGCTGCCACATAGATTTGCTAATATTGTGCATCAAAAAACTGTTTTTAACATTGTTTTAAATTATAATTAATTTTTTTTGCTGGGTAAGTGTGCTGGGAAATTTTTGTATTGTGTTTGCTCTGTGAAAAATCTTAAAGTGGTTGTAAACCTCAGACATGAACTATGAACAAAATATATCCCTCTACAGTCTGTACTTGTCTTACTTAAGATCACCAAGTGTCATTTCTGTCTGCTGCTTCATTCCTCTGCTATCAGCATGAATCACTTTTGACAAGTTTTTCCTGACACCAAGAAAAAAAAGGTGACAGGGGAGGTTGCTCCAACTAATTGACAGCCTCAGCACTGTTCCTTTGTGCTGTGTGGATGGTTGTGTGTGCCTTTCCTCCAATCAGCTCTCAGATCTCTCCTCACTAAGCTCTGCAAAGTGTAATTTCAGCGCCCCACCCCCTTTTTTCTGACAGCTCAGACAAGCTTTATAAATTGTGCAGTTTGTACAGATGTAGATAAGGGAAAACTGCAGATAAACAGGAACAATTTATGTTGGAAGATTTGCATAGCTCCCAACTGTCCTTGATTTCAAGGGACTGTCGCTGATTTGGAATAAAGTCCCTCTGTCCCTCTTTCCTTCTCATTTGTCCCTCATTTTGGTCTGATCTATATAGTTGTATATAAAATGCACTTTTTATCTTTCAAAAAGTGTTTCCCGGTGCTAAACCTTTCATACAGTTTCTAAATGACTGCATTTGTACATTTCAAAAGGCAATATAAAGGAATATATAAAGTAATAGTAAATAAAGCACTTGTGGGTTTATCTAATCTTTTTTGGTATAATTCTCTTTTAAGGGGGGTGTGTCCTATGTCTACATACTTTTGCTAATAGGTGTCCCTCCTTCCCATCTCGAAAAGCTGGGAGGTATGAATTTGTTTCATCTCTGTGTATCACCTGAGGCCAGTCACTTCACTGGGTATATGGAAGGGTTTACAACCGCTTTAATTTAAAAAGCTTACTATAAATTCATTGGAGCAGTGGTTGCCATTTTTGTTTGTCTGCAGTGGGTTTCCTGCAAGCTAATCAAAAGTGAGACCCGTTACTATGTAATATTGCCCTTTTTTGCGTCTTCATTATTATATGCAATTTCTAACTAAGCATTACAATATTAATCTACAGTACATACACTATATTGTCAAAAGTATTGTGACAACTGCCTTTACATGCACATGAATAGTGATGGCCGAACGGTTCGCCCGGCGGTCGTTTCGCGGCGAATTTCCGACTTTCGCCGTCCGCGGGTTCGAACGCCTTTTTCCGTCGTTCGCCCCGGCGGACTTACGTGTTTAATGTATACAAGAACTTTAACCTTTCGTGACACGTTTATCATGTGTTACAGGACAACCAATTGAGACATGACAGCTCATGGACACTTGGACATTCCCCCTAACCTATAAATACACCCGATCCGGTGGCCATTTTACATTCTTTCTTCTGTCACTGTAGGGAAAGGATCCTGTGTGGAGTAGGGACAGAGAAAACGCTAGCTATTTGGTACACAAAAGTTCTTTTCAGGACTGGTATAGGTGTTAGGTCAGCAGCCTGAGTTTCTTTTGTCAGTTTAGATAAAGGGACAGAGCGCTGTATGCTGCTATTTTAGGGACAGCTCAGCCAGATTAGTCTTTCTTCATCATCATCATCATCATCATCATTAGCTGTTACTATCAGGTCCACAAAAGAGCTGTTCCAGCTAATCGTTCCAGCCTACTCTTTTTTGCCAATTTGTATAGGGACAGGCAGGAAGCAGTGTGTCAGGCAGTGAGGATAATTTTAAAGACTTGCTGTTACTATTAGTTCCACAAAGGTTCTTTTCAGGACTGGTATCAGTGGTACGGTAATAGGCTTGTACACGTATAATATTCTTTCTTCCAAATATAGAAAGAATATTATACTTGACTGCTGCCCTTCTGCTGCAGTCTGCTAATCATTCACAACTCACTTGTTCCACAAAGCTCTTTATCAGGACTGGTAACTTGGTCTGTCTAGGGTGCTACGGTACATAGGCTTGGGTGCGGTACAGTCTGCTGTTCTGTAAGGACCGCTATCGGTCCACAATAGATAGGGTTGCCGTGCACTACTGCTGACCGCTGCCCTATACTGCAGCAGTCCTTCAGCGGTATAGGGACTGACGCACAGTCTGCTAAACACTAATACACAACCTGCTTGGTCCACAAAAGTTCTTATAAGGACTGGTAACTTGGTATAGGGTGCTACGGTACATAGGCCTGAGTGCGTTACAGTCTGCTGTTCTGTAAGGACCGCTATCGGTCCACAATACATAGGGTTGACGTGCACTACTGCTGACCGCTGCCCTATACTGCAGCAGTCCTTCAGCGGTATAGGGACTGACGCACAGTCTGCTAAACACTAACACACAACCTGCTTGGTCCACAAAAGTTCTTATAAGGACTGGTAACTTGGTATAGGGTGCTACGGTACATAGGCCTGAGTGCAGTACAGTCTGCTGTTCTGTAAGGACTGCTATCGGTCCACAATACATAGGGTTGCCGTGCACTACTGCTGACCGCTGCCCTATACTGCAGCAGTCCTTCAGCGGTATAGGGACTGACGCACAGTCTGCTAAACACTAATACACAACCTGCTTGGTCCACAAAAGTTCTTATAAGGACTGGTAACTTGGTATAGGGTGCTACGGTACATAGGCCTGAGTGCGTTACAGTCTGCTGTTCTGTAAGGACCGCTATCGGTCCACAATACATAGGGTTGCCGTGCACTACTGCTGACCGCTGCCCTATACTGCAGCAGTCCTTCATTGGTATAGGGACTGACGTACAGTCTGCTAATCACTAACACACAACCTGCTTGGTCCACAAAAGTTCTTATAAGGACTGGTAACTTGGTATAGGGTGCTACGGTACATAGGCCTGAGTGCGTTACAGTCTGCTGTTCTGTAAGGACCGCTATCGGTCCACAATACATAGGGTTGCCGTGCACTACTGCTGACCGCTGCCCTATACTGCAGCAGTCCTTCATTGGTATAGGGACTGACGTACAGTCTGCTAATCACTAACACACAACCTGCTTGGTCCACAAAAGTTCTTATAAGGACTGGTAACTTGGTATAGGGTGCTACGGTACATAGGCCTGAGTGCGTTACAGTCTGCTGTTCTGTAAGGACCGCTATCGGTCCACAATACATAGGGTTGCCGTGCACTACTGCTGACCGCTGCCCTATACTGCAGCAGTCCTTCAGCGGTATAGGGACTGACGCACAGTCTGCTAAACACTAACACACAACCTGCTTGGTCCACAAAAGTTCTTATAAGGACTGGTAACTTGGTATAGGGTGCTACGGTACATAGGCCTGAGTGCGTTACAGTCTGCTGTTCTGTAAGGACCGCTATCGGTCCACAATACATAGGGTTGCCGTGCACTACTGCTGACCGCTGCCCTATACTGCAGCAGTCCTTCATTGGTATAGGGACTGACGTACAGTCTGCTAATCACTAACACACAACCTGCTTGGTCCACAAAAGTTCTTATAAGGACTGGTAACTTGGTATAGGGTGCTACGGTACATAGGCCTGAGTGCGTTACAGTCTGCTGTTCTGTAAGGACCGCTATCGGTCCACAATACATAGGGTTGCCGTGCACTACTGCTGACCGCTGCCCTATACTGCAGCAGTCCTTCATTGGTATAGGGACTGACGTACAGTCTGCTAATCACTAACACACAACCTGCTTGGTCCACAAAAGTTCTTATAAGGACTGGTAACTTGGTATAGGGTGCTACGGTACATAGGCCTGAGTGCGTTACAGTCTGCTGTTCTGTAAGGACCGCTATCGGTCCACAATACATAGGGTTGCCGTGCACTACTGCTGACCGCTGCCCTATACTGCAGCAGTCCTTCAGCGGTATAGGGACTGACGCACAGTCTGCTAAACACTAACACACAACCTGCTTGGTCCACAAAAGTTCTTATAAGGACTGGTAACTTGGTATAGGGTGCTACGGTACATAGGCCTGAGTGCAGTACAGTCTGCTGTTCTGTAAGGACCGCTATCGGTCCACAATACATAGGGTTGCCGTGCACTACTGCTGACCGCTGCCCTATACTGCAGCAGTCCTTCATTGGTATAGGGACTGACGTACAGTCTGCTAATCACTAACACACAACCTGCTTGGTCCACAAAAGTTCTTATAAGGACTGGTAACTTGGTATAGGGTGCTACGGTACATAGGCCTGAGTGCGTTACAGTCTGCTGTTCTGTAAGGACCGCTATCGGTCCACAATACATAGGGTTGCCGTGCACTACTGCTGACCGCTGCCCTATACTGCAGCAGTCCTTCATTGGTATAGGGACTGACGTACAGTCTGCTAATCACTAACACACAACCTGCTTGGTCCACAAAAGTTCTTATAAGGACTGGTAACTTGGTATAGGGTGCTACGGTACATAGGCCTGAGTGCGTTACAGTCTGCTGTTCTGTAAGGACCGCTATCGGTCCACAATACATAGGGTTGCCGTGCACTACTGCTGACCGCTGCCCTATACTGCAGCAGTCCTTCAGCGGTATAGGGACTGACGCACAGTCTGCTAAACACTAACACACAACCTGCTTGGTCCACAAAAGTTCTTATAAGGACTGGTAACTTGGTATAGGGTGCTACGGTACATAGGCCTGAGTGCAGTACAGTCTGCTGTTCTGTAAGGACCGCTATCGGTCCACAATACATAGGGTTGCCGTGCACTACTGCTGACCGCTGCCCTATACTGCAGCAGTCCTTCAGCGGTATAGGGACTGACGCACAGTCTGCTAAACACTAACACACAACCTGCTTGGTCCACAAAAGTTCTTATAAGGACTGGTAACTTGGTATAGGGTGCTACGGTACATAGGCCTGAGTGCGTTACAGTCTGCTGTTCTGTAAGGACCGCTATCGGTCCACAATACATAGGGTTGCCGTGCACTACTGCTGACCGCTGCCCTATACTGCAGCAGTCCTTCATTGGTATAGGGACTGACGTACAGTCTGCTAATCACTAACACACAACCTGCTTGGTCCACAAAAGTTCTTATAAGGACTGGTAACTTGGTATAGGGTGCTACGGTACATAGGCCTGAGTGCGTTACAGTCTGCTGTTCTGTAAGGACCGCTATCGGTCCACAATACATAGGGTTGCCGTGCACTACTGCTGACCGCTGCCCTATACTGCAGCAGTCCTTCATTGGTATAGGGACTGACGTACAGTCTGCTAATCACTAACACACAACCTGCTTGGTCCACAAAAGTTCTTATAAGGACTGGTAACTTGGTATAGGGTGCTACGGTACATAGGCCTGAGTGCGTTACAGTCTGCTGTTCTGTAAGGACCGCTATCGGTCCACAATACATAGGGTTGCCGTGCACTACTGCTGACCGCTGCCCTATACTGCAGCAGTCCTTCATTGGTATAGGGACTGACGTACAGTCTGCTAATCACTAACACACAACCTGCTTGGTCCACAAAAGTTCTTATAAGGACTGGTAACTTGGTATAGGGTGCTACGGTACATAGGCCTGAGTGCGTTACAGTCTGCTGTTCTGTAAGGACCGCTATCGGTCCACAATACATAGGGTTGCCGTGCACTACTGCTGACCGCTGCCCTATACTGCAGCAGTCCTTCAGCGGTATAGGGACTGACGCACAGTCTGCTAAACACTAACACACAACCTGCTTGGTCCACAAAAGTTCTTATAAGGACTGGTAACTTGGTATAGGGTGCTACGGTACATAGGCCTGAGTGCAGTACAGTCTGCTGTTCTGTAAGGACCGCTATCGGTCCACAATACATAGGGTTGCCGTGCACTACTGCTGACCGCTGCCCTATACTGCAGCAGTCCTTCATTGGTATAGGGACTGACGTACAGTCTGCTAATCACTAACACACAACCTGCTTGGTCCACAAAAGTTCTTATAAGGACTGGTAACTTGGTATAGGGTGCTACGGTACATAGGCCTGAGTGCGTTACAGTCTGCTGTTCTGTAAGGACCGCTATCGGTCCACAATACATAGGGTTGCCGTGCACTACTGCTGACCGCTGCCCTATACTGCAGCAGTCCTTCATTGGTATAGGGACTGACGTACAGTCTGCTAATCACTAACACACAACCTGCTTGGTCCACAAAAGTTCTTATAAGGACTGGTAACTTGGTATAGGGTGCTACGGTACATAGGCCTGAGTGCGTTACAGTCTGCTGTTCTGTAAGGACCGCTATCGGTCCACAATACATAGGGTTGCCGTGCACTACTGCTGACCGCTGCCCTATACTGCAGCAGTCCTTCAGCGGTATAGGGACTGACGCACAGTCTGCTAAACACTAACACACAACCTGCTTGGTCCACAAAAGTTCTTATAAGGACTGGTAACTTGGTATAGGGTGCTACGGTACATAGGCCTGAGTGCAGTACAGTCTGCTGTTCTGTAAGGACCGCTATCGGTCCACAATACATAGGGTTGCCGTGCACTACTGCTGACCGCTGCCCTATACTGCAGCAGTCCTTCAGCGGTATAGGGACTGACGCACAGTCTGCTAAACACTAACACACAACCTGCTTGGTCCACAAAAGTTCTTATAAGGACTGGTAACTTGGTATAGGGTGCTACGGTACATAGGCCTGAGTGCGTTACAGTCTGCTGTTCTGTAAGGACCGCTATCGGTCCACAATACATAGGGTTGCCGTGCACTACTGCTGACCGCTGCCCTATACTGCAGCAGTCCTTCATTGGTATAGGGACTGACGTACAGTCTGCTAATCACTAACACACAACCTGCTTGGTCCACAAAAGTTCTTATAAGGACTGGTAACTTGGTATAGGGTGCTACGGTACATAGGCCTGAGTGCGTTACAGTCTGCTGTTCTGTAAGGACCGCTATCGGTCCACAATACATAGGGTTGCCGTGCACTACTGCTGACCGCTGCCCTATACTGCAGCAGTCCTTCATTGGTATAGGGACTGACGTACAGTCTGCTAATCACTAACACACAACCTGCTTGGTCCACAAAAGTTCTTATAAGGACTGGTAACTTGGTATAGGGTGCTACGGTACATAGGCCTGAGTGCGTTACAGTCTGCTGTTCTGTAAGGACCGCTATCGGTCCACAATACATAGGGTTGCCGTGCACTACTGCTGACCGCTGCCCTATACTGCAGCAGTCCTTCAGCGGTATAGGGACTGACGCACAGTCTGCTAAACACTAACACACAACCTGCTTGGTCCACAAAAGTTCTTATAAGGACTGGTAACTTGGTATAGGGTGCTACGGTACATAGGCCTGAGTGCAGTACAGTCTGCTGTTCTGTAAGGACCGCTATCGGTCCACAATACATAGGGTTGCCGTGCACTACTGCTGACCGCTGCCCTATACTGCAGCAGTCCTTCATTGGTATAGGGACTGACGTACAGTCTGCTAATCACTAACACACAACCTGCTTGGTCCACAAAAGTTCTTATAAGGACTGGTAACTTGGTATAGGGTGCTACGGTACATAGGCCTGAGTGCGTTACAGTCTGCTGTTCTGTAAGGACCGCTATCGGTCCACAATACATAGGGTTGCCGTGCACTACTGCTGACCGCTGCCCTATACTGCAGCAGTCCTTCAGCGGTATAGGGACTGACGCACAGTCTGCTAAACACTAACACACAACCTGCTTGGTCCACAAAAGTTCTTATAAGGACTGGTAACTTGGTATAGGGTGCTACGGTACATAGGCCTGAGTGCAGTACAGTCTGCTGTTCTGTAAGGACCGCTATCGGTCCACAATACATAGGGTTGCCGTGCACTACTGCTGACCGCTGCCCTATACTGCAGCAGTCCTTCATTGGTATAGGGACTGACGTACAGTCTGCTAATCACTAACACACAACCTGCTTGGTCCACAAAAGTTCTTATAAGGACTGGTAACTTGGTATAGGGTGCTACGGTACATAGGCCTGAGTGCGTTACAGTCTGCTGTTCTGTAAGGACCGCTATCGGTCCACAATACATAGGGTTGCCGTGCACTACTGCTGACCGCTGCCCTATACTGCAGCAGTCCTTCATTGGTATAGGGACTGACGTACAGTCTGCTAATCACTAACACACAACCTGCTTGGTCCACAAAAGTTTTTATAAGGACTGGTAACTTGGTATAGGGTGCTACGGTACATAGGCCTGAGTGCAGTACAGTCTGCTGTTCTGTAAGGACCGCTATCGGTCCACAATACATAGGGTTGACGTGCACTACTGCTGACCGCTGCCCTATACTGCAGCAGTCCTTCATTGGTATAGGGACTGACGTACAGTCTGCTAATCACTAACACACAACCTGCTTGGTCCACAAAAGTTCTTATAAGGACTGGTAACTTGGTATAGGGTGCTACGGTACATAGGCCTGAGTGCAGTACAGTCTGCTGTTCTGTAAGGACCGCTATCGGTCCACAATACATAGGGTTGCCGTGCACTACTGCTGACCGCTGCCCTATACTGCAGCAGTCCTTCATTGGTATAGGGACTGACGTACAGTCTGCTAATCACTAACACACAACCTGCTTGGTCCACAAAAGTTTTTATAAGGACTGGTAACTTGGTATAGGGTGCTACGGTACATAGGCCTGAGTGCAGTACAGTCTGCTGTTCTGTAAGGACCGCTATCGGTCCACAATACATAGGGTTGACGTGCACTACTGCTGACCGCTGCCCTATACTGCAGCAGTCCTTCAGCGGTATAGGGACTAAGAGTTTTGTCACAGGGTGATTTAAAAAATGACAGGCAGAGGAAGAGGCAGGCCCTTCCGCAGGGGTGGTAGGGGTAGGGCAGGAGCAACAGCCTTGAGCCAAAGTGGGAAGTTGCAGAAGGTGCGTTCAATTACTTTAAAGGACGCACCAGACTTGGTTGAGTGGCTCACTCAGCCTTATTCTTCTGCACCCTCCTCATCCTCTCGATCTGCACCCTCTTCTTCACTCTCTGCTATGTGCACCCCCAAAGACACTACCACCAACAACACCACCACCACCACATACCTTCCGCTTGAGTGCAAATGGGGGCCTTCATGCTCCAGTGTTTTAATAGGGACCCCCGTATAAAAAGCATGAGGGTCAAGGACCAGTACTGGGTGGCAACGTACTTAGATCCCCGGTACAAACACAAAATGGCGGAAATGTTACCGCCGTCGCAGAGGGCTGTCAGAATGCAGCACTTCCAGGCCTTGCTTCGAGAAATGCTGCATTCTGCTTTTGCGTGCGCTGGCAGAGGAGCAATTCCCACTCCCAGAGAAGGATTTGCGGGTACCAATCCAACAGCGCCTGCAAGAAGAGGCCGGTTTGAAGATGTGTTGGTGACTTCGGATATGAGGTCATTCTTTCAGCCGACCCATCGACAGGTGTCATCCGGATCCAGCATCAGGGAACGCCTAGACCGTCAGGTGTCCGACTACATTGGGTTAACGGCCGATGTGGACGCTCTGAGGAGTGATGAACCCCTAGACTACTGGGTGGGCAGGCTTGACCTCTGGCCAGAGCTTGCCCAATTTGCAATCGAACTGTTGGCTTGCCCCTCATCCAGTGTCCTGTCCGAAAGGACGTTCAGCGCAGCAGGGGGGATTGTGACCGATAAGCGTACTCGCCTAGCTCACGACAGTGTTAACTACCTCACATTTCTAAAAATGAATGAGGCATGGATCTCGGAGGAATTCAACACATGTGATCAGTAGACCATGTATATGTCTATAAACAATTTTTGGAATCAAGCACACAGACCTTCTTAATTCATTTGGCTCACTTCCCTGACCCAAAAAAGCACACCGTACTATATGCCCCTACCCTCCTCTTTGAAGAGGTTGAGCGGTGTCATATTTCTACTGGGGCTGCTTATTATGAGGGGTTCCCACCATCCCTGTGCTGTGCTGACTTCCTCCTGGGTGTTCTTATTATGAGGGGCTCCCACCATCCCTGTGCTGTGCTGACTTCCTCCTGGGGGTTCTTATTATGAGGGGCTCCCACCATCCCTGTGCTGTGCTGACTTCCTCCTGGGGGTTCTTATTATGAGGGGATCACACCATCCCTGTGCTGTGCTGACTTCCTCCTGGGGCTGCTTACGGTGCTGCTGTCAGCGCTGTATGTCACGGAGCTGCTGTCAGCGCTGTATGTCACGGAGCTGCTGTCAGCGCTGTATGTCACGGAGCTGCTGTCAGCGCTGTATGTCACGGAGCTGCTGTCAGCGCTGTATGTCACGGAGCTGCTGTCAGCGCTGTATGTCACGGAGCTGCTGTCAGCGCTGTATGTCACGGAGCTGCTGTCAGCGCTGTATGTCACGGTGCTGCTGTCAGCGCTGTATGTCACGGAGCTGCTGTCAGCGCTGTATGTCACGGAGCTGCTGTCAGTGCTGTATGTCACGGAGCTGCTGTCAGCGCTGTATGTCACGGAGCTGCTGTCAGCGCTGTATGTCACGGAGCTGCTGTCAGCGCTGTATGTCACGGTGCTGCTGTCAGCGCTGTATGTCACGGAGCTGCTGTCAGCGCTGTATGTCACGGAGCTGCTGTCAGTGCTGTATGTCACGGAGCTGCTGTCAGCGCTGTATGTCACGGAGCTGCTGTCAGCGCTGTATGTCACGGAGCTGCTGTCAGCGCTGTATGTCACGGTGCTGCTGTCAGCGCTGTATGTCACGGAGCTGCTGTCAGCGCTGTATGTCACGGAGCTGCTGTCAGCGCTGTATGTCACGGAGCTGCTGTCAGCGCTGTATGTCACGGAGCTGCTGTCAGCGCTGTATGTCACGGAGCTGCTGTCAGCGCTGTATGTCACGGTGCTGATGTCAGTGCTCTGTATTACGGTGCTGCTGTCAGTGCTCTGTATCTCCTGCACCCTCTTGTTTGCCTACCCTGGTCCCTGACCTTCCCTCTCCTCCATTGCCTTCATTAGCTCCATAGTCCTGAATTGTCAGAACAATTTCCCAAATAAAAAAAAAATGCTTGTAGTTATCGATCCCAAATTCACCTCATACATGTATTATGCTATTGTCCAGGTGGTGGGACTACGTGCTACCCCCTAATAATTACCCCGTGGCCGCAAATTCGACCTAAAGGTTTGCGAAATTCGCCTCCCATTGAAGTCAATGGAGCCCGCGGCGAACGGTCGTTTTCGCGAACGTTTGTGCCCGTTCGCGTTTCGCGTTCGCGAAACGTCCCGTCGGAAGTTCGTCCATCACTACACATGAACTATAATGGCATCCCAGTCTTAGTCCGTAGGGTTCAATATTGAGTTGGCCCTCCCTTTGCAGCTATAGCAGCTTCAACTCTTCTGTGAATGCTGACCACAAGCTTTAGGAGTGTGTCTATAAGAATGTTTGACCATTCTTCCAAAAGTGCATTTGAGAGCTCAGGCACTGATGTGAATAATGCCGCGTACACACGTAGCGGACTGTCCGTCGGACTTTCCGAACGGGCTACTTGCCCACACACGGCACTTTTTCAGCGGACTAATACAGCGTACTAAGTCCGCCATACTATCCGCCGTACTTTTGAAATGAACGGACTCGCCCACGCACACGGAGGAAAGTCCGCCTGATTTCGAGCGCGTCTCCAGGTAGGTGGGGCCCGCGAAGGAGACGTCGCTGGCCCTGCCACCTGCTTTGGACTTAAAGGGGAACCCCATCGCCGAAAAAAATCGGCGTGGGGGGCCCCCCCAGGTCCACATCAGACCCTTGTCCGAGCACGCTACCCGGCTGGCCAGGAAAGGGGGGGACGAGCGAGCGGCGCGGCCCGGCCCCCCCTTCCCCAAGGCACCCCTCATGTTGAGGGCACGCGGCCTGGTACGGCTCAGGAGGGGGGGCACTCGCTCCTCCCCCCCTTTCCTGGCCGACCGGGTAGCGTGCTCGGACAAGGGTCTGATGTGGACGTGGGGGGACCCCGCGCCAATTTTTTTCGGCGTTGGGGTTCCCCTTTAAGTCCATACCAGGTGGCGGGGCCAGCGACGTCTCCTTCGCGGGCCCCGCCTACCTGGATATCCGCTCGAAATGAGCGGACTTGTCTCCGGGTGGGAAAAGTCCGTTCATTTCAAAAGTACGGCGGACTGGCACACACACGGCCGGATTGTCCACCAAAATGCGAGTCCTGCGGGAAGATTGGAGTGAAAAACTACTTTCTAAGTCCGCCGTACTTTCGGGTCAAAAAAGTATGCCGGAGGCTACACACGGGGGGATTGTTCGGCGGACTTCAGTTTGCCGGACTTTTCCACCCGCTTGTTTGATCGTGTGTATGCGGCATAAGAGGGCCTGGCTCGCAGTCTCCGCTCTAATTCATCCCAAAGGTGTTCTATCGGGTTGAGGTCAGGACTCTGTGCAGGTCAGTCAAGTTCCTCCACCCCAAACTCGCTCATCCACCTCTTTCTGGACCTTGCTTTGTGCACTGGTGCGCAGTCATGTTGGAACAGGAAGGGGCTTTCCCCAAACTATTCCCACAAAATTGGGAGCATGAAATTGTCCAAAATGTCTTGGTATACTGATACCTTAAGAGTTCCCTTCACTGGAACTAAGGGGCCAAGCCCATCCCCTGAAAAACAACCCCCCACACGTGTGTGTAAAGGCAGGCATCCCAATACTTTTGATAATATAGGGTATATACAAATATACATGTCTAGTAAAACTTACATAAAGACAGGAAGCAAGAGTAAATAGCTGTAAGGTAGCCTTAAATAGCAGTAAAAACAGACAGAGGTCCTAACCCTTCAACACTATCCAAAGCTAGAAAATTGTATTCAATTTAAAAAAAATTGTGAATCCTGGTTGTAAGTTGTGTGAATCTTGTGTGAAAACATTTATAAATAGACAACTAGAAAGTGTTAATGTAAAAACAAAAATAAAATTGTCCTGAAAACAGTATAAGTTTCCGTAAGATGAAAGCCTCCAGGACCCTGGAACCATGTTTTGCCACAAAGGAAGTCAAGAACCTTGAAAACGTTATCTTGAAACTGAAAACAGTTTGTTCTAAAAATAATTGAGAAATGTCCCTAGAGTCTAGGGGATATCCCCGTTTTTAGGGACTCTCTGTTGGTTTAGTTTAATGTTTCTGTTTTCTTGCCTAATATCCACAGCCATTATTTACAAGAAAATGAAACGGTTGTGTTCACTTTTAGCAACAATTTCCAAAAATCTGATTCCATATCTTCGGAATAGTACATACCAGAGCTCACATGCAGCTGTGGGGAGGCCTCTCCACAAAAATCAGGGGTCCCTTGATCCCTCGAGGGCTGGACACCACAATTGTGCACCCCCTAGTGGCCACTTAAAGTGATATTAAAGGTGTTATACTAACCTGCTTTGTGCAATTATTTTATACAGAGCAGTCAGTTCCCTTCTCCCTCACCAGCGATGTCCACTCCTTCTTCTTCTGAGTGCCCCCTCAGCAAGCTGTGTGCTATTGGGGCACCCAAGTTGGCATGTTCCTGAGCCAGGCTGTGTGCGACCTAAGCAGGACTTTTTTTTCTCAGAGAATAGGTGCAGGAACTCCCCCCTTCTGAGTCACCCCTTGTCTCTGCACCCTACCCACCTATGAGCACCATGGTTCTACCCCCTCCCAACCTCCCGGTATTGCCCGTTTTAGAGAATACAGAACCAAGTATCATTTTGTGGTGCTAAGTAATTTGCATGGAATTTGTTCATGACACCGAGAAAAACAGTAAAATAGAGTCCCTGTAGCGAGCAACAATGGACCCCCCCTCCCCCCAGCAAAAATATATCCACCCCAGCAACAATAGACTCCCAACAGCCAGCAGCAATAGATCCCTTCCTCAACAGTAGATCCCTCTCAGAAACGATTGACCCCCCCAGCAACATAACAGCCACCCCTAGCAACAATTGACCCTTGCCAGCAACAAAAGACCCCCCCCCCCCCCCCCACAAACAGATTCTAATAGATCCCCCAGCAGCAAACATCAATAGAACACCCCCAGCTCCCCTTGCCATTACATACTCAGTGCTGGGGGTGCTGGAACTGCATTCCCCCACATTCCTGCTGAAAAAAGCCCTGGTCCTAAGCCGCACACAGTACCTGCAAGCCACGTCCCCTGTCCTTCCTCACAGGACTTTTACTGACTGCAATAAGAGCCTATGAAAGAGAGGAGAGCAGGGCTTCTGCCAGGACAGTGCTGGATCGGTGGGGTAAGTGGTGGAGGAAGTTAGTGGTACATTTTATAACAACACAGGGGCTACATTAACCACTTGCCCACAGCACTATAGCTGATATACAGCTACAGCACATCTCTCCAGTTCTGGGTGGGCATCCCTGGACATCCCCCGAGAATGCAATTCCAGTACGCATTGGGAAGTGTCTGTGATCGCTGTGTGCCCTGGACACAGTGGAGCAGATCTGAGTAAAGAGCTAGTCACAGCAGCCCTTTACCTTGTGATCAGCTGTGCCCAACCACAGCTCACCCAGATGTAAACAGACTTGCCGTTTATCAGGTCTCCTTTCCTCACATAGAGACAACGTGTGAGGAAAGGAGAGCTGATCTGCCAAGGCACAGTGAGGACAATTCTTACACTAATAATTGATTATGAGTACAGTCCCATCAGTGCCCATCAGTGCAGCTTATCAGTGCCTCCTCATCAGTGCCTGTCAGTGAAGCTCATCAGTGCCTCCTCATCAGTGCCCATCAGTGAAGCTTATCAGTGCCATCTCATCAGTCCCCATCAGTGCTACCTCATCAATGTCCATCATTACGGCCTCGTCAATGCCCACAAGTGCAGTCTCATCAGTGCCCATCAATGCACATCATTTTGGCCTCATCAGTGCACATCAGTGCAGCCTCATCCACGCATATCAGTGGAGAAGAAAAATTACTTATTTGCTAAATTTTATAAGAGAAACTTAGAAAAACTTATTTTTTTTGCTAATTTTTCAGTCTTTGTTCATTTATTTAGCAAAGAGTGGTGATTAAATACCATCAAAATAAAGCTCTATCCGTCTCCAAAAAATTAAAAAAATGTAATTTTGGTACATTGTTGCATGACCGTGAAATTGTCATTTAACCAGTTGCCGCCCATCATATGACGGCGTCCCAGAGCGGCCGCTCTTGCACACCACTGGGTGCGTGCAGAGTGGCGATCGCGGGCGTCCATCGTGGAGATCGCAGCCACACCGCATTGCTAGAACACGGCGCGACCCAGATCTCTGTATAGAGCCGCGTCCGCGGCTCTTTAACCATGTGATTGGCTTTGTCCAATCACAGCCGATCACATGTAAACACGGAGATGTTGGTAATTGGCGCTCCACACCTCACACTGATTGGCTCTCCTCACACACTGTGTGGTGAGGAGAGCCAATCAGCGGCATTTCCACGCAGGGGGGACATCTACACATGTAGTGCCCTGATTACAATATAGAGCCAACAGTGTCACCAATCAGGGCCTACCATTGCCCACTAGTGTCAGCAATCCTGGCCAATGTGATAATGAGTGTCAAAAGTATGTAATGTACAGCACAGCTTAGAGGAGCAACAATCAGGACTATATAATGTACAGCACAGCAACCACGGGTATGTGCAGCACAGCTTATAGAGGGCAGCAATCAGTATTGTATAACATACAGCACAGCATACAGAGCAGAGCAGTCAGGAGAATTTCTGGGGTAAGTACTGTACAGGCTGCCCACTTATGTTAGCAGTCAGTGGTGATGTGCACCCTTTGTTTTTCATTAGGAGTTAAATAGGTGATTTTTCCCTGTCTTTAACTACCTAATAAAGGGAATACTTTTAAACTATTCACTTGAGATTTCATGGAAATGGCAAATCAACATTTGAAATCCCAATTCCAAGAAAATATATATACAACCTTTGTAGACATCTCTAGTTCTGCAAATATAAGCAATGTTTCTTTTGTGGTTTTAAGATCTATTTCGCACAAAATTGTTTTGAAGTTATAAAAACCCAGTGGTTTTTGTAAGCTATGTGTTTTCCATTATCTCATATCATTGGAAAAAAGTGGGGCTCTGTTGAAAGAGGAACTGCCGTTTGAAGCTACTTTCATGTGTAGGTTCCTGAAAAAGCTATTAAAGCAGATCTTCACTACATCGGAACACCACAAACCAAAAACTCTTTTTAATATTCAAAACAAATTCCACATCCATCCATGTCTCCATGCTTTATTTTGTTAAGAAATCACTTTGAAAAAATATCCCCTAGCATTTCTGGTCGTAGCCATCTTGAGTAAGGGCAAATGATTCATGTAGCATTTACTTCCTAGAATCCATCTGCCCTTAGCTCAATGTGTGCAGGAGAGTGTGTTTAGCTGAGAAAACCCATTCTTCTCTCCTCCCCTCCTTAGACATCCCAACTTGCAAAACTCATTTCAGGGAGGTGGTAAACTAATTTCCTGACGCATCATGGCAGCACACACATTGGGTTGTGACTCCGCCTCCACAACCTGATAGGACTGGTTAGCTATAGCTCCACTGCTGTATTCTCCTTTTTTTCCTCATCTGTTTGCACTGACTGGTTAAAGCCTGGAACCCCATTACCGCTTTCGCCCCAGCTAGGTTCAGCCTCTCCTAGTTGGAAGCCCTGACTGTACAGTCTCTAAATTAGCTTTATGCAGGGAACCCCACTCTGATGGTCTCAGGGGTATGTTTCTATCTTTTATCCTCTACAAACCTTAAACAGGTTTAAACTAAGTGCAGCGGTCTCCACCTCTTACCTTTCTGTGAATGTTGCCTTCCTATTCATATTCTCTGTCCGCTCGCAGTTTCCTTTCTGCCTTTATTTTTCTTATTTTTCGCCCCTTGGCAGGCTGAGCACTGTAGTGCCTCAGGCATGGGGCCGGATCGGCCTCACGGCGTGACCGGAAGTGACAAAGGCAGTTTCCGCGCCAATCTCTAAGATGGCTCCAGGTGCCGCAAATCGCTACGGTGCATGCGCAGCTCTGACTTCAGTTCCGGTTTATTTAAATAATGGCATTCTATTCCCCAAGCAGCCTCTCTGTGGTTAAAAAAAAACATACCCACCACCATGGTTTTGCTCCCATCATTGCTGCCTTGCTGCCACTATTACCGACCTCTATCAACAGGTAAGGATTGATCCTCTCTCCCCATTCTAGCTTCTGGCTACCTATCCTGTGCATCTCTGTTTTAAAACTGATCACCTTTACAGGTACTCTCTATTTTTTGCCCATGGAGGCCCCTGCTCCAGTAGACCACCCATGGACCATAAGGTAAGGGGGGTACGTTGGGTAAGTAGAGAAGAGGAGAAAAGAGAGTCATGCCACTAATATCATCTCATCCTGATAGTTCTGGCAGATCGTCAAGGGCATCGCACTCTAAATGCAAAGAACATTCCGCTTCAAGACACTCTCATTCCTGGAGAAGCCGGTGAAGAACCTCCTCCCATCACCGCAGAGATTCAACATCATCCCACCAACCTCGAGATGACCACCATACCTGTCCTGTGGCTGCTGGGTCTGTGGGGCACAAGCTCTGCCTGGTGAATTAGTATGCCAAACCTGCTTCGACGAGGCAACCCGTGATAAAGAGATGGATGCAAGGGAAGAGTCCAACATAATTAGAGAGTCAATAAAGGAAACCATTCTGCAGGTGGCAACATCCGAACCAATTAGACAAACTACATTGGCCACGACTTCTTATCTTCCTCAAGATCAGGAGGACTCACCAGAGGAGGACAGAACCCCAATGCCCACCTCATTTGATTTTGCACTAATAGATCCTTTCGCAAAATCGGTTAAAGAGGCGACCGGTTGGGAAGAAGAGAATGAAGCTCCACACAAACAAAGGAAATACTTTCCTAACTTACAAAAGGATCCCGAAATGTTCTCATTTATTGAAGAACTCGAAGAGTTAATAAATGAATGGCAAAAGCTGGATAAAAAGTCTGGTCTGAACAATAGGCTAGCCAAGCTTTATCCACTAATGCCTCGTTTCCACTGAGTGGATCGGTTCGGGTCGGTACAGTTTCGAAGGGTTAGAATGGACCAGCCTATTCAGGTGAGCGTTTTCACTGCAAGGCGGACCACCAGGGGTCATACGGGGTTTAGAAAAAATGCCTAGCATGGCCTCACACTGATTGGCAGACGTTTTTCTGTCCGCCAATCAGTGGAATATATCGTAGCTCCGCCCTAACCATACCGGATCATTTTCTATGGCCCCACATCTGAAGCAGGACCCTAAATGGTGCGGTATGGTTCGGGGTTGTATGGGCTGCTTTCATAATGGAAACACTCAAAATAGCCTACCGTACCGAACCATACCGAACTGATCCACTCAGTGGAAATGAGGCATAAGAGAACCAACCGTAAACCCTCCCATTTTGGCTCCAGTGGTGGATTCCTCATTAATGAGCCTGGCACGACATGTAACTCTGCCGATTGAGGATGCCTTGACCTTCAGAGACATAATGGATCGAAAAATAAATCTCCACCTTAAAAAAGCCTACTCAGTGGCAGCAGGTGCCTACAGGCCAGCAGTCACTCTGGCAGCAGTTGGCAGAGCTATCACTAGCTGGATATCCAACATTGAAAAATTGTTGCTGGAAGCAGTGGACCAAAAAAAAAACGTATCTGCCCTGCAGGAACTCGGCCT
Organism: Lithobates pipiens; assembly: GCF_037356315.1. NCBI lineage: Eukaryota > Metazoa > Chordata > Amphibia > Anura > Ranidae > Lithobates > Lithobates pipiens. The sequence continues at coordinate 249,818,422 of NW_027507718.1, forward strand.
AGCAGGAGATTTTGTGGCAGAGGCGTCAGTTGATATAATAAGATCTTCAGCAAGAGCCACGGTAATGTCCAGGAGAGCGATATGGTTAAAGACCTGGGTCGCAGATGTGACCTTCAAAGCCAGTTGGTGTAGAATCCCCTACGACGGAACCAACCTGTTCGGTCCTAAGCTAGATTCTGCAATCTTGATGGTTACGGGAGGTAAATTGGGCCTCATCCCTTCTGATAAAAGACCCAGGCAACAAAAAACCCACCTTTTAGATGTCCTCTGCCGGAAAGATACCGAGAAGCAAAGTCTTACAGACCAGGGAATGAATTTAAACGGAACTGGCGAAATCCCCAACCGTCCTTTGTGAGGATGTAATAAGCCAAAGCCCCCAATACAGGAAATCAGCAAAAATCGTTTTGATGGCACACATGCCCAACCCGTGATAGTAGGAGCGAGGTTGAGGCTATTTGCTCAGGTATGAACAGATCATATAAAAGACCCCTGGACGATATCCACCATCCAGTAGGATCACAGATGGTTATTCAAACACAAACTCCCCAAAGAACATTACTAAGTTACCAGGCTCCCATCATCTCTCCCAAAACGAAAACTCTTAGTCAAGTATATTCTGAAATTGCTACAAAAACAGGCAATCGTAGAGGTTCCATGGGAACAGAGCTGTGCTGGTTTTTATTCTCCACTTTTTCTTGTATCAGAGACTTGAGGCTGGTTCTAGATTTAAAAAGCCTCAAACAAACAATTCTAGTCGAATTCTTCAAAATGGAGAGCCTCCAATTCATACTGTATTACTATCAGTGGGACCAAAAGATTGGATGCTGTCGGTCGATTTATCAGATGCCTATCTGCATATTCCCGTGTACAAAACCTTCCAGAGATACCTATGCTTCGCAATAGGTCACCAGCACTTTCAGTTCCAGAGCCTCCCGTTCGGAATTTCGACGGCCCCCTGAACCTTTACAAAAGTCTTACTTTCGGTAATAGTGCATCTGAGGAAAAAAGGACTGAGAGTCCTTCACAATCTCAACGAGATTCTCCTCCTGGCCGACAGTCAACAAACCCTACTTCAATATTGATCAATACTGATTTCCACACTACAACAGTTCGGGTGGATAATAAACTGGAAGAAGAGCAGCCTGACCCCAGCGCAAAAAATGGTTTTCTTAGGTGCCGAACTGGACACCAGCTCCAACACGGTTTGACTTCCCCAAGAGAAGATAGGACCGTTGGTACACAAAATAAAGAAACTGTTGGCGGCAGAGTTCCTCCCTGCCAGAACGTGTCTAAGGATCTTGAGCTTAATGTCTTCCACCTTCCTAATGGTCATGGCAATTAAGGACCTTCCAGAATTAATTCCTAAGACAGTGGAATGGCTCATCAATGAGTCAGCGGATATTTATCAATCAGACGGTGAAACAATCCACGTGGTGGTAGACACAAGTCAGCAACCTAAGGCGCTGTAGTCCCATAGTCCCCCCACAACCAGAAATAATCACGACAGATGCCAGCCTTCAGGGGTGGGGAGCCCATTATCGACAACAAGGGGCACAGGGACATTGGTCCTTTCACCCACAGGGCATAGTCCCAAACATATTGGAGCTCAGAGCCGCCTAGCAGGCTCTTTTAACATTTGGACCATCAGTCGAAGGGAAGAGTGTCCTCTTACGCATGGACAATACCGTGGATGTGAACTATGTCCAATAATCAAATGGGCTCAAGTTCACCTGGCGGACTTGAAAGCAATATATGTTCCAGTAGCACAGAATCATGCCTATCTTGTATACAATGCACGAGTATGATCAAAGGGAAAACCTTCAATCATCCACACAAAGGATACAATATTTCTATTAAAGATCACTTTACATGCCAATCGGCTTATGTAATATATATAATTAAATGTCCATGTAGATTAGTTTATGTAGGAGAAACTACACAAAAGATAGAATTGACAGGCATAAATATTCCATTAGTGATAAAATTGATAAATTGCCACTATCTACACATTTTCTAGAAATTAACCATACAGTTTCACAATTGAGATACATGGTGATTTAATGGTATTCCAAACAACAGACGAGGAGGTAATAGAGAATTAGAATTGAGGAAAAGAGAGGTATATTGGATAAATCATTTAGACACTTGCAACCCAAAGGGTTAAACATGGATTTTGATCTTTATTTATTCTTATGATTATTTTGTGTTTAGGTCTTCAATATGTCTGTCGCATGAAAATCGGCCGATAAGACACTACATTGTAAGATTTTTTTGAAGTATTTTTTCTAAAGTTGACATAAAACATGAGTTTGATTATTATTGATTATGTTTTATATGCACTTTCTATTTATAGATGAACTTCCAAATGTGTATAGATTGAATGTGGAAGTAATAAGATACAAAGTGTTTGCCATAAGTAATGATTCCAGCTGATTTGAATCAATTGATTAGTAGCGCTTGTTAGCTATTTCTTTATATACAGATTTTGTTATACCACTAGTTGTAGGTTGTAGGTATGTGGTCATTAGTAAGGGCGATATTGTTGTTAGCCCGGAATGTCACCTGAAATATACCTGATGTAATGTCATTTTTTACGAATAAACTTTCATTGGTTGTGCAGCAATCCCTGTTTTCTTTTTTATATTTTATATAAGGACTAGATTGCTGGCACACTTTTTCAAGTGACCGTTTGTGCATCTCACCCAGAGAACAGTGATATATATATATATATATATATATATATATATATATCTGCTCTGAAATAAAGTAAAAAAAAACAACAATAAACAAACAAACAGTGTGTATTATATATATATATACATACATACATACATATTTATATATATTTTTTGTACTATACTGTAAAGAAACTCAACACAAGCAGAACATTTGTTCTCTAGCATTTGAGAATTCTCCCATTAAAATCAATGCAATTTGGTCCACCACAAAATGGCTGAGCCAGAGCCCTAATTACATTACTGTTTGCAGAGACGTCTGTGGGTACAGAGTCTGCCTTCATAGCTGTTCCCTGCCACACCGATCATTCCCGGGAGAGCGGGAGGCACTTGCGGGTGTGCAGGAGTCTCCCACACCTCGCAGGAGATGTCTGCCTCCTGAAGACTCCTGGGATGTATAACAAAATTTACCTAGGCAGGAAACCATGAAGAAATTTGAAAAAAGTTTAAAACAAGTAAATTTGATATACTTTCCTATTTACTAATCCTAGCAGCATAAGGTTTAAAAATAGTCAATGTTAATTAGGAGGGTGAAGTTCCAAATTAAGAAGGACCACTGTGTGCATAACAGAGCAATGGTAAAGCAGGACTTGGCAAGGGGCATGTTGGACTTCTGCAGAGAGACTACTGCTTATACACAAAGAGCAAGTGCCCTTCCCCTTTCCAAAGAGCAAGAATCCTTAACCACTTAAGGGCCGGAAGGATTTGCTCCCTTAATGACCATGCCATTTTTTGTGATATGGCACTGCATCGCTTTAACTGACAATTGCACGGTTGTGCAAAGCTGTACCCAAACAAACTGTCATTTTTTCCCCACAAATAGAGCTTTCTTTTGGTGGTATTTGATCTCCTCTGGGATTTTTTTGTGCTAATAAATAAATAAATAAATATCCCGAAAAAATAAAAATTCTTCCTCCATATAGGCCGACATGTATTCTTTTACATCAGGCATGTCCAAAGTCCGGCCCGCGGCCCGGTTTTGAACGGCCCGCCTGGTTATTTGGACATATATATCTTTTGTGGCCCCTGACGATCTCCCAGCGCCGGGGGGCCACAAAAGATATATATGCTTCGGAAGGGACAGGGAGGAGGCAGGACCGAGCGCCGTACACAGGAGAATTTCCTATTTACTGGTCCATCAAAGGAAGTGGGACTTTCTATTAAACAGGCCGCCATGTAAACAGGAGATTCTCCTTTGGCGCTCGTCAGTGCATTCCTGGCAATGGTGCTGCATTCCTGGCAATGGTGCTGCGTTCCGGGCAATGGTGCTGCATTCCTGGCAATGGTGCTGCGTTCCTGGCAATAGTGCTGCGTTCCTGGCAATGGTGAGGCATTCCTGGCAATGGTGAGGCATTCCTGGCTATTGTGGTACATTCCTGGCTATGGTTATGCATTCCTGGCTATGATGATTCATTCCAGGCTATGATGGTGCATTCCTGGCTATGGTGGGGGCATTCCTGGCTATGGTGGTGCATTCCTTGCTATGGTGGGGGCATTCCTGGCAATGGTGGGGGCCTTCCTGGCTATGGTGGGGGCATTCCTGGCTATGGTGAGTGAATTCCTGGCAATGGTGGGTGCATTCCTGGCTGTGGTGAGTGCATTTCTGGCTGTGGTGAGTGCATTCCTGGCAATGGTGCTGCGTTCCTGGCAATGGTGAGGCATTCCTGGCTATTGTGGGAGATTCTCCTTTGGCGCTCGTCAGTGCATTCCTGGCAATGGTGCTGCATTCCTGGCAATGGTGCTGCATTCCTGGCAATGGTGAGGCATTCCTGGCTATTGTGGTACATTCCTGGCTATGGTTATGCATTCCTGGCTATGATGGTGCATTCCTGGCTATGGTGGGGGCATTCCTGGCTATGGTGGTGCATTCCTGGCAATGGTGGGGGCCTTCCTGGCTATGGTGGGGGCATTCCTGGCAATGGTGGGGGCATTCCTGGCAATGGTGGGGGCATTCCTGGCTATGGTGAGTGCATTCCTGGCAATGGTGGGTGCATTCCCGGCTGTGGTGAGTGCATTCCTGGCTGTGGTGAGTGCATTCCTGGCAATGGTGCTGCATTCCTGGCAATGGTGTTGCGTTCCTGGCAATGGTGCTGCATTCCTGGCAATGGTGAGGGCATTCCTGGCTATGGTGAGTGCATTCCTGGCAATGGTGGGTGCATTCCTGGCTGTGGTGAGTGCATTCCTGGCTGTGGTGAGTGCATTCCTGGCAATTGTGCTGCATTCCTGGCAATGGTGCTGCATTCCTGGCAATGGTGAGGCATTCCTGGCTATTGTGGTACATTCCTGGATATGGTTATGCATTCCTGGCTATGATGATTCATTCCTGGCTATGATGGTGCATTCCTGGCTATGGTGGGGGCATTCCTGGCTATGGTGGTGCATTCCTTGCTATGGTGGGAGCATTCCTGGCAATGGTGGGGGCATTCCTGGCTATGATGGGGGCATTCCTGGCAATGGTGGGGGCATTCCTGGTTATGGTGAGTGCATTCCTGGCAATGATGGGTGCATTCCTGGATGTGGTGAGTGCATTCCTGGCAATGGTGCTGCATTCCTGGCAATGGTGCTGTGTTCCTGGCAATAGTGCTGCATTCCTGGCAATGGTGCTGCGTTCCTGGCAATGGTGCTGCGTTCCTGGCAATGGTGAGGCATTCCTGGCTATGATGATTCATTCCTAGCTATGATGGTGCATTCCTGGCTATGGTGGGGGCATTCCTGGCTATGGTGGTTAATTCCTTGCTATGGTGGGGGCATTCCTGGCTATGGTGAGTGCATTCCTGGCAATGGTGGGGGCATTCCTGGCTATGGTGGGGGCATTCCTGGCTATGGTGGGGGCATTCCTGGCAATGGTGGGGGCATTCCTGGTTATGGTGAGTGCATTCCTGGCAATGATGGGTGCATTCATGGCTGTGGTGAGTGCATTCCTGGCAATGGTGCTGCATTCCTGGCAATGGTGCTGCGTTCCTGGCAATGGTGCTGCGTTACTGGCAATGGTGAGGGATTCCTGGCTATTGTGGTACATTCCTGGCTATGGTTATGCATTCCTGGCTATGATGGTGCATTCCTGGCTATGGTGGGGGCATTCCTGGCTATAGTGGTGCATTCCCTGCTATGGAGGAGGCATTCCTGGCTATGGTGAGTGCATTCCTGGCAATGGTGGGGGCATTCCTGGCTATGGTGGGGGCATTCCTGGCAATGCTGGGGGCATTCCTGGTTATGGTGAGTGCATTCCTGGCAATGATGGGTGCCTTCCTGGCTGTGGTGAGTGCATTCCTGGCAATGGTGCTGCATTCCTCGCAATGGTGCTGCGTTCCTGGCAATGGTGCTGCGTTCCTGGCAATGGTGAGGCATTCCTGGCTTTGATGATTCATTCCTGGCTATGATGGTGCATTCCTGGCTATGGTGGGGGCATTCCTGGCTATGGTGGTGCATTCCTTGATATGGTGGGGGCATTCCTGGCTATGGGGAGTGCATTCCTGGCTATGGTGAGTGCATTCCTGGCTATGGTGGGGGCATTCCTGGCAATGGTGGGGGCATTCCTAGCTATGGTGAGTGCATTCCTGGCAATGGTGGGTGCATTCCTGGCTGTGGTGAGTGCATTCCTGGCAATGGTGGGGGCATTCCTGGCTATGGTGAGTGCATTCCTGGGAATGGTGGGTGCATTCCTGGCTGTGATGAGTGCGTTCCTGGCTATGGTGCTGCGTTCCTGGCAGTGGTGAGGCTACATTCATGGCAATGGTGGGTCTGCAGATGGGCACTGATTAGGCTGCATTGATGGGCACTGACCATTATTCTGCTTCACAGTTCTTTATTTAATTTTTTTTTTTCCTGAAACTTCCCTCTTAAAGTGAAGGTGCGTGTTATATGCCAATTAATACAGTATGTACAAATACGCCCAAGCTCATCTCTTCCCACACACAGCCACAAAGGCAAGAGAATTCTTGTTGGGAAGTGTATTAGAGCTCAAACTAACACACTTAGACCAAATTTTAACGGTTCAAAGAATGTCAGGCAAAATGGTCGGCCCTCACGCATGTTCACTTCATCAAATCCGGCCCTCTTTGAAAAAAGTTTGGACACCCCTGTTCTACATATTTTTGGTAAAAAAAACACAATAAGCTTATATTAGTTTGTTTGTGCAATAGTAATAGCATCCACAAGATACAAGAGGTGATCTGCGAATTTTTAGCAGGACTGCAGGATTGTGGCGGACAGATCGGACACTTTTGACACGTTCTCTCAGGAGCGATCGCGGGTGCCTGGTGGGAATTGCGGCCGCCGGGCACGCGCATTGGCTCCGTTGTCTTGCTGTGGGCACTCGCCTCTGGTGGGGCACGTGCCCCCTAATAGTTTTAAAGCGGCTGACGTACAGCTACAGTGATTTGCCCAGGGGAGCCAACCTGCCACAGTATAACTGCGGCGGCTGGTACTTAAAGTGGAGTTCCACTCACTTCATAAACTTCTTCTCATTCTGTTGGTTATTGGTCCTATTTTCTGCAAAGGCCTTTTTTTTTTTGTTAGCTTACCATGATTATAAGTATTTCTTTATCACTTGCGCATTCTTCCATATCTCCGTCATATCCGGCGGCGCACTGTCTCCTGGGAGCTTAGTGTCATAATTCCCAGAAGTCCGTGTGGATCACCTCTGTTAATAATTGCGAGATTAGCAGTTTCCTGCGCTGCGAGCTGTGCATACTGCACATGCATGAGAACGGGAGGTGCATGCTGGTTATTCAGCAGCACCGTATCCTGGACGATTATGCTTGTGGGCTTCACATGCCCACAAGCAAGATGGGAACGGCCAACAAAGAGAAATATAAGGTGATTTTTTTTTATTATGTGTATAAGTCATTGGAACTCTGCTTTAAGGGGTACTAAACCCAGTAATATGAAAATAGTTCATCTTTCATCTGACCCCCCTCCCCCCCCATAGTGCCCACAGCTTATAAATCTTCTTCTTACATTAAAATATTGCCACCATATACCTTTTTGGCTGATCTATATACCACGGTCAGTGATAAAAAGTTTGTACAGTTTCTCCAGCCTGTATACATGCCCACATGTGTGATGTCAATATCATTTGACATGGCTAGCCCTGAGAACAAGTACATGTTCTCTCCAGCATAAAAGACACAACTGAACATGTGCAGGTTGGTGTTAGCTGGCCTTTCCCAGATAGACAGTGCTGGGGGGGGGGGGGGGTCTGTGCATACTGGATACAACAGTCTTTTTATACAATGCAGTGGATTGACCCTTTAAGTTCCACCATAAGTATAACAAGCATGCTAATGCTGCATATACAGACAAAGGTTTAGTAACACTTTAAAAAGGAGGGATGAAATCCGTAATTGGAGAAAAATGGTGACTGATTTGTGGCAGAGTGAGATGTGAATTCTGCCAAAGGCAGTAATGAAGCCCAATCTTCCTGTGAAAAAAAGAAGCAACGTAGGTACTGCTCCAACGTTTGATAGTACATTCAGTCTGCCGGTTGGTCTGGGGGTGATAGGCTGAGGAAAAACTGAGTTTGATGCCTAGTGCTTCACATAATGCTTTCCAAAATGTTGATGTGAACTGTACTCCACGATCAGAATCAATGTCACTGGGGATTCCGTGGATCCTAACAATTTCTTTAATAAATATTCTGGCAGTCTCGGTTGCTGACGGGGTCCCTTTCATGGGGATAACATTTTAGAAAAGCGATGAACCACCATGAAGATGGATGAAAACCCCTCAGAGGGAGGGAGCTCGACAATGAAGTCCATTACGATCTTATCCCATGGCCTTTCAGGGATGGGCAGTGGTCTCAATAGTTCCAATGCTTTATTTTTACTGTTCTTATTCCTGAGGCAGGTCATGCAAGAATTAAGGTAGTTCCTGCAGTCCTTTGCAAGATTGGGCCACCAGAAGTGCCTTTGAACTAGGTCCATAGCTTGTGACCCCCAAAGTGACCTGCCAAGGGATAGTCATGGCAGACCTGTAGGGTGGTGGTGTGCAGATTTTGAGGGACAATAATTTTATTTCACCAGAAAAGCCTATCTTTTTCTTGGGAGGTTTGTACCTGGGATAGCGATGTTCTTAGGGATGCCTAATGGATTTGTGACACAAAATCAGATTGAGTTAGTAAGAAATTCCCAGCTTGCAGGATAGTATCTGGTGGGCATGAAATCTCAGCCTCCGTAAACATGCAGGATAACGCATCGGGTTTGATGTTTTTAGACCCTGGCCGGAAGGTAATATGTAAATTAATACGAGAAAAGAAAAGAGCCCATCTTGCCTGTCTGGGTCTGAGGCACTTGGCAGTCCTGAGATATTCAAAATTTTTATGATCTGTGAAGATCAGTATTGGGTGTGCTGCTCCCTCCAGGAGGTACCGCCATTCTTCCAAGGCTTTTTTTATCGCCTAGAGTTCTCAGTCCCGAACGTCATAATTTCTTTCTGATAAACCTAATTTTTGGGGAAAAAAGACACAGGGTGCATTAAGGACTTAAGTCCTTGGCGTTGGGACAGGATGGCCCCCACAGCACTCTCTGATGCATCCACCTCCAGGGTATAAGGCAAGGCAGGATCAGGATGTTTTAGTACTGGGGTTGAGGTAAATAACCCTTTTAGTTTGTCAAATGCAGCTTGAGCTGCTGCAGTCTGTTGAAAACGGCTTTGCTTCCTTGTGAGCTGCATGATAGGTGCTATGGTACTGGAGAAGTTTTTGATACATTTTCTGAGAACCCAATAAAACGTTGTACCCCTTTTTTATCGGTTGGGGGTGTCCAGGACATAATGGATGAGACCTTCTGGGGATCCATTGCCACACTCCCAGTTGATATTACCAAGCCGGGAAAGTGAATAGTCTGGCACTCAAACTCACATTTCTCGGCTTTAGCATAAAGTCCGTTTTGTCTCAATCTGTGAAGAAGTTGTTTCACATGTGCTTCTAGGTAGGTCGAGAATATCAAAATGTCATCCAAGTAGACAATCACGAATAAGTCCAAAAAGTTTCTGAAAATATTATTTACAAAATGCCGGAAAGCCATCTTCTACTCATCCCCCTCTCGGATTCTGATTAAATTGTAGGCTCCTCGTAAATCCAGCTTTGTGAATATCTTCGCCGAACAAAGTCTCTGGAACAGTTCTGAGATCAGTGGGAGAGGATAGCGGTTTTTAACTGTTATTTTATTCAAGTCCCTGTAGTCCACACATGGGCGGAGGGAATGATCCTTCTTCTCGAGGAAGAATATTCTGGCATCAGCTGGAGAAGAGGAGTGTCGGATTAACCCCTTTCTGAGGTTCTCGTCAATGTACTCCTTAAGGACCAAGAGTTCGGGTTCAGACAGAGGAAAGATCCTTCCAAAAGGAATTTCTGCCCCTGGTAATTGTTTGATTGGGCAATCATAAGCCCGGTGGGGGGGGGGGGGGGTGTCTGCTTTCTGTTTGTCAAATACGTCCCGCAAGCTATGGTATACAGATAGGACCAGTTTTTGGGATTCAGATACGGATTTTAAGCAGCCGAAGACTGGGACCATATGGTAGAAGACCTTGAGGCAGTTCTGGGGACAGTAGGTAGACTGGAAGACCACCTCACTGGTAACCCAATTGAGGGTTATGGGCTTGCAGCCATGGCATCCCCAGAATTATTGTAAATAGGGGTGAGGAGATGATGTCCAGGCATAGTATTTCCTGATGGTCGGGTAGTATGTTGGTGGATAGTGGTTGGGTTTCATGAGTTATAGGCCCGGATTTGATGTTTGACCCATCTGCTAGCCGTATGGAGAGTCGTTGTTGCTTGGGTGTTAATGGAAAGTTGTGTTGCAGGACGAAGGCATGGTCAACGAAGCAGCTGCAGGCACCAGAATCAATTATAGCCTGGACCCGGAGTGTTCCTTCTGGAAGCTGTAGTGAGACAGGGACAGCAATGTGAGCAGATTTAGTTAAAGTCAATGCACAAGGTTCATGAGGCAAAGAGTTAAACTTACGGGTCTTATTTGGGCACATATTTGCATAGTGGCCGGCTTCCCCACAATAGATGCAGAGGTTGTTCTGGCACCGACGCTGCTTTTCTTCTGGTGACAACGGTGAACGGAGCCAGCCTATCTGCATTGGCTCCAGAGTCTCAGAGGTGACAGCAGGTAAATGGGAGGCAGGAATAGAAGGATTGCTAGGAACTTTAGGCAACATCCATGTGGGACGAATTTAGCTGGTTCTCTCAGATTTCCATTCTCTTAGACGATAATCTATCTGGATGGACAATTGGATCAGGTCCTCCAAAGAACTGGGAATTTCAACACGAGCCAACTCATCTTTCAGTGCCTCAGAGAGTCCAATGCAGAACTGATAACGGAGGGTGGCATTGTTCCATAGTGTATCGGAACTCCACCGCCTAAAGTCTGTTACATAGTCCTCCACAGGCCTACGACCCTGCTGGAGGGCATGGAGACTGGCCTCCGCGGGTGTGGCATGCTGAGGGTTGTCATACAATTTGGCCATTTCATTCAGGAAAGAGTCCATAGTGTCCAACAGAGGGCTGGCCTGTTCCAATAAGCGGTGAGCCCAAGTTTGGGGTTCGCCCTGGAGTAGTGAGATGATGAACCCAACCTTAGTGCTCTCCAAAGAGAAGGTACTGGGTTGTAGCAGGAAATACAGCTGGCAGGCATTCCTGAAGGCACGGAACTTGCTATGATCCCCCGAAAACCTCTTAGGAGTGGGAACTCGAGGCTCTGGGGGTGGCACCACTACTGTGGGTGCTGATGCTGAGGCTGCTGGGCTAGAGGGCCAAGAAGCTGTGGCTAACTGATGAGTTGAGGTGCTTGGAGACAATGACTCCACTCTTTGCTCAAGTTGGCGATAGCCATCTTTCAGGCCCTGGCCTGCTTGGGTAAGGGCCGCAATCTGCTGGCACAGAGCCTCCAAAAATGAGGCCCCCCTTTCAGACTCCATTTTGGCTGGATCGTACTGTCAAGTACCTTACAGCAGAGTCCGAAATGCTGAGGGTGACCTCTTGCACAGTTCCGGTCCCAACACCCCTGGTAGTGGGGACAGGGAGGGCTGGGGCACGAAAGGATGTAGGTGCCTGCAGGCTAAAGGCTGGAGCTTGGAGATACAGGATTCTCTCGGAGGAAGGCGTGAAGACTGATCACCAGAACTGTTCAGCGGGAGCCGGGCAGGTAAGTATGGACTCCGGAACAACTGCAACATCAGGAACAGGCAAAGGTTGGCAACTGGCTGGCAACAAGGTACATAAACGGAAGGCAAGTTCGTAGTCAAGGACAGGCAGAGGTTGGCAATGGGCTGGCAGCGAGGTACAGAATCAGAAAGCGGAGCCGTAGTAGAGAATCCAAGCCAAAGTCTGTATAATCAGTAGAGGTAGATAACAGGCAGGGGTGATCCAGGAGAATGGTCAAGGAAGCCTGATTTGTCAGGAGCAAGGCAACAGGTCAAACAGCAATCAGGAACACAGGAACAAGCTGAAAATGATCCAGCACTGGTATAAGGCAGAGACTCTGTTCATATAGGGCGCCATGTGCCAGGATTGGCGGACACGAATGTGCGTGAGCAAGTGCGCACACGCGGTTCTATGGGTGCGTGAGTGTGCACAACGCATTCACATGGGTCCGCGAGTCCACGTATGGGTGCGCGAGTGCGCATGTTCGTTACGGAACTCGTTCGTCTCTGTCGGGGACACCGCTCATGCCCATTGGCATTAGCGGAATGGGAATTAGCCACTGCTGCACGGAGACGGGCATTAGCAATGTGAGTTCTCTGACACTTCCTTCTGGGGTGACAGCATGCAGACAATTTGATGCAGTGTGCGGTGTATGGTCTAAGCACTGACAGGCTGATCCTCCCCCACCCATTTAACCTCTGCAGCAATTCTGGCAGCACTCATACGTCTATTTCCCAAAGACAACCTCTGGATATGACACTGAGCACGTGCACTCAACTTTGGTCGACCATGGCAAGGCCTGTTCTGAGTGGAACCTGACCTGTTAAACCGCTGTATGGTCTTGGCCACCTTGCTGCAGCTCAGTTTCAGGGTCTTGACAATCTTCTTAAAGCCTAGGCCATCTTTATATATGGCAGCAATACTTTTTTCTCAGATCCTCAGAGAGTTCTTTGACATGAAATGCCATGTTGAACTTCCAGTGACCAGTATGAGAGAGAGTGAGAGCGATAATGCCAAATTTAAGACACCTACTCCCCATTCACACCTGAGACCTTGTAGCAAAGTGTAATTTCTTCAGTGCTGTCACATGAAAAGATATAATAAAATATTTACAAAAATGTGAAGGGTGTACTCACGTTTGTGAGATACTATATATATATATATACATACATTCAACTGAGTCCAGATCAGCGCTCTCCACCAATGCCAAAACAGAAACATTACACATGTAAAAATAACATTAAAACATTATTCCTTTTACTTCAGTCTTTATATCAGTTTTATGTACACGCAGTATATTCTCGGTTTCTCCATTACAGTGTGTGTTCTTTCACTTCTCTATATTGATATATTTAGATAATGTAGAATCCAGATGATCCAAGGATCATTTCCTCTATTTGTTTTTGTAAAAAAACATAGGATGTGTTTATATCTTTGTGAATTTGGGGATATATACATGCTTTCCTGGAAGGCAAGCCTGTTTCTTGTACAGAGGTCAACATTTCAGTATCTTTTGTATTTCATGAAACATATACTGTTGCATGTTTAGCGTTGAATTATCACAGAGCCCTGATCTCAACATCATTGAGTATGTCTAGGATTACATGAAGATACAGAAGAATTTGAGGCAGCCTACACATCCACAGAAGATCTGTGGTCAGTGCTCCAAGATATTTGGAACAACCTACCTGCCGAGTTCCTTCAAAAACTGTGTGAAAGTGTACCTAGAAGAATTGCTGCTGTTTTGAAGGCCAAGGGTGATCACACCAAATATTGATTTGGATTTCTCTTCTGTTCATTTACTTTTTGCTAATTGATTAAAAAAGACTTTATTAATTTACAAAATGTTTTCATGTCTGCCTACAACACTTGCACAGTACTATATATATATATATATATATATATATATATATATATATATATATTTCTTTATCGTACATCATGGGACACAGAGCCTTAAGTAATAACTTAATGGGTTATAGGACACCTTCAGGGGATTGACACTAGTATACATAGTTGCCAACCTTGTAAAAAAAAAAAAAATTCGAGACACTTTTTTGGCGATGGGCGGAGTCTTCTTATAATTAGGGGGCAGGACATGCATTTGTGGGCGTGGCATAGCAGGGAAAAAGAGGCACGCGGAGCGCGCTGCGGCGAAAAATTGGCGTGGTTTACACAAAACCGTGGGCGTGGCTTAAATCAGATCCAAGGGAGTAGAACCCTGATAAAAAGGGACCTTGTCCTTGAAGGTTTGTTAAACGCAGCCCGCTGTGATGGGTGAAGGTAGGATTGACTGCTAATTCAGCTAATCTTGCGGCGGGGATAAGGTAAGGGAAGAAATTTAGGAACTAAAAAGTCCACCTCTGTATTCTTCTTTAAGGGAAAAATTTTTGTCATGCCGTCAATCTCCACTAGAGGGAGTTTATGCACATACCTTTATCTGTTGTCTTCACTGTAAGCTCAGTGTCAGTCTGCTTGTGGCCATAGCAGCTTGTGCAGGGGGATCTGCCAAATGCTGTTTTCTCCCCCCTAAAGGGACCGGAGGGTTAGGGGAACATCAGCGGTGTACCCCCTTGCATTACCCCCCACCACGGCGGTCCAGATGTTTTGCTCAGACTGTTGTTCTTTTTTCTTTTTCCTGCTGGTGACAGGGCTCTGCTTCTACACCCCCCCCCCCTTGTGTTGGGTCTGCGGACCCAAAAGCCACCCACACGCCAATATTTTTTTTAAACAAAAGGAGGGGGTGGGTTTTTTGAAGGGGCAAGGCCTAGGCACGGCACCGTGTAACGTCCATGAGGACACACGGCAAACAATCAGGCTTAAACAATCAGCTTGAGCAGTCTCTCCTCCACTGATAGCGAGGAGAAGCAAGCAGGCTGCACACAGGGACACAGGAGCAGTGGGGCATGTAAGGGTTGCAACTGGCATTCCTGATACTGGAAAGACATTTTTTTTCCAGCACTAGGCTGAACTTAAATAGCGGCATAATTCTGTCATGACTATTTTCAGAAAGTAGTGCAATGTAAGGCAAAAGACACCACAAAAAACAAAAAAACTAAAGGTTTCACCTCCAGGCGTTAGGAATTCTAGTCATACACTGCCATCCTCGCCTAAAATACCAATTATGGCCAGCCAGGATGAGCCATTGTAACAAATTGATGGTGCAGCTGTATCTCACATCCTTGGAAGATACATTTTCCTCCACCCTGCAAGGCCTGGAAGGAAGAATAGCGGCTTTAATCGCATCCTCCATTCAAATGGATAGGAAGCGTGCTAGATCCTCCTCCCCCACTTTAGACCCTTTGCAAGGGGAACAGTGGACACAGGATTAGGTGTTACCCTCAGGCGACTAGGAGGAAAGACAAACCGATGATTCCTCTGCTGAGGAAACAACGGTAGATGAACCTTTTTCAGCCTCGCAATCTGAGAAATTGCTGATACAATCTCTTACAGAGATGGTTCATTCTACTTTCATGCTACCCCTAACAGAGTCTGCTGAAAGCTTGGTTTCTTCCTTGGGTTGCTTAAAGCCTTTACAGCCTTTGCATGTGTTTCCTGTCCATGCATTACTAGAACAGCTTATTTAAGCTGAATGGGATCACTCGGAGAAGCATTTTCTTCCTCCAAAGATATTTTCAGTTCTCTATCCCATGGAGGAGAAATTCCCATGGAGTCAAACTTGTCCAGCAGACGATGCACAAATGCTTAAGGATCCAACAGATAAAAGGTTGGAATTCCTGTCAAAATCCACTTTTTCCTTGGCAGGTGCTGTTTCTTAGCCTGCAGTCGCTGCAATAGGCGTCTGTCAATCCCTAAAGGACCAATTTAGACAGGCCCTTAAAGAGGTTCCTGCACAACAAGCCCGGGAATTGGCCGTACTACCAAAAGCATTATGCTTTGCCTTAGATGCCATTAAAGATTCTATTCACCAGGTGTCCCGCCTTATGCTTATGCTCGTACATATGCGTAGAATCCTGTGGTTAAAAAATTGGTCATCCAAACAACCATGTAAAAAGCTCCTGATGGGGTTCCCTTTTCATGGGGATCAGCTATTTGGGGATGATTTGGTCAAATACATCCAAACAATTTCTAGTGGGAAAGTACTCTTTTGCCAGTCAAAAGAAAGTATAAAGCCCTTAATTTAAATGGGCTCTTTTTCCTGCGCCAGGGGCTTCCGCCTCTAGGCAGTGGCGACGTCCTCTGCCATCAGACTCTAGAGGAAAACCTCAGGGTCAGGCCCAGACTCAAAAGCCTCATTATGAAGAGGCAATCCCCCTCCCAGGGTGGGGGGAAGACTTCTGCAGATTTCAGAAGCAAGTAACTCTGGGGTGGAATTTCGGGACTTTCCACCATTTCATTTCCTGAGGCCAAACATTCCCAAAGATCCAGAGAAAAGACAATCTTTGTTTTGGGCACTAGACTGACTAATGGCTCGGGGGGTGAGCATACAAATCCCCACAGAAGAGCAAAGTTTGGGGTTTTAGTCAAACCTCTTTACGGTACCAAAACCGAAAGGAGATGTCAGACCCATTCAAGATCTAAGAAATCTAAATCAGTTCCTGAAGATCCACTCCTTTCGCATGGAGTCAATCAGGTCAGTGGTTTCTATCCTACAAGGAGGAGAACTTCTGGCATCTATCGATATCAGGGATGCATATCTGCATGTCCCTATATTTCCCGCTCACCAAAGGTTTCTGTGGTTCGAGGTAGAACAGCAGCATTACCAGTTTGTAGCCTTGCCCTTTGGGCTAGCAACAGCACCCGGGGTATTTACAAAAGTCCTGGCCCCACCTCTAGCCAGGTTAAGGGCACAGGGCATTAGAGATGGATGAACTTCCGACGGAACGTTTTGCGAACGCGAACCGCGGATGCTGCCAAAAAATTGCGAACCGCAAAGTTTGCGGCGGGCCCCATTGACTTCAATCGCAGGCGAACCTTAAAAACCTACAGGTCATATTTTCAGACACAAAATACTTACTAGCTGTGCACACATATACCCACCACATGGCCACTGACATAACAAAAGTATGAAGTGAATCTGGGATCGACAACCACAAGCATTCTTTTTTTATCTGTGAAATTTTGAAAATTCAGGACTCAGGAGCGCAGGAGATGATCACCAGCACCATGATAAAGAGCACTGACACCAGCACCGTGATAGAGAGCACTGACACCACCACCGTGATTGAGAGCACTGACACCAGCACCGTGACAGAGTGCACTGACACCAGCACCGAGATAGAGAGCACTGACACCAGCACCGTGATAGAGAGCACTGACACCAGCACCGTGATAGAGAGCACTGACACCAGCATCGTGATAGAGAGCACTGACACCAGCAACGTGATAGAGTGCACTGACACCAGCACCGTGATAGAGTGCACTGACACCAGCACCGTGATATAGAGCACTGACTCCAGCACCGTGATATAGAGCACTGACACCAGCACCGTGATAGAGAGCACTGACACCAGCACCGTGATAGAGAGCACTGACACAGCACCGTGATAGAGTGCACTGACACCAGCACCGTGATAGAGTGCACTGACACCAGCACCGTGATAGAGTGCACTGACACCAGCACCGTGATAGAGTGCACTGACACCAGCACTGTGGTAGAGTGCACTGACACCAGCACCGTGATATAGAGCACTGACACCAGCACCGTGATAGAGAGCACTGACACCAGCACCGAGATAGAGAGCACTGACACCAGCACCGTGATAGAGAGCACTGACACCAGCACCGTGATAGAGTGCACTGACACCAGCACCGTGATAGAGTGCACTGACACCAGCACCGTGATATAGAGCACTGACTCCAGCACTGTGATATAGAGCGCTGACACCAGCACCGTGATAGAGAGCGCTGACAACAGCACCGTGATAGAGAGCACCAGCACCAGCACCGTGATATAGAGCACTGACACCAGCAGCGTGATAGAGTGCACTGACACCAGCACCGTGATATAGAGCACTGACTCCAGCACTGTGATATAGAGCACTGACACCAGCACCGTGATAGAGAACGCTGACACCAGCACCGTGATAGAGAGCGCTGACACTAGCACCGTGATAGAGAGCACTGACACCAGCACCGTGATAGAGTGCACTGACACCAGCACCATGATAGAGTGCACTGAGACCAGCACCGTGGTAGAGTGCACTGACACCAGCACCGTGATAGAGTGCACTGACACCAGCACCGTGGTAGAGTGCACTGACACCAGCACCGTGATATAGAGCACTGACACCAGCACCGTGATAGAGAGCACTGACACCAGCACCGTGATAGAGAGCACTGACACCAGCACCGAGATAGAGAGCACTGACACCAGCACCGTGATAGAGAGCACTGACACCAGCACCGTGGTAGAGTGCACTGACACCAGCACCGTGATAGAATATACTGACACCAGCACCGTGGTAGAGTGCACTGACACCAGCACCGTGATATAGAGCACTGACACCAGCACCGTGATAGATAGCACTGGCACCAGCACCGTGATATAGAGCACTGACACCAGCACCGAGTTAGAGAGCACTGACACCAGCACCGTGATAGAGTGCACTGACACCAGCACCGTGGTAGAGTGCACTGACACCAGCACCGTGATAGAGTATACTGACACCAGCACCGTGGTAGAGTGCACTGACACCAGCACCGTGATATAGAGCACTGACACCAGCACCGTGATGGAGAGCACTGGCACCAGCACCGTGATATAGAGCACTGACACCAGCACCGTGATATAGAGCACTGACACCAGCACCGAGATAGAGAGCACTGACACCAGCACCGTGATAGAGTGCACTGACACCAGCACCATGATAGAGTGCACTGACACCAGCACCATGATAGAGTGCACTGACACCAGCACAGTGATAGAGAGCACTGACACAAGCACCGTGATAGAGAGCGCTGACACCAACACCGTGATAGAGAGCACTGACACCAGCACCGTGATATAGAGCACTGACACCAGCACCGTGATAGAGTGCACTGACACCAGCACCGTGATAGAGTGCACTGACACCAGCACCGTGGTAGAGTGCACTGACACCAGCACCGTGATAGGGTGCACTGACACCAGCACCATGGTAGAGTGCACTGACACCAGCACCGTGATATAGAGCACTGACACCAGCACCGTGATAGAGAGCACTGACACAGCACCGTAATATAGAGCACTGACACTAGCACCGTGATAGAGTGCACTGACCCCAGCATCGTGATAGAGTGCACTGACACCAGCACAGTGATATAGAGCACTGACACCAGCACCGTGATAGAGAGCACTGACACCAGCACCGTGATAGAGAGCACTGGCCCCAGCACCGAGCTAGAGAACACTGACACCAGCACCGAGATAGAGAACACTGACACCAGCACCGTGATAGAGAGCACTGACACCAGCACCGTGATATAGTGCACTGACACCAGCACCGTGATAGAGAGCACTGACACCAGCACCGTGATAGAGTGCACTGACAACAGCACCGTGATATAGAGCACTGACACCAGCACCATGATAGAGAGCACTGACACCAGCACGTGATATGGAGCACTGTCACCAACACTGTGATATAGAGCACTGACACCAGCACCGTGATAGAGAGCATTGACACCAGCACTGTGATAGAGAGCGCTGACACCAGCATCGTGATATAGAGCACTGACACCAGCACCGAGATAGAGAGCACTGACACCAGCACCGAGATAGAGAGCACTGACACCAGCACCGTGATAGAGTGCACTGACACCAGCACCGTGATAGAGAGCACTGACACAAGCACCGTGATAGAGAGCGCTGACACCAACACCGTGATAGAGAGCACTGACACCAGCACCGTGATATAGAGCACTGACACCAGCACCGTGATAGAGTGCACTGACACCAGCACCGTGATAGAGTGCACTGACACCAGCACCGTGGTAGAGTGCACTGACACCAGCACCGTGATAGGGTGCACTGACACCAGCACCATGGTAGAGTGCACTGACACCAGCACCGTGATATAGAGCACTGACACCAGCACCGTGATAGAGAGCACTGACACAGCACCGTAATATAGAGCACTGACACTAGCACCGTGATAGAGTGCACTGACCCCAGCATCGTGATAGAGTGCACTGACACCAGCACAGTGATATAGAGCACTGACACCAGCACCGTGATAGAGAGCACTGACACCAGCACCGTGATAGAGAGCACTGACCCCAGCACCGAGCTAGAGAACACTGACACCAGCACCGAGATAGAGAACACTGACACCAGCACCGTGATAGAGAGCACTGACACCAGCACCGTGATATAGTGCACTGACACCAGCACCGTGATAGAGAGCACTGACACCAGCACCGTGATAGAGTGCACTGACACCAGCACCGTGATAGAGTGCACTGACACCAGCACCGTGGTAGAGTGCACTGACACCAGCACCGTGATAGGGTGCACTGACACCAGCACCATGGTAGAGTGCACTGACACCAGCACCGTGATATAGAGCACTGACACCAGCACCGTGATAGAGAGCACTGACACAGCACCGTAATATAGAGCACTGACACTAGCACCGTGATAGAGTGCACTGACCCCAGCATCGTGATAGAGTGCACTGACACCAGCACAGTGATATAGAGCACTGACACCAGCACCGTGATAGAGAGCACTGACACCAGCACCGTGATAGAGAGCACTGGCCCCAGCACCGAGCTAGAGAACACTGACACCAGCACCGAGATAGAGAACACTGACACCAGCACCGTGATAGAGAGCACTGACACCAGCACCGTGATATAGTGCACTGACACCAGCACCGTGATAGAGAGCACTGACACCAGCACCGTGATAGAGTGCACTGACAACAGCACCGTGATATAGAGCACTGACACCAGCACCATGATAGAGAGCACTGACACCAGCACGTGATATGGAGCACTGTCACCAACACTGTGATATAGAGCACTGACACCAGCACCGTGATAGAGAGCATTGACACCAGCACTGTGATAGAGAGCGCTGACACCAGCATCGTGATATAGAGCACTGACACCAGCACCGAGATAGAGAGCACTGACACCAGCACCGAGATAGAGAGCACTGACACCAGCACCGTGATAGAGTGCACTGACACCAGCACCGTGATAGAGAGCACTGACACAAGCACCGTGATAGAGAGCGCTGACACCAACACCGTGATAGAGAGCACTGACACCAGCACCGTGATATAGAGCACTGACACCAGCACCGTGATAGAGTGCACTGACACCAGCACCGTGATAGAGTGCACTGACACCAGCACCGTGGTAGAGTGCACTGACACCAGCACCGTGATAGGGTGCACTGACACCAGCACCATGGTAGAGTGCACTGACACCAGCACCGTGATATAGAGCACTGACACCAGCACCGTGATAGAGAGCACTGACACAGCACCGTAATATAGAGCACTGACACTAGCACCGTGATAGAGTGCACTGACCCCAGCATCGTGATAGAGTGCACTGACACCAGCACAGTGATATAGAGCACTGACACCAGCACCGTGATAGAGAGCACTGACACCAGCACCGTGATAGAGAGCACTGACCCCAGCACCGAGCTAGAGAACACTGACACCAGCACCGAGATAGAGAACACTGACACCAGCACCGTGATAGAGAGCACTGACACCAGCACCGTGATATAGTGCACTGACACCAGCACCGTGATAGAGAGCACTGACACCAGCACCGTGATAGAGTGCACTGACAACAGCACCGTGATATAGAGCACTGACACCAGCACCATGATAGAGAGCACTGACACCAGCACGTGATATGGAGCACTGTCACCAACACTGTGATATAGAGCACTGACACCAGCACCGTGATAGAGAGCATTGACACCAGCACTGTGATAGAGAGCGCTGACACCAGCACCGTGATATAGAGCACTGACACCAGCACCGAGATAGAGAGCACTGACACCAGCACCGAGATAGAGAGCACTGACACCAGCACCGTGATAGAGTGCACTGACACCAGCACCGAGATAGAGAGCACTGACACCAGCACTGTGATAGAGAGCACTGAGCGGAGGGTGCAGAAGAGTAAGGCTGAGTGAGCCACTCAACCAAGTCTGGTGCGTCCTTTGAAGTAATCGCACGCACCTTCTGCAATTTGCCACTTTGGCTCAAGCCTGTTGCTACTGCCCTACCCCTACCACCCCTGTGGAAGGGCCTGCCTCTTCCTCTGCCTGTCATTTTTTAAATGACCCTGTGACAAAAGTTTCTAGAGAAGTGCAGTATGTATGTGGAAGAAGGTATATAACACCCCGCTTCAATCTGTCGTTTTGGGGGGCCACTGGTCTATCACACCAGTTTTAATAATTTTTTTTAATTGCGTTGGTCACTCTTTGTAGTATTGCTGCAGAACTGCTCAGCAGTCACAATGCTGAACAGTGGAAATGCACTATAATATGTTTTCTATATGTGCAAGTATTTTATACATGTATTACACCCCTATATACTGCACACCAAATAGTACACCTATACCAGTCCTTAACCACTTGCCGACCGCCTCACGCCGATGTACGTCGGCAGAATGGCACGGGCAGGCATAAGCACGTACATGTACGTGCTTTGCCTCCCGCGGGTCGGGGGCCCGATCGGGCCCCCGCCCGGTGCCTGCGGCGGTCGGTTTTCGTTCGGGAGCGATCCCGGACGAGGGGACGGCCATTCATTCATGGCCACCCCCTCGCGATCGCTCCCGACGAATGGAAATCCCCGGTGACATCACTTCCTCTCCTGTAATGTAAACACAGGAGAGGAAGTGATGTATTCTCTCCTCCGTGTCGGTATTTTTCGTTCCGACACGGAGGAGAGCGGATCAGTGAGTTGCACCAACACATCCCACACACAGTAGAACATGCCAGGCACACTCACACCCCCCCTTTACCCCCCGATCACCCCCCCAATTACCCCTGCCCCCCAGTCACAGTGACACCAATGTCATTTTTTTTTTTTTTTTTTTTTTTTTTTTGCATTGGTGTCATTTGTGACTGTAATAACTGTTAGGGCAGTTAGGGTTAGCCCCCTTTAGTTCTAATGTACCCCCCTAACCCCCCCAATAAAGGTTTAACCCCGTGATCACCCCCCGTCGCCAGTGTCACTAAGGCTGGGTTCACATTGCAGCGGTTTATGAGAACGAATGTGATTCGCACCGCACTGCAGTGCAAATCACATCCGATCTCTGTGCGATTCGAGTTCAGCCATTCGCCGCACCCGCCGCACCCGCCACACCCGCCGCACCCGCCGCAAATTCGCACGGGACCCTTTTTTTGGCCCGCAGCAGAATCGGATCGCATGGGTGTTCACACCATGCGATCCGAGTTTGCAGATCGCACTGCGATATGCGAACTGATCTGGGGGTGTCAGTAACATTTCACTGACACTCCCAGCAGTTCGCATAGGGCAGTGTGAACTGCCGCCGGGAGGCATGCGATGCGGGAACCCGCCGCGGATTCGCGGCGTTTCCGCATCGCTCCAGTGTGAACCCAGCCTAATAAGCGATCATTTTTCTGATCGCCGTATTAGTGTCACAGGTGACGCTAGTTAGGCAGGTAGGTATTTAGGTTCGCCGCAGCTTTTTATAGCGCTAGGGACCCCCATATACTACCGCATAAAGCCCCCTGATTGCCCCCTAGTTAACCCTTTCACCAGTGATCACCATATAACTGTTACAGGTGACGCTGGTTGGTTAGTTATTTTTTTATAGTTTCAGGGCACCCGCCATTTATTACCTAATAAAGGTTTAACCCCCTGATCACCCGGCAGGTGTCATTTGTGACTAATAACTGTTAGGGCAGTTAGGGTTAGCCCCCTTTAGTTCTAAGGTACCCCCCTAACCCCCCCAATAAAGGTTTAACCCCGTGATCACCCCCCGTCGCCAGTGTCACTAAGGCTGGGTTCACATTGCAGCGGTTTATGAGAACGGATGTGATTCGCACCGCACTGCAGTGCAAATCACATCCGATCTCTGTGCGATTCGAGTTCAGCTATACAGATAGTATGGCTGAATTCGTGTCGCACCCGCCGCACCCGCCGCAAACTCGCACGGGACCCTTTTTTTGGTCCGCAGCAGAATCGGATCGCATGGGTGTTCACACCATGCGATCCAAGTTTGCAGATCGCACTGCGATATGCGAACTGATCTGGGGGTGTCATTAACATTTCACTGACACTCCCAGCAGTTCGCATAGGGCAGTGTGAACTGCCGCCGGGAGGCATGCGATGCGGGAACCCGCCGCGCATTCGTGGCGTTCCCGCATCGCTCCAGTGTGAACCCAGCCTAATAAGCGATCGTTTTTCTGATCGCTGTATTAGTGTCACAGGTGACGCTAGTTAGGCAGGTAGGTATTTAGGTTCGCCGCAGCTTTTTATAGCGCCAGGGACCCCCATATACTACCGCATAAAGCCCCCTGATTGCCCCCTAGTTAACCCTTTCACCAGTGATCACCATATAACTGTTACAGGTGACGCTGGTTGGTTAGTTATTTTTTTATAGTTTCAGGGCACCCGCCATTTATTACCTAGTCTCACTAGTGTACCCCTAAATTTAGGGGTGTCTACTTTCTAAAATGGGGTCATTTGGGGGGGGGGGTTTGTGCCATCTTGGCATTTTATGGCCTTCAAAACTGTAACGCCCTTAGAAAGCCTGAAGGCGGTGCTTGGTTTTTGGGGCCCCGTACGCGGCTAGGCTCCCAAAAAGTCCCACATATGTGGTATCCCCGTACTCAGGAGAAGCAGCAGAATTTATTTTGGGGTGTCATTTCACATATGCCCATGGCATGCGTGAGCAATATATCATTTAGTGACAACTTTTTGAAAAAAAAAAAAAGTTTGTAATTTTCCCGCAACTTGTGGCAAAATATAAAATATTCCATGGACTCAACATGCCTCTCAGCAAATAGCTTGGGGTGTCTACTTTCTAAAATGGGGTCATTTGTGGGGGTTTTGTGCCATCTTGGCATTTTATGGCCTTCAAAACTGTAATAGGTAGTGAGAAGTGAACTCAAAAAATTACGCCCTTAGAAAGCCTGAAGGCGGTGCTTGGTTTTCGGGGCCCCGTACGCGGCTAGGCTCCCAAAAAGTCCCACATATGTGGTATCCCCGTACTCAGGAGAAGCAGCAGAATTTATTTTGGGGTGTCATTTCACATATGCCCATGGCATGCATGAGCAATATATCATTTAGTGACAACTTTGTGAAAAAAAAAAAAAAAAAAAAAAAGTTTGTAATTTTCCCGCAACTTGTGGCAAAATATAAAATATTCCATGGACTCAACATGCCTCTCAGCAAATAGCTTGGGGTGTCTACTTTCTAAAATGGGGTCATTTGTGGGGGTTTTGTGCCATCTTGGCATTTTATGGCCTTCAAAACTGTAATAGGTAGTGAGGCGTGAAATCAAAAATTTACGCCCTTAGAAAGCCTGAAGGCGGTGCTTGGTTTTCGGGGCCCTGTACGCGGCTAGGCTCCCAAAAAGTCCCACATATGTGGTATCCCCGTACTCAGGAGAAGCAGCAGAATTTATTTTGGGGTGTCATTTCACATACGCCCATAGCATGTGTGAGCAATATATCATTTAGTGACAACTTTGTGTAAAAAAAAAAAAAAAATTTTTTTTTTGTCATTATTCAATCGCTTGAGGCAAAAAAATAAAATATTCAATGGGCTCAACATGCCTCTTATCAATTTCCTTAGGGGGTCTACTTTCCAAAATGGGGTCATTTGGGGGGGTTTTGTACTGCCCTGTCATTTTAGCACCTCAAGAAATGAGATAGACAGTCGTAAACTAAAAGCTGCGTAAATTCCAGAAAACGTACCTTAGTTTGTAGATGTGACAACTTTTGCGCAAACCAATAAATATACAATTATTGACTTTTTTTTTACCAAAGACATGTGGCTGAATACATTTTGGCCTAAATGTATGACTAAAATTGAGTTTATTGGATTTTTCTAATAACAAAAAGTAGAAAATATCATTTTTTTTCAAAATTTGCGGTCTTTTTACGTTTATATCGCAAAAAATAAAAATCGCAGAGGCAATCAAATACCATCAAAAGAAAGCTCTATTTGTGGGAAGAAAAGGACGCAAATTTTGTTTGGGTACAACATTGCATGACCGCGCAATTACCAGTTAAAGCAGCGCAGTGCCAAAGTGTAAAAAGACCTCTGGTCATTTACCAGCAAAATGGTCCGGTCTGAAAGTGGTTAAAAGGACCTTTGTGGACCTAGTATCTAGTGATTTGCAGACTGTCCCTCAGTCCCTACACCGATAAAAGACAGCTGCAGAAACAAGCCGTAATCTGCAGCACAGCTGTGCACCAGCACCCTATATATTGTACACCTATACCAGTCCTTAAAAGGACCTTTGTGGACCTAGTAGCTAGTGATTTGCAGACTGTCCCTCAGTCCCTACACTGATAAAAGACAGCTGCAGAAACGAGCAGTAATCTGCAGCACAGCAATGCACCAGCACCCTATATATTTTACACCTATACCAGTCCTTAAAAGGACCTTTTTGGACCTAATAGTAATAGCTAGCTAGTGATGAAACTGCTCCACACAGCGTCCTGTCCCTACACTGACAAAAGACAGCTGCAATCACCAGCACAGCTGTGCACTGAACCCTATATACTGTACTACACCTAAACCAGTCCTTAAAAGGACTTTTGTAGATCTAATAGCTAGTGATTTGTGTCACTACAGTCTCTCCCTGCTCCACACAGCGTCCTGTCCCTACACTGACATAAGACAGAATGTAAAATGGTCGCCAGATCAGGTCTATTTATGAGGTAGGGGGAATGTCCAATTGCCCATGTGCTGAAATGTCTCAATTGGCTGTCCTGTACCCCATGATGGATGTGTCATCATGGGTCAAAGTTCTTTCACACTGTAAACACATATGTCCGCCGGGCGAACAGCACCAATAGTCCGCTAGTTTGGCGAACACGCAAAATTCACCGCGAACGACCGCCGGGCGAACCGCGAGGCCGTCCCTACAGGGCATACCAGTCTTGGCGTACTTAGACAATCTATTGCTAATAGACCAGTCGGTGGCTCGTTTGGAGCAAAGCGTGTGCTCTACAGCCAGTTAACTGGAAAGTTTGGGTTGGATTCTCAACCTAGAGAAATCTCCCTAAAACCGATAAAGAGGCTGGAGTACTTGGGTCTGATCATAGACACAGCACAGAAAAAGATGTTTTTGCCTCAGGCAAAGATCAACTTCATAAGAGAGCTGGTGTGGATGGTCAGGTCAAAAGGCGATCCCTCCATTCGCCTTTGCATGAGGTTGTTAGGAAAGATGGTGGCTTCATTCGAAACGGTTCTCTATGCCCAGTTTCATTCAAGACTGTTGCAAAACAGTATCCTGTCTACTTGGAACAAAACAGTATCCTGTCTACATGTCCCCAAGGGTGTCCCAAAGCCTCAGTTGGTGGTTACTAACCCAGAATCTGCTGAAAGGAAAATCCTTCAGACCTGTTATCTGGAAAGTGGCAACGACAGATGCAAGCCTTTCAGGCTGGGGAGCAGTACTAGAGAAGACAACTGTCCAGGGACAGTGGTCAAGAGCCGAAAGAACCTTGCCCATTAATATCCTAGAGTTTCAGGCAGTGCTTCTGGCTCTGAAGGCCTGGACTTCCAGGTTACAGGATTGTCCTGTCAGGATCCAATCTGACAATGCCACAGCTGTGGCTTATATCAATCACCAAGGGGGCACCAAAAGTATCTCAGTGCAGAGAGAGGTGAACCATATTCTAACTTGGGCAGAAAGGAATGTTCCGTGCTTATCAGCAGTCTTCATTCCAGGAGTAGAGAATTGGAGAATTGGCAGGTGGACTACTTGAGTCACCAGCAGTTATTCCCGATGGAATGGCCTCTTCACCCTGATATTTTTTGGGCTATTTGCCAAAGATGGGGGACTCCGAACATAGATCTTCTAGCGTCCAGATTCAACATGAAGTTAGTCAACTTTGTGTCCAGGACAAGAGATCCACTCACATGCAGAACAGATGCGTTGGTGATCCCATGGGATCAGTTCTCACTGATCTATGCATTTGTGTCTCCCTCCCCTCAAGTAGCATTGCTATGGGACGTCCCATTAAGTTATTACTTAAGGCGCAATGTCTCATGATGTATGATAAAGAAAATAGGATTTTTTTAACAGCTTACATGTAAAATCCTTTTCTTTGAGTACATCATGGGACACAGAGGTCCGACCCTCTTTCTGGGGTTTAAGTATATTGCTTTGCTACAAAAACTGATGTGCTCCTGGAAGGAGGACGGGTTATATAGGGAGTGAACTTCCTGGATTGGGTATACCAGTGTCCATCACCTGAAGGTGGCCTATAGCCCATTAAGTAATTACTTAAGGCTCTGTGTCTGGCTCTATTACTAAGGCTCTATGTGTGATTTGAGGCTAGGATTGAGGTTCACCTTCCAGCAGGACAATGACCCCAAACACACTGCTAAAGCAACACTTGAGTGGTTTAAGGGGAAACATGTATATGTGTTGGAATGGCCTAGTCAAAGCCCAGACCTCAATCCAATAGAAAATCTGGGGTCAGACTTAAAGATTGCTGTTCACAAGCGCAAACCATCCAACTTGAAGGAGCTGTAGCAGTTTTGCAAGGAGCAAGGGGCAAACATCCCAGTGGTAAGATGCGCCAAGCTCATGGAGACTTATCCAAAGTGACTTGGAGCTGTGATAGCCGCAAAAGGTGGCTCTACAAAGTATTGACTTTAGGGTGGTGAATTGTTATGCACATTGACTTTTTCTGTTATTTTGTCTTATTTGTTTGCTTCACAATAATAAAAAAAAAAATCTTTAAAGTTGTGGGCATATTCTGTCAATTAAATGATGCAAATCCTCAAACAATCCATGCTAATTCCAGGTTGTGAGGCAATAAAACACGAAAAATGCCAAGGGGGGTATTTTTAGTGGTGCTTTATTGTTGTTTTAGCGGCGCTAGTGGGGAGCTTTTAACCCCCCTATCAGCAAAAAAAAGAGTTAAAACCGCTGGGAAAGCACCGGTGGTGCTGCCCATTGATTTCAATGGGCAGGGGCGCTTTAGGAGTGGTGTGTCCCGCAAGCGCACCCCTCCAGTATGAAAGTACTCAGGCTTTCACACTGGAGTGAGAGAAGAGGCTCTTTACAGGTGCTATGCAGGTGCTATTTTTAGCGCTATAGTGCCTTTACAGCGCCTCAGTGTGAAAGCAGCCTTAGACGGAGATAAAGAGATACAATTTAAAATTAGGGCTCATGCACACTGGATGTTTTTACAGCTGCTGTTTTTGGCTTCAGACATTTTTCTTCTGCAGCTAATAAACTCTCCAGCATGTTATCCTATGTGTCCATGCACACAAGCTTTTAGCAGCAGTTTTTGGCAGGGGCGTTTTCTAGCTGGAAACAAACCTCAGAACTAGTGGGTTTTGAGAGGCGTTTTTCAGCTGTAAAAATAACTCTGAAAAAAGGTAGAAACAGCGTAAAATTCTGAAAAACGCTATTCTGCATTTATCACCGTTTTTGTGCCATAAGCTTTTATTGGAGTATAGTTTTGCTAAAAAAGCTAAAAAACGCTACAGCTAAAAAACACCAAAAAGAACCTGAAAAAGGCTACTACAAAAATGATGAAAAACACGCTCTAAACACACTTTAATGAATTAATAAAAAACTAAACAGTAAAATTAGCCCAATTTTTTTGTATAATGTGAAAGATGATGTTACGCTGCGAGAATTGTGAGAGAATCGTGATCTTTATTCTAAGCAAAAAAATAGTGATTCTCATTTTGGCCAGAATCGTGCAGCTCTACTCCAGGGGACATTTAACGATACTAGACAATCAGATGGCAGAGGTATGACTCACCAAACCTCCCCATACCTCGTCAAATCTTGCTGGTACACCTCTATTGCATATGAAGGTTTGTAAAATGGTAGAGCTTTATTTATTAATGCTTTCCAGGGCATTATGAAGAGGGACTGATGATTTTTTCCATGAAAGAATAAAAAACTTCCTGGCATATTAAAACAATAGAGTAAGTAGGGTACACATCACCTTAGTAGGAGCTAAGGGATCCACTAAGCACAATAAGAAGATTTCAACAGAAGGTCAGATACCTATAGTTCTGACTGACTGCACGTTTTGCACTGCCTCCAATGGAAATTTCTGAATGGTCATGCAATCCCAAAATATATGTATGAAGTTAGCCTGAGGAGAAGCACACCACCAACAACTGGACGACTGCGTAGGAAAAATGTTGGCCAGTCGGGTAGTGGTCAAATATATTCTATGAAGGAATTTAAATTATATAAGATGATCCTGTGCTGATGTAATGTCAAAATCAGGTACCCCATAAAAAAAGGATTATAGTTCTGTCATGGAGAAAGTAAAACTTATGGCATTGCTATTAAATCACCAGTAGATGGCACCATAGAGTTAAAAGCCCGAATGACATAGAGCACATTCTAATGAAACCATCGCTAATAGCAGGGGGAACCAAAAAGACTGATCTTTGTTTCTGGTGGGAACAGAATAGCAGTTGCTAGCTACCCGGTCTATCAGTCTGAAAGTCATGTGTTTGTGTCATTGCAGGTAAGAGGGAGCATATTTAAGGCTATAAACAGGGCAAAATTGGTTTAATTTATATCCCTGTGATCAGTAAAGTCTGCTGTCACTGTTTTATGATTAAAAACATATCAGCACTTGTGCAATTGTTTATTATTTTATTGTTTTATTATTATTATTTTCTATGAGAACGCTATTCCTGTATATGAGAATGTTATTATAATAGATATAGATGTGTATTATTATGTATGAATGTAATTGCAGAAGCTACCTGGTCTATCAGTCTGAAAGGTGACGTGTTTTGTGTCATTGCAGAAACTTTTCAATAAAAACACTTCTGGTTTCAACCGGCCCGCTCCCTTCGCACATTGGAATTATTCACCATGCTTTCAGCATAACAAAAGAGGAGGGCTTTGCACTTTAAATGAAGTCTATGATGTGTAGGTCAAAATTACCTCCATCCCTAATTCTGAAGAGAAACAAGAAAGGGTTTGGGACTTTGAATGAAGCATGCAATTGTCAACGAGTAACGAACTGTAAATTTGTAAGAAAATGTATTGTATATATCCATGAGTATGGTCAGAACCAGTACACACATACATATAAGTATGATATTGATTTGATATATATACACATATAAATTCATATATATACACATAAATGCAAGGGCACAGCATTTCATGGTGGCTCATACGTCAATTTCTAAAATTATGAATTGTTGATGACATAATAAGAAATAAGTATCTAGTAAGACATACGGTCAGACACATTTTTACACATATCTTGATGTTATTCTAAGTAGAAAATGCATTGTTGTGGCATCAGCATTTCAACGCATTTCATGGTTAATTACCACTCAACAGGAGCAGATGCAGCCAGGGAGTATAAACAATGAGTCAGACTAGGTGTAGGTTAGTGCTAAGGCAAAAAGACAAAGGCCCAGGGTCTATTAGACTCAGAAGTTACAGATGCAAAACATTGGTTTCTCTGAGATGGAGAATGTCCTAGAAAAACATTAATAGAAGCCACAACACTAAAAACTGTTAATATGTATTCTTTATTAAGCCCTTATTAAATATATTATCCAATTTAGCAGTGCTGTTCAATTACATTTACTCCATAATATCTTGCATATCATGAAGTACAGTAGTTGATATTGAAAATCACAAATAATGTATGTATTTTTAATAAGGATTTAATAACATTATTTTAACAGTTTATAGTGTTTTCTGATCTAATGCTTACCTAAAAAGTACTGGAGGGCTTCTATTATTATTATACAGGATTTATATAGCATTAACAGTTTACTCAGTGCTTTACAATATAAAGGGAAACACTACAATTACAATTTAATACAGAAAGCATAGGAGGGCCCTGCTCATGGAACTTACAATCTAAAGGGATGTATATAGTTTCTGGTGAAATTTTATACAGATATTGGTACTCAGATGTTGGTACTCCTTTAAAATAAATACATTTTCCTAGCCATATGTCAGAATATGAGTGTACTGGAAAATGTCCTACTATTAAATTCAACAGCATCCCATTTTAGGCTGGGTTCACATATGTGCGAATTGGATGCAGGTTTTTTCCTGCTTCCAATTCGCATAACATGCGAGTATGCCCAGCTCGCTATGGAGCCAGCTCACACAGGTCTGAGGTGGCTGCGGTCAGCATTCCAAAAGGGTTCTGTGTGTCATTGAGTCTGATTCAGATGCAAATTCAGGCAGAAATTTGCACCTGAATTGCACCTGAACGTGAACAGAGATACACTGGACTGTCTGCTGGGAACCACGGCTGCACATATCTGAACCCAGTCTAAATCTGTTTCTGGGCTAGTCTCAGTCAAGCTATACAATATATTGGCAGTGTTAGCATGTCTCTCACTACAAATCAAAATCTCCCTCCCAGCTAAATCATTAAAACAAGAATGAATTCCTAATGTGACCAGGGCCTGCATACCGGCATTGTGGAAACAGAACAGATCTCTGCCAATAGCCCTCTGGTTTTCCAAAATTAACAGAATTATGACATCTTCTCTATATAATTGAGAGGAATATTTCAAGAGATAGCGGGTGGCCATGGACTGCCTTGATTTGCTTGCCGAAATATAAGGATATGCTGAATTCTCTGGACTCTGGGAGGGGCGAATGCAACACATCGGCCACTTGGTCTTGAGGAGAGGCTGAGACATAAATGATGATAGTGTGTTTAGACCATCTGCCTATGGTTCTGCTCAGGGCTTTTTTTCTCTGAAAATAGGTGCAGGAACTTAACAGTAGATGACCCCCCAAACCCCCCCTCCCCCCACGCATACAATTTCGCCAACATTGGGTCTTCCACATGTTGCACATGTCTTACTTGTGTTGCTGTATTATGCTGAAGCACCCAGCCAGGTCTAGTACCTCCCTGCTCTGCCTCCTCGCTTGCAGGGAGATCATCCAATGGGGGTGCCCAGATCTGCACTGCACCCCGAGACAAGCATTTCTCTTCTCCCCATCCTGCACTCAGTGGGAGTTGCTCAGGATATCGTATCTGTGGAAGCTATTGGGAGACAAGCTGCCACTTGTGAACACAAAAGTCGGACTTCTGTGTTTACAAGTAATAGTGGTGAGCAGGGATTAGTGGGCCTGAGCCAGAGGTGGTGGAACTGAGTTCCACCAAGTTCCAGCTGAAAAAAAGCCCTGGTTCTGCTCTTTCATAATCACATCGGTCTGTCCATCTTCCTCTGCTGCATTTCACCCAACTCTCACATTTTACCATGAAAATGACTCTCATTATGCCAAACCCCCTCCTCCCTTCCTGTAAAATAAATTTTCAATCAGTTGATCTCCCTTATTACGATATGCATTTAAAATAAGTCACTACTCTGAATTATTCCTGGGACTCAGACAAGTGGTAAATATTCAAATACCTTTGTTGTCATTATTATAGTGTAAAAAATGTCTTTCATATTTCATAACTCTTTTCCTCTTCCTGTACAACATTCCTGGGAGGAAGTGGGAGCTGGATGCCTTTTAAAAAGAGGTTATCCGCCCCCCCCCCCCCAAATATGCCATGTCAGGGGGTCACCTTCACTTAAAGCGGATGTTCAATTTTTGGGTGGAACTCCGCTTTAAGTTGCCTTTACTTGTCCTAGACTATAAACCAGTTCACCTACTATTTTGGAATGTACTGCTTTGAATGCAATACATTCGAAGCATTACTATCATTCTTGTAGAATACATTTTCAGTTGTGTGTATGTAATATTAATATAGTTAACAAAGCAGCATTGTGTTTTTCAAAGACAATCGTCTCTTGTTCTGGAGCAGTTGTTTCTCATTTGTACAGCAAAACATTGGGCTGATAATGCTAAAAATTATCATAACAATCGATTTCCAGGAAGCATTCACTTTCATTTCACTTCATTCAGTTTTTAAGATTGCAAAATATCAAACTAGTTATATAATTAGTTAAAGGAAACTGCTGGATACGGGGAATGCTATCTTTGGTCTCTTTTGAAATGTTAGTTTCCATGCTGTTGTGAAATGCTGTCTGTTATGTTGTCCCTCTCATTTCAGTACTTTCTGAGTGAATAAAAGTATTGAAATCGCTGGGTTAGCAAGTTCCACTATTAACCATCATGTAAAACTGGAAGAGTTCTGTGCAGTGTCGGGAAACGAACATCTAGTGCCAAAGCAGGTTGAAGATGCCAAACTGTGCCCCTCACTACACCCACGCTGATGTTTGATATCATGTGTCTGCAAAAAAAAATCCCCTCTAAGAAAGTCAGCATTAACCTTTACATTCGCCCCTCTAACCATAATTATCTTTGCAACCCAAGACTCTTCCCAAGCAAAAAGCAAAAGTTCCCCCTCCTCCCTGCACAAAGCTGGCCTTTTTTGCTCAGCTTCTCCATTTCATAGCTTCCAACTTTCCCTGATTACGTGGGATTTTCCCTGATTTGGTCCCCCCCTCTCTCTCTTTCCTTCTCATTTGTCCCTCATTTTGGTCTGATCTATGTAGTTGTATATAAAATGCATTTTTTATCTTTCAAAGGGTTAAACCTTTTATCCAATTTCTAGATTGCTGCATTTGTCAATTTCAAAAAGCAGGAATAGTAGTGGTAAAAATACTTTCTTTGTATAATTCTCCTTTAACCACTTCAGCCCCGGAAGGATTTACCCCCTTCCTGACCAGAGCACTTTAACTAACAATTTTGCGGTCACGCGACGTGGCTCCCAAACAAAATTGACGTGCTTTTTTTTCCCACAAATAGAGCTTTCTTTTGGTGGTATTTGATCAGCTCTGCAGTTTTTATTTTTTGCACTATAAACTAAAAAAGAGCGACAATTTTGAAAAAAACTAATTTTTTTACTTTTTGCTATAATATCCCCCAAAAATATATAAAAAAACATCTTTTTTCCTCAGTTTAGGCCGATACATATTCTTCTACATATTTTTGGTAAAAAAAATAAAAAATCGCAATAAACGTTTATTGATTGGTTTGCGCAAAAGTTATATCGTCTACAAAATAGGGGATAGTTTTATGGCATTTTTATTAATAATTTTTTCATTACTGGTAATGGCAGCAATCAGCGATTTTTATCGTGACTGCGACATTATTGCGGACACATCGGACAATTATGACACATTTTTGGGACCATTGGCATTAATACAGCGATCAATGCTATAAAATTGCATTGATTACTGTAAAAATGTCACTGGCAGTGAAGGGGTTAACCATTAGAGGGCAGAGAGGGGTTAAGTGTGTCCTGGGGGAGTGTTTCTAACTGTCTGAGGGATGGGCTAGCAGTGACACGACACTGATCGCTACTCCCGATGATGGGGAGGACACGATCAGTGTCCTGTCATTAGGCAGAACGGGGAGATGCTGTTTACATCAGCATCTCCCCATTCTTCAGCTTCAGCTCCGTGACACGATCACGGGTATCTCAGCAGCGGTCGAGTCCGCGGGTCCTGCGGGCACTGTCACGGAGATCGCGGCAAGGTGGGAATTTCAAAGTAACATACGGGTACGTTACTTTGCTTAGCCTTGCCATTCTGCCGACGTATCTATGCTGACAGCGGTCGGCAAGTGGTTCAGGGGGCGTGGTAGACGGCATACTTTTGCTAATAGGTGTCCCTCATTCCCATCTTAAAAAGCTGGGAGGTATGCCATTTATAGCACTGATACTGCAGCTTCTATGAATGAAATGGGATCTACAAATGGGGGACAGACAGATGATTGAAACCTCCGACCCCTCTATTCATAGATCACGTTGAGTTGAAGATATAGTACAGCTTCTATGAATGGAGGAGCTGGGTGGACAGAGTGGGTATATTTAGGCATTCTTGATGAGAACCTGTGACAGCCCTTTAGTTCTATTAACCCCCACCTCCTCGATAGATTACAATGGCAAGAGTAGGGAGTATGAATGGAGGAGGATTTCTCCTAAAAAAAGAGGCATCAGCACAAGGGACACATCCTACTGACTGTAAGTTATGTCCCGTGTGCTGATTTTCTGTTTTTTATTTTGGTTGCAGTTAGGTTTTAACCATTTGCAGACCGAACACCATACATATACTGTGGCAGAGTGGCCACTCTGCGCCAGATCACATACCTAGTGCATGATCTGACACTCCCGGGTCTGGGGCTTGTGTGAGCGCCGCCTGTGACCCGCTCCCACTTTGATTATACACAGCGGGAACTGATTGGTGGGCACAATCGACTTGATGTGCGCCGGCACCTGCAGATGCTTCGGTACACAAGCAGAACGGCAGTCTCTCTATGTAAATGTACCACCCTCTACCATAGGTAGGTGCTAGAATGAGGATTTTGTGAGGGAAACTGTCAGCGCAGGTAAATTTAAGCAGGCTTTTGTTTCAGGCTAGGCCTGCTTGTTTGCTTGTTGCACTAACCAGGGAGTGGTTAGTGCAGCAGTGGGTGTGACCACCTGTGCTCTAGTTCTGAGGTGCCTCCCCTGCTTCCAGGGAGAATGTTCTGGAAGAGGGACAGGGCCTAGGCCTGGAGCGGCAGGCAGTTCATTTGAGGAGCCCTGACCAATCCCCAAGTGGAATTGGCAGGGGGCAGGCCTCCCATATAAGCTGAGGTAACAGGCCACTGGGTGGAGTTGTTGGCCAGGAGACGTGGAGAATGGAGTACTAGGCAGCAGCAGGAGGGCACACCCATCTGGGGGGGGGGGGGTGCGAGGCCAAGCCGAGGAGCCCGGGAGAGCTGGGAAGGAGCTTCATCTTTACACGGTTATAGATGAAGGAGCTTCATCCTTACACAGTCATGGATGAAGTGTTCCGGAACAGAGGGGTTGGAGAAGCTCCCGGAACGTATGTCCAGTTAAAGTTCTCCATCATGGACTTGTGGCAGGAGAAGGTTGGTGAGTCGACCACAGTGGATTTCTGGATGAGGCATGCCAGGGGAGCTGGGTGTGAGGTCAGAAGAGAGACTGTGGGGAAAGTGTCAAATCGCTGCAGCCTGAGGGCACAGGATTTTCAGGCCGGACTATCTGGGAACAGTAGTTCACGAATCAGCACATGTTACTAAATTACTAGGTGGCCGGGGAGAGGTACTGCAGACCTCTGGCCTAGTAACAGTACAACCAAATCTAGGGCTGTTCAAAGTGGTCTCTTTTGTCAAGAAGAGGTTGATTTGACAAGAAAAGTACTGATCTACAGTGGAAATTTGTGCAGGAGGGTGGAATTCCTGGTAGCAACTGTGCAGGAGATACACAGAGGAGAAGTCTGCATGGTGTTATGCAGGGGAAGAGACTGTAGATATTATGTGTACATCAGTACTTCAAGGCTCAATCTTTCTTCTAATTCTTAAATATGA
Organism: Lithobates pipiens; assembly: GCF_037356315.1. NCBI lineage: Eukaryota > Metazoa > Chordata > Amphibia > Anura > Ranidae > Lithobates > Lithobates pipiens. Next base: position 249,855,748 of record NW_027507718.1, read on the forward strand.
TGGCAAAGCAATTGTTCTATGGGCATCCCATATTTTCTTTCCCCCAACCAAATTATGTCCCTCAATAAACAAAGCAACGCAAATGACTGTTCATTGTCTCAGAAGTGATAGATGGAGGTCTGGCAGCAGGGTGACATGGTAGATGTTAGTTACTAGCAGCAACCAAGCACTACATAAACAAGGCAGATTTACGTTTTGTCAACGTTTCTGTCAAAAAGGCATGGATCTTGTGTTCCTATAAACCAGAAACACAGATTCATGCCTTCCACAAGTCAATGCACCTCCCCAATCACCAGCTAGGCACAAATTTAACCCTTTGCTTGCCCTTGATTTTAACCCCTTCCCAGCCAATGTGTCATTAGTACAGGGAAAAGTGCTTTTTTTTTTTTTTTTTTTTTAGCACTGATCACTGTATTAGTTTCACTGGTCCCCAAAAAGTGTCAAAAGTGTCAGTGCCTGATTTGTCCAGTGCAATATTGCAGTCCTGCTATAAGCTGCTGATCACTGCCATTACTAGTAAAAAAAAGTAAACTAACTAGTAAATAACTAGTAAAAAAAAAAATCCCATAGTTTGTAGACGCTATAACGCAAATATACGTTTATTGGGACAAAAAAAAATATGTAGCAGAATACATGTTGGCCTAAATTGATGAAGAAATTAGATTTTTTTACATTTTTTTTATTAAATATGTTTTATAGGAGAAAGTCTAAAAACATTTTTACATTTTTTTTTTAAGTATTTTTTTTTGCTAATAGTGCAAAAAATTAAAAATGCAGAGGTGATCAAATACCACCAAAAGAAAGCTCTCTTTGTGGGAAAAAAATGACAACTTTTATTTGGGTACAGTGTCGCACGGCCGCGCAATTGTCAGTTAAAATAAAGCAGTGCCGTGTCGCAAAAAATGGCCTGGTCATGAAGGGGGGGGGGGGGTAAATCTTCCAGAGGTCAAGTGGTTAAAATGCACAACCCATCATAAATCTATTGTTTACCACAGAGTTTGTTGTGGTACTAAATCTTTTCACTTTTTTATGGCTCCATTCACACTTAGGTGATTGAATCGCAGGGCAGAATTGCTGCAAATCCACAATCTTGGCAAGATGCGTTTGCAATGCCATTATTCCTCAATGGCACCCTAAACGCTGTGCAATTTTGCGGCGGCTCAATGGCACACACAAAATCACGTGCCACCTAAAAGATGTTTCAGAATTTCTTTTGGACGACACATGTCCCGCAATTTTGATTGCACGATTTTGCTGCAATTTGTTACGTGACAATCATCACTCTGCATTTGGGGTGCTTTTGAGAAACAATGGCATTGCAAATGCGTCCTGCGATTTGCCACTATTGTGAAATCGCAGGCATAATCGTGTTGACTGTAGTAAAAGCATTTTTCTTTTTGCATGCTTCCTCAATCCCGGCCAAGGTCTACAAAAAAATCAATTTTTCGCCACCTTCTGAATGAGGCTAAAGCCTCATACACACGGTCGGACTTGTACAAACTTTTCCGTGGACTTTTGTACAAAGGGCGTGGTCCACAAGTTTGTATTGCATACACACGGTCGGACTTTTTGACAACAAACACGAACGTGGTGACGTCACAACGTACGGATGCCACATCAAAAGAAGACGTTCAATGACTCCAGCGCCACCTTTGGTCAACTTCTGTATTGTAGTCTGATCATTTGCATAAGTTCTGAGCATGCGTGTTTGTACCTTGTACAAAAGTCCGATGCTTTTGCGTACACACGGTCGAACTTTGCTCCATCGGACTTTTGTTGCCAGAAAGTTTGTCCGTTCGCACAGCCAACAAAAGTCCGATGAAAACAGAAAAAGTTTGTCCGATGGAGCGTACACACAGTCGGATGTTGCTCCAAAACAGCTAATTTGCATGTTTGTTGTCAAAAAGTCCGACCGTGTGTACGGGCCTAAAGACTTGCGTTCCCCAGTACCTGAAAACGGACAGAGTCTCCAACAATTGGACTGTGGTTGAGGTAGGTTGAGGAGTTGAACCAGATCCGGGACCTGGTTGTGACCGCCCGGCAGAAACGAGAGACTTACATGCACACCTGGACATTATGGAACATGTTTATTTATTCTGAGGAAGGGAAGGTTCTCCTTGAGGCAGGGGCGGATCCAGGGGAGGGCAACGGGTCAATTGCCCCCCCGAAAATATTTCACTTCAAGGCTTTCTCCCTCCGCCACCTATTTACGTTTAGCGAGGAATCGTCTAAATGCAGTTGCGGGGACTTTATTTCTGCTTCCCCCCATCCCAGATGGCTTAAGACATATTCAGTGTGCCCCAGCTGTTCATTTAGAGGGGCCCAGGCGGTGGCGTCCTTATGGGGGTAAAGACTGCGGTAAAACTGGGGTCGCCGCTACACACTGTGTAGTATTATTAGCAGAGCGGTGCGGGCGTGCCCAGTGTTACTTCCCTGTCAGGCGGAGTGATCTCCACCCGACAGGAGCTCCCTAGTCCCGGCTGGCGTGACGTCACATTTCAGAGGCCGGGAGCGTGAGATTGAAGACAAGATGCTTTCCGACCTGTGAGCCCATCTGCACTGTCTGCAAGTGAGAGATCACTTAACTGCCTTAACTCCTTAACACAGCAGTGTGTTAGCTGTGTGAACTGCTGAAGTGGTTAACACTTGGAGGGAAGGGGAGGGGGGAGGGGTGTTAATTCAGTTAGAATGGTAATTGTAATACACAGCATGGAGGGGGGTAATGTACTCACTGATGCATTCATGACCAATGGCAATTAATTAACCCCTTTGTGCTGCATTAGTGGCAGTGGCATCATCATTATTAATTAACCCCTTTTATGCTGCAGCATGATGGGGTTGAAAAAAAACACTGCTACTAATGCAGCACAAAGGGGTTAATTAATTGCCATTGGTCACAAATACGTCAGTCGGTACATTACCCCCCTCCATGTTGTGTATTACAATTACCAATCATCATCATCATCATGAGCCACAGCACCTGTATTGTGTGATTATCATGATGATAATGATGATATAGAATTACATTAAAATTCATCTTTAGGCCTCATTCACACAGGGGGCATGCTGCAGACATGCGGGCTGTCTTTTACTGACCTGGGGATGGATAAAGTGTGGGATATACTAAAAGGAATGACAGAAAGGAATGTCCCATAAAGTTTTGTACATATCCCTGTGCTGGCATCCCATTTATTTCTACTGACACACACAGCTTTTGTGTCCCAATATGTGCTGCGTGGGTTCCAGAATGCTTGCCAGGTGCCTTCAGGTACCCACACCAGCATGTCATATTGGGACATAGTGGCTGTGTCCATGCAGCCATGTGTTAGAATACAAATAAATGGGATGCCGGCATGGGGATGCATCTAACACTTTAAAACAGTGTCACTGCAGTGACTGCCGGCCCCTTTTCTGATGTGTAAGAGGACGCTGACCAGGACCGATCAGACAGTGAGGATGATTCCGTGTCCGGGTCCGCACAGGAAAAAGCGCTAGTTGGAGCACTTGTCACCACTGTGTGTGATACCCTGAAAATACAGGATGCGGCAAGATCTCAAACTCTTGGCTAAGCAATTCCTTTGCACAGTGAACAGCTAAACTGCCTCTAGTAAATCAACAAATAAATAAATACATATAGATTTATCACTATACATAAGCTGTTTCACTCTCACACTTCATTTCTTGTTACTGTTAAAATATTACTAAAAACACCTTTTTAAAACTGTAAACTGAAAAAACACAGACCAATTTAAATGAAGTTAATTCATTCTTTATTGAAATAGTACAAAAATATATTTTGTATTTATTTTTTACTTTAAAATTGAAATTCCTTTTAAAAAATATTACACAGAAGGGTCTGTATTATTTATACATTATAAATATATTTACATATATACAAATAATTTAGGTAACATGTTTTTAGTGGTAAAAACTATTTTTTCAGAAAATAATTTACTGTGGTAAAAAGAACATTATTGCAGGAGCAAGGCTTAAATAATAGCAACAACAAAGCTACTGTGTAATACATTCAAAGTAGCAAACTAGTGTATAAATAAAAGGCATGGTGTGAATTTTCCTAATTTGTTGTTTTCGTTCATGGGTGTCTTATCACTGGAATATGTTTTAGTTGCCTAAAGAAAAGAAAAGAAGAGATATGAATACCTTGGTAATCATCAAATTTAAGTAATCATGTTAAATAAATAATACCCATTATCAACTTTTAATCTAGTTATTCATCATTAATTAAATAGAAAATTTGCATTGAAATATAACATGCATATATAATATGCATACAATGTATGTATTGCCTGTTTACACTCTTATGCCGCAAACACACGATCGCACATTCTGACAACAAAATCTTGGATTTATTTCAGATGGATGTTGGCTTAAACTTGTCTTGCATACACACGGTCACACAAATCTTGTCGGAAATTCCGAACGTCAAGAACACGGTGACGTACAACACGTACGACGAGCCGAGAAAAATGAAGTTCAATAGCCAGTGTGGCTCTTCTGCTTGATTCCGAGCATGAGTGGAATTTTATGCGTCAGAATTGTGTACACACGACTGGATTTTGTTGTCAGAAAATTTCAGAACCAGCTCTCAAATTTTTGTTGTTGGAAATTCCGACAACAAACGTCCGATGGAGCCTACACATGGTCGGAATTTCCGTCAGCAAGCTCACATCGAACATTTGTTGTCGGACCCCAAATGTTTTCCTGATTTATACAAAATAAAATAGTATATAAAATGAAAAAAAAAAAAAAAATATATATATATATATATATATATATCCTTATGCTTTTGTGTTTACCTAAATAGAATAAAAACATGCCTTCCTCTGAACATTTGTTACCCTAGCCTGTGCTTTGGGTGACAGTTGATGTGATATAGCATCACAGTCACTATGATTTACCTAGTCGACTTGTCACCATAATTACAAAAATGTTTCATTATGCAAATTGGTATACTGTACACCACACATGCTGTTATAAACGGCATTTACAATTTTTTTTTTTTTAAATGTAGCATTATGAATTTTTTGTATGGTTTTCTAAAATGTGCTTACATGTTCATGTACACATGGACCTGACAGTTTCAAAACATAATGTAAGCTATTTAGGAAAAAAGTAAGCAATATAAAAATACATTGCCCCCCCACCCAGGGCTGGGACAACAGGGTGGGCAGAAGGGGTGGCTACTCTGGGTACAGGGTAGAAGGTGGGGATAAGAGGGGGTAAGGGGGTTCATCTTGCCAGAAAATGAGTCCCAAGACTAAATACACACAACTAGGAAGTCTGGGCGAAGGGGAGCTATTTTTAATGCACGGAAATTGCAATTTTGCCATCGCCCTCCCATGTTCGTAACATGTGTCTCACTTTAAAGAAAGAAACAAACAGAAACATTTTCCATTGCGATAGTGAAATACTCACCGATTTTTTCCACTCAGCAGCACTCTTACTTCAAATAAATGGGGACTCACACATTTTGAAGTAGGTGAGTTTTTCAAAGTAGCACTGCAAATAAATGAAAATAAGGAGACTTTTAAAATAAGTAAAAAAGTGAATTTACATTTGAAGTTACCATGTTTTTCCTTGGTTTATATGTAGTTTAAGCTATTTTCTCTCTGGATTAAAAACGACCTAAGGCACTCCATGTTCCTGCTAATGGACTAAATTGTAAAACTTTTCAAAGAATAACCTTAAAAAGGTAATTTTTTTCTATATTTAAAGTATAACTAAAAGCAAAACTTTTTTTTATTTATTTTTTTTATTTTTTTTTCGTTTTAGACAGAGTGTAGATGGATTAGAACACATGTCTGTTGTTATTGCTGTCTGTTTCCCCGTTAAGGAGATTCGCCCTCTCTATTTTTTCTGTTCAGTATTTATCATTGAAAGTGAAAGTAAAAATAAATTGCAAATTTTGGGTTGTCCCCAGAAAAGTAATAGAGGGGAAATATTCCAATGGGGGCACTAGTTCTGGTGGCCTAGGGGTCCCCAAGGAATTCCCTTAATTTGCAGAGATTTCTTCTCACTTCCTGTTTAGCTATGGGACAGGAAGTCAAGGGAAATCTCTGCAATGGGACACAGATGGTGAACAAAAAAAAAAAAAAAATCTGACGGGTTATAACCCTCACTTGCTCTATCCGAAAAAAAAAAGTTTTGCCTATAGTTCCACTTTAACTTTTAGCTGCAAGAAAGTAATACACATGTTTTAATAAATGATGTTCATAGTTTTTCAGATTCTCCCTAAGTAAATCAATGATTTATCATTCAGAAATAAAGACAAATCAGGGCTGCTCAAGAAACTGATATTCAAAATCAGATATTAGCTTTCTATAATCATGATAGATTTAAACATGGCCTGATGATGTTAATTTACATAATAATAATCATAGTTTCATAGTTAGTAAGGTTGAATAAAGACACCAGTCCATCCTGAGTGAGTGTCTACAATTGTCCCTATCCTATACATTGCACATTCACATTGGTCCCTATCCTCAAGGAGCCCACAATCCTAGGTCCCCATTCATATACTAGGGCCAATTTTGGACAGAAGCCAATTAACCTACCTGCATGTCTTTGAATTGTGGGAGGAAACCAGAGTACCCAGCGGAAACCCGCACAGGGAGAACATGCAAACTCCAGGCAGGTAGTGTTGTGGTTGGGATTGGAACCAGTGACCCTTCTTACTGCTAGTGTGAGAGTGCTGACCACTACACCACTGTGTCTCCCTAATCATCATTATGCAAAAATAATAATAATAATAATAATAATAATAATAATAATATACTGGATATACCAAAGTAGGGACTGTTTTACAAAATGTAACATGGAAACTATATCTTCAAACTGTGGGGAAGATTTCCTAAAACGGGAGCACTCAGAATCTGGTGAAGCTGTGCATGGTAGCCCAATCAGCTTCTAACTTCAGCTTGTTCAATTAAGCTTTGACAATAAAACCTGGAAGCTGATTGGTTACTATGCAGAGCTGCACCAGATTTTGCACGCTCCAGTTTTAGTAAATCTCCCTCTATATGTTTATATCTATAGATAATTTAATAATCTAAATATGCAGTCAGCCACTGCTAACTTGCTTATAAAGATGCTAGTTGCCTGGCTGCCCCTGGCTTCAATACTTTGTAGCACTGACTAGGAAAAGCATATAGCAGCCATAGTTCTAGTGTAGTCAGAACACCTCCTCTGCATATTGTACCTTTCAGTGACTCTGAAAGTCATGACAAGGCTGGGCCAGCACGATAGCCAGGGAACTGGCATTTTTAGAAAGAGAAGTTAGTAATAGCAGCCTTCATGATTCTTTAGCTATCTCTTAACTTAGCAGCTACTTACATGTATTCAATCCTTTCACAGCCAGGGCTGCTTGGGAAAATCTCCAGTTTCTCCAGTGCTAAGACATTGAGCCTGTTGGCCAGCTTGGTGCACAAGCAGCGACTGCCTCGAGAAAGTGAGCGCCCTGTTTAAAAGGTAAAAATAAGAAAGATTAGTAAAAAGACTAAAAAAGATTAAAACAATAATAATAAAAAAATCTAAGTAGAAAAGTAAATAAGTTATATGCAATGCTAATGACTTTACCTTGAATACTAGCAGCAGAGAGCAGGATAACACTGATGAGGATGGTGCACTTGTTGTCCATGATGACAGTAGTTGTTATGTCCCAATCCCTGACTATGAGTTAGTGCAGATAGTAGCTACTAGCTTGGAGTATTGTATCTCTATTTATACACTAAATTTGTGTGCCGGGTTGCATCATTACGCTTTGTCATTGCTTGGAATTTCTCATATCTTCATATCCTGTATTTGCATCACAGAAAAACAAAGAAGAAGTGAAAGTCCCCAAAATCCTTTTTTTCTAGCTAAATAAATTCCATTGTTAGGCATATATTATTCTTGCTGGAGGCAAGCATTTCCGAGAAACACACTTGCCAGGCATACTGTCATACATTTTAACTGACAATTGCGCAGTCATGCAACATTGTACCCAAATAAAATGTATGTCTTTTTTTCCCCACAAATAGAGATTTTTCGTGGTGGTATTTGATCACCTCTGCGATTTTTATGTTTTGTATGTTTTGTGCTATAAACAAAAAAAGGCAGACAAATAAAAAAAAATCACATCCAATAAAAAAAATTGAAAAAATCAATTTTCTTCATCAATTTAGGCAAATATATATTCTGCTACATGTTTTTGGTAAAAAAAAAAAAAAAAACCAATAAGCGTATATTGATTGCTTTGCGCAAAGTTATAGCATCTACAAACTATGGGATATATTTATGGAATTAATATTTATTTATTTTTATTTATTAGTAAAGCTGCGATCAGCAACTTATAGCAGGACTGCGACATTGCAGCGGATGAATCGGACACTAAGTGACTCTTTTTTGAGGGACCAGTGACACTAATACAGTGATCAGCACTGTCACTGTACTAATGACACTGGCAGGCAAGGGGTTAACATCCGGGGTGATCAAAGGGTTAAATGTGTTCCCCTGAAGTACTTGCTAAGGCGTGTTTTTACTGTGGGAAGTTTCTGTGGAAGTTGCAGAACACAGGCTCTCTACTCTCCCTCCTAACAAAACGGCAATCTGCCTTGTTTACATCAGCAGACCGCCGTTCTGCCTCTCTTGGGAACAATTGGCAGGTCCCAGCGGACATCAAGTGTGCACGCCTCAGACTTGGAAGTGCAGGGTCATGTACAGGTATGTGATTCTGAGCAGGGCAGCTGCCTTGCTGCTGTATATGTTCAGTATATGGTCAGAAAGCCATTAATCAAAATGTGAAGTATTTTACTCATAAAACTATTCTGCATTTTATCTCATGACATGATATCCAGTGAAATGGATACAGTGGAGAAGGATTAGAACTCCTGCCAGTTTTAAGTGCTAATAAAGATGTAAAATGATTTAAATGGTAGAAATAGGCCAACACACCAAGTCAGTGCAGTTCCTGCAGCATATGTAATAATACTAAACAAAGGCAACTGGAATACCAGTCAGAGGGAAGCTGCTTTCATGGTGTATCAAAAAGAACCAAGTTAAATTACGTAAATACAAAATATCTTTATAAATGTCAAATATTGAATGAAAATAATATAAAAAAAATCTCACACCACACACACACATATATATATATATATATATATATATATATATATATATATATATATATATATATATATCATTTGCTCATCCATCCTTCCATGTCTTTATGGACCTTACTTTGTGCACTGGTCATTTGGTGGAGGAGGGATTATGGTGTGGGGTTGTATTTCAGGGGTTGGGCTTGGCTCCTTAGTTCCAGTGAAGAAAACTCTTAGGGTGTCATCATACCAAGACATTTTGGACAATTTCATGCTCCCAACTTTGTGGGAACAGTTTGGGGATGGATCCTTGGTGTTCATCAATGAATCCGCACCAGTGCACAAAGCAAGGTCCATAATGACATAGATGAGCGAGTTTGGGGTGGAGGAACTTGACTGGCCTGCACCTCAACCCGATAAAACACCTTTAGGATGAATTAGAATGGAAAACTGCAAGCGAAGCCTTCTCGTCCACATCAGTGCCTGACCTCACAAATGCGCTTCTGGAAGATTGGTCAAACATTCCCATAGACACACTCTTAAACCTTGTGGACAGCCTTCCCAGAAGAGTTGAACCTGTTATAGCTGCAAAGGGAGGGCCAACTCAATATTGAACCCTATGGACTAAGACTGGGATGCCATTATAGTTCATGTGTGTGTAAAGGCAGGCGTCCCAATACTTTTGGTAATATTATGGAAAATTGTTATCAAATACTTACCGTCATTTTCCTTTTCTGGCCTATCATCTCGTTAGCACACAATGGGGTAACGCCTCATCTGGCGCCCACATGACCACCTTTTCCTAGCTGAATAAAAGACAGCCCCTCCCCCACTGACGGCTTCCATAATCTAGCATGCGACAGGCCACTTGGGAGGGAGTTCTGTGCTGATGTGAGGATAGGCCAGGAAAGGAAAATTACAGTAAGTATTTGATAACACTTATATTATAACACATATTCCTGGCCATACCTCACGTCAGCACACAATGGGATTTAACTAGCTGAATAAATGGGTGGGAGAGAACACATGAAAAGAAACATTGACAATTGCAGACAAGTTGCCAAAGACAAAAATAATTGATATGTCTTCTCCCAAACTTTGCAGAACTTGCCGACCGCACGCCTAGCTTGTAAAGTTGAAAGAAGAGCTAGCCATCTCTCATATACTCTTCACCGACATCCTGGCATAACTGCCCCAAAGGCTGCCACCCTTCAGTTCGAAAGAGTTTGTCCCTGTTCCTGAGCAGAAAGGCCCACTTCCTGCATGCCAGTCTAATCACCCCGGTGAACCAATAGAAGATGACTCAAGAACCTGTTGGTGAAATGAAAAGGATTGTCCACTTGCCTCATGTCTTTGATCTTTGCATGTACACTGTTAGCCACTTGTGTAAGGACCTGAAGTCTTCCTACTGTATACTCAGTAACTCTATGTGAATGCTTGGAGGGACTGCCCCCAGGTTTTCCTGGAAACTGGATACCACTTGGAGATGGAGATGAAAAAAAGACACAAAAGCGATCTTTGCAGGAAAATGCTGCAACCTCCAACATCCTTCTGTCTGAAGCAACTGCTGTCAGAGGAACTAGTTTTACCACTAGGAACCGCAATGGAAATTAAGCTATTGGAGCAAAGATGCCTGTATGCCTGTGCCTGTAAAGGAAACAAGAATTTCCTTGGTGGTCGTATATGGATTACGGTGTGCATGAAGCATTTATTCAACTGAGTTGTATGCCATACCAACCTCAAGTGCTGATTGTAAAAATGTCTAGAGCTGGGGACACAGGAGAGAAAACTTTGTATCATCCACTGAATCTCTCAGACTGAAGACAAAGCCAGGAGAGCGGCACGCTGCCTATACAAGACAGAAAAACCCCAATGGTGACAGAGCTTACTAATACCACACCTGTAAAATATTTGTGCTATCTAAGGAACTTTGCCCGTGACCCGGCACAATGGATACCCAGTTTCAGGAGGCTTTACACGAGAGGTCGACCGATATGGGTTTTTCTCTGGCCGATGCCGATATTTAGAAATCATGGCGGCCGATGGCCGATATATGATGCCGATTTTTTTGGGCTGATATGTTAGGCCGATTTTTTTTTTTATTTTTTTTTATCCCCCTTCATCTCATAAAACCTAACAGACATCTTTCCCACTGGGGCGTTTTTTTAGAGTGCTTTCACACTGAGGCGATGCGCTGTCAGGATGTTAAAAAAAAAAAGTCCTGCAAGCAGCACGTTTGGAGTGGTGTATACCGCTTCTCCACCACTCCTGCCCACTGATATTAATGGGCACCACTGCCCAAGCGCATGCAATGCGATTTAACCTCTTCTTCGGCCGCTAGCTGGATTATATGCGCGCCACTAGCAGCCAAATAGCACAGCTAAAATGATGGTAAAGCGCTGCTAAAACTAGCAACATTTTACCATCAACGCCTGCCCGCTCCAGTGTGCAAGCAGCCTATAAAATAAAAACAATAATAAAAAGTACTCAAAACTTTTGGACGAAAAAAAAAAATGGACTAACTTTACTGTTTTTTTTTTTTTTTTTAAATCATTTAGTGTATTCCCCCCCCCCCCCCCCCCCCAAAAATGCATTTGAAAGACCTCTGCGCAAATGCCGTGTGACATAAAATGTTGCAACAACCGCTATTTTATTCCCTAGAATCTCTGCTAAAAAATATATATACTTTTTGGGGGGTCTAAGTGATTTTCTAGCAGAAAATACAGGACTTTTACTTGTAAGCAACAAGTGTCAGAAAAGATTTAGTCTTTAAATGGTTAAACTGAGAACTTCTACACACTGAGATGATTTCATTCATTCAAGTGTAAACATTGTATCATTTTGTTCTTTTCTTGGCAGACTGCCCAGAGAGGAGGAAAGTCGTTTCTATGAAGACTCAGGCAACTTACACTGACTTCTATTACAGAAGTCATTTCAAAGTCCCGCTGTTCTAAATTGGCCTTTTTATCAGCTCAATCGGCCGATGCCGATTAATTAAAAAATGGCAAATATCGGCCGATATATCGGTCGACCTCTACTTTACACATGCGTAGGAGAGGGGCTTTCTTTTATTGAGCTAGGAAAAGGTGGTCATGTGTGCGCCAGATGAGGCATTAACCCATTGTGTGGTGACGTGAGGTATGGCCTTGAAAAAGTATTCACACCCCTTGCCATTTTTCACATTTTGTCATGTTACAACCATTAACTTAAATGTATTTTATTGGAATTTTATGTGATAGACCAATACAAAGAGATACATAATTATGAAGTGGAAGGAAAATGATAAATGTTTTTTTATTTTTTTTACAAATAAATATCTGAAAAGGGTGGCGTGCATTTGTATTCAGCCCCCTTTACTCTGATACCCCTAACTAAAAACTAATTAGTAAATAGAGTCCACCTGTGTGTATAATTTAATCTCAGTATAAATACAGCTTTTCTGTGAAGCCCTTTGTTTGAAGTTTGTTAGAAAACCTTAGTGAACAAACAGCATCATGAAGGCTAAGGAACACACCAGACAGGTCAGGGATAGGGATGACCTGAACACCCCCTGTTCGGTTCGTAGCAGAATATGCGAGCAGGCAACACCGTTAAAGTCTATGGGACACGAACATGAATAATCGAAAGTGCTAATTTTATAGGCTTATATGCAAGTTATTGTCATAAAAAGTGTTCAGGGACCTGGGTCCTTTCCCAGGGGACATGTATCAATGCAAAAAAAGTTTAAAAACGTCTTTTTTTGGGAGCAGTGATTTTAATAATGCTTAAAGTGAAACAATAAATGTGAAATATTTCTTAAAATTTTGTGGGGGGTGTCTGTAGTATGCCTGTAAAATAGCGCATGTTTCCCTGCACAGTCCCTGCACAAAATTACATTTCTAAAGGAAAAAAAGTAATTTAAAAGTACTCGCGGCTATAATGAATTGTCCGTCCCAGCAATACACATAAAAGTCATTGAAAAAAAACGGCATGGGATTTCCCCACAGTCCATTACCAGGCCTTTTGGGTCTGATATGAATATTAAGGGGAACCCCAAATCCAAAATGAAAAAAAAAATGGCGTGGGGATCCCCCTCACAATCCATCCAATTGAAACCATTTGGAAGTCCCTATGCATCAGAGGGGGGGCGGGGTCACCATAAACATCACAGTGTGGCCCTGCCCTCAGTTATAAAAGAACTGTCTTTTTCAATCCGTTGGCGGAGCAAGAGAAGGTTTTTTTGTGAAATGGTAGGGGTACATTTGTACCCCATTACCATTTCACATGGGGGAGGCCGGGTTCTGGGGGTCCCCTGGTTAAAGGGGGATTCCAGATTCTGATAAGCCCCCCATCCGCAGACCCCCACAACCACCGGGCAAGGGTTGTGGGGATGAGGCCCTTGTCCTCATCAACATGGATGCTTTGGGGGGCTACCCCAAAAGACCCTCCCCATGTTGAGGGCCTGGTATGGAATTTGGGGGGACCCCCATGCAATTTTTTTTAAGACCCAAAGGGCCTGGTAATGGACTGTGGGAGAATCCAATGCCATTTCTTTGAATGGCTTTTATGTATATTGCCGGGACCGACAATTCATTATAGCCACGAGTACTTTTAAATGACTTTTTTTCCTTCAGAAATGTAATTTTGCTCTCAGACTGTTCTAAACACGGGAAACATGCACCACTTTACAGGAATATTATAGACACCCCCCAGGTACGAAATTTAAAGGAATATTTCACTTTTATTTTTTCACTTTAAGCATTATTAAAATCACTGCTCCCGAAAAAAATTACCATTTTTTTAAACTTTTTTTTGCATTGATACATGTCCCCTGGGCAAGGACCCAGGTCCCCAAACATTTTTTATGACAATACCATGCATATAAGCCTTAAAAATTAGCACTTTTGATTTCTCCCATAGACTTTTAAAGGGTGTTACGCAGCTTTGGAATTTGCCGCGAACACCTCAAATTGTTCTCTATTCGGCGAGCAGGCGAACACCTGATGTTTGAATCGAACATTGGGCTCATCCCTAGTCAGGGATGAAGTTGTGTAGACATTTAAAGAAGAGTTAGGGCCTAAAAAATCCCAAGCTTTGAACATCTCATGGAGCACTGTTCAATCCATCATCCAAAAATGGCGAGAGTATGGCACAACTGAAAACCTACCAAGGCATGACCGTCCACCTAAACTGACAGGCCAGGCAAGGAGAACATTAACCAGAGAATCAGCCAAGAGGCCCATTGTAACTCTGGAGGAGCTGCAGTGATGCACAGCTCAGGTGTGAGAATTTGTCCACAGGACAACTATTAGTCATGCAATCCACAAATCTGACCTTTATGGAAGTGTGGCAAGAAGAAAGCCAATGTTGAAAGAAAGCCATAAGAAGTCCCGTTTGCAGTGTGCGAGAAGCCATGTGGGGGACACAGCAAACATGTGGAAAAAAGGTGCGCCGGTTAAATGAGACCAAAATTGAACTTTTTGGTTAAAACGCTATGTGTGGCGGAAAACTAAAACTGCACATCATCCTGAAAACACTATCCCCACCGTGAAACATGGTGGTGGCAGCATCATGTTGTAGGGATGCTTTTCTTCAGCAGGGACAGGGAAGCTGGTCAGAGTTGATGGGAAGATGGATGAAGCCAAATACAGGACAATCTTAGAAGAAAACCTGTTATGCCATGTACACACGATCGGAATTTTGGTCGGAAAAAGCTCTGATGGTTTTTCCGACGGAATTCCGATGGGATTTTGCTCAAGCTGTCTTGCATACACACGGTCACACCAAATTCCGACCGTCAAGAACGCAGTGACGAATAACACATATGACGGGACTAGAAAAAGGAAGTTCAATACCCAGTGTGCCACCTTTTGGGCTCCTTCTGCTAATCTAGTGTTAGTAGAAGTTTGGTGAGAGATGATTCACGCTTTTCAGACTCGTGCTTATTTCTGATCATTTTACTGCTGTTCAGTTTGTGCTTGTGGGTTTGTATCTGGGTTTCAGTGCGTGTAGTCAGTTCATATCTGTTTTTGAGTGCGTTCTTGTCCGCTCGTCTTCTGATTTTCAGCTCACTCTTCACAGGCCTTGCTGTTCTTCAGTGCGTTCAGTTGGTTCTGAACAGCCGACTGTTTTGAAGCCTTGTTGCGGTTATGTACTTGTTGTAGAGTTCGTGCTGTGCAGAGGCTTAGTGTTGGGGTTCTTTCTTTGACCCAAGCCATTCCATGAACAGGGTGGGGAGGAGTTCATGGACCAAGAATTGGTTACTCCAGTGTGACCAGTTCTCTCATATGCCTCTGCTGCATGAGATCCAGGAGAATAACCCTGATGATTTCAGGACTTTTGTCCGGATGACGGACCCCATTTTTCACCATTTGTTAGCTTTGCTCACCCCTTATATTAGCAGGCAGGACACTTGCATGCAGCAAGCCATCACTCCTGAGCAGAGGCTAGTCGCCACCTTGCAGTACTTGGTGACGGGGAGAAGTCTACAGGACCTCAAGTTCTCTACAGGCATCTCCCCCCAGGCTCTGGGGATCATTATTCCAGAGACCTGTTCTGCCATCATTCCAGTCCTGCAGAAGGACTATATTACAGTAAATTTTATCCTTTAACATCAAATTATATGTATTTAATGTTTGCTAATGTTTGGTATTCATTTCATCATTCCATAATTACCCTGATTGTAATATGCTGTGAATGTCCTCTTTGTCCCCCTGCATGCTTGAATCTTTTAATGTTCCTTTTTTGGCCTACATGCATATTTGCCTTCACTAACCTCCCCAGCATGCTATTCTGGGCCCATACAGACCTAGCCTAGTCACTTAGAAATGTATTTTGTCAGCTCCATTGTAGTGCTTTACCCTAAACACCCCCTATAATGTCTACAAATGTTATTGTTATCCTTAAATTCATGCAGAGTGTCAGAGGCTTTTTTTGGGCCCACAAACTCATTTAGAACCCCACCCCCATTAAAATTTGGACAATGGGCCATCAGAGGGGGTGAGGAATCTGATGAGAGGACCTTATTTTATTGTCTTTAAATACGCATTAAAATCAATGTTATACTGATGTTGGCCAAGAATGTTTGTGTCTAATCTGCTTGCAATGTTTATGTGCAAAATTACTATTTTTTTTTCTGTTTTGATGCCACAGTTTCCTTCCACGCCACAGGAATGGCAGACTAGGGCATCACACTTTGCCCATCGTTGGGACTTTACCAACGGTGGAGGGGCAATAGATAGGAAGCACGTCCACATCGTCCCACCACCCCATTCAGGGTCATACTATTTTAACTATAAGGGGTTTCATAGTATCGTGTTGATGGCAGTGGTGTTGGCGACATATGAGTTTCTCTATGTGGACGTGGGGAAGTATGGCCGGTTGTTGGATGGTGGTGTCTTTGCCCAGACCTAGTTCTACGGACGTCTCCATAGCGGTGGCTTGGGATTGCCACCTGTGCAATAGAATGTCAAAGGACTTCCGTTTGTTTTTATTGCTGATGAAGCCTTTGGTCTGGGCAATCACATAATGAGGCCATTCCCCCAGAGGACCCTTATCCCAGAGAAGAGGGATTTTAATTGCCGGCTTGCCAGAGCCCGAAGAGTCATGGAGAATACCTTTGGGATAATGGCCAGCCGGTTCTGCCTATTTCTAATGGCAATAAACCTGGCGGATTACAAACTGAACCACATTGTTTTATGCTGCTGCATCCTGCACAACTTAAAAAAAAAAAAAATGCTCCAAATTATATAGCCTCAGTTGGGCTTGAGGCCGGACTTCGGGAACCAACACTGACGGTCCTGAAAGCTGCTCATCCTGGCTTACCCCCCCAAAGTGCCAGTGAAATGTGTGAAAAATATATGGAATATTTTACGGGTAGGGGGCCATTGCTATGCCAGCTAATTTGTAAATATTTTTTAAATAAAAAAAAATTGATCTGATAAAATCTTTATTTGGATTTACTGTTTGTGTTTCTTTCATCTGTCTCCTAGGTTCTCCTAGTGCACTTGTAGTGCCAAGTGGTTTTCACATTATTTAAATAACACCCATTATCACTGTAAACACCAACTTAATACAAAAAGTGTTATTGAGCATTGAAAGAAGAAGCCACACATTGTTGAGTAGAAAGCATTTTACTCCGTGCACATTCACATGTGTGTTTTATAAAACATTTGGCGGAAAAAAAAAACACATCTTTCTTTTCAAAGTTTTACCTTGACATTTTTTAAAAATACAGAAACAGGCATGTTTCCAAAAATAGCATATACAACTCTGGAACTTACAAAGTTCAACATTGCAAAAAAAGAAGGCAATTTCAACATTTTATAGCGTGAAAAAGGTCTTGATCTTGCCTTCATCAGCTGGGGTGACTTCACCCTGTAAAAGCCAAATTTAGAAGATGATATGAGTCAAAATGGGGATTTCCTTTCTGATCCCATACCTAATGTCAACATGTAAAGAAGAAAAATGTGTTGCGCTATAAAGCAAAAGAATAAGGAAACAGCAGCTGACACAATATTGCTGGACACAATACAAAATATTCAAAGGTTTCAGTGTAGCGCTTAAATAAATTAAACCATAAATAAATACAAAGTTCATAAATGTTATTGTATGATATAACCTTCAAAGGAAGAATATTCATCTGTGTCAGTCCAAAGAATGAGAAAAGGAGACCATCACCAGCACCCAACAACACTGACTCTTACCATCAGTGCATTTTAATTATGCACATAGGGCACATTCCCGGACAATCAAATTCCCTGATCTCCTCCTTATCCTGACTCAGCAATCCAATCCACAATATATTGTCAAATGGCAAGTATATAGATCTTAGCTCCACCACACTCCAACAGATATATTCCCAAATAATAGTTTAAAGTAGTTGTATAGTCTTTTTCACAACTTTTACCTACAGGTAAGCCTATAATAAGGCTTAATTGTAGGTAAAAAAAATATCTCCTAAACCTGTACGGTTTAGGAGATATTCCCATCACAATGCGCCGCTGACTGCAGTGGCGCATGCACACAGGGGATTCTCAGCTGAAAGTCCGGCAGACGCTGGACCCTGCCGGAAAGAAATCTCCCGTGCGCATGTGCGGGAGTGACGATATCGCGGCTCCGGCCACTAACAGCGCCGGAGCCGCGATACCCGGAAGACACGCCAAGGGAACATGTCAGCTCTCTTGGCGTGGATCCTCAGAGATGACGGGGCCTCGTTCTAAGGTAAGTATTTCATAATGAGCTAGTATGCGGTGCATACCAGCTCATTATACCTTTTCCCTTTTAGGTCAGAAAAAAAAACCTCAGCGGGTTTACTACTGCTTTAATGGCCATATGCAGGGATGAAAAAAATTATCTCATTGAGCAAATACCAAAAAATCTTTATTCCATAAATCTAATAAAAATACACTCACATTTTATGTAAAATTTGCAAGCATATAGGTAAGAAAGTAACCAGCACTTCCTACCACCAAAGCAGAAGCCACTCCCGAACTCCTCAGCATGTCACTGGTCCCTCATACACCCAACGTTTCGTCACTATTGTGCATCTTCAGGGGCGTGGCTATGACATGCGGTTTAAGACTTATATAGGGACTGTATGAACAGATAATTACCCAAAGTAATCCAAATTTACCCCCACATGGAAAAGCCCTGAAAAGCCCCCCCCCCCCAATGCTGAAGAGGCCTATGGCTGCTATGTAGCTGCTAAATTGCAGCAAATGGAGGAGGGCCAATGCCTCAGGTGTGAAAAATTTGTTTTTGTGGCCACTCAGAAGGAGTTGAGAGGCCAAATAAGTGATAACCTGCACTTATGTATTCTCGCCCATCCTCCTCCTCCTCCTCCTGCCACAAGTCCACCTCCAGAGCCACAGGTAAGGCTGCAAGGAAGGCTGCAGGGAAGGCTGCAAGGAAGACAAGAAAGTGATTGCCTGAGTTCAGTCTGGTCTGACAGAAGACGCAGGCTGTTGTAGTACCACAGCCTGGGAACATATATGTCCTCTTCTGCTGTTCATGATCTCTGAGTCCTAGACCAGATTGTGCTCCCCATTATATGGACCTCTCAAGCTACCAATTTTATTTTCCAAATAGTTGATGTGTGCCCTGGGGTAGAAAGGCTTCACAAATTCCAGGAGTTTCTCCAGCGTTGCCTTCTTTATTTTGTTATCAACCAGAACAAATGGAGATTTTTTTTTGATGGACGGGATGCGTTTCATGGAGGAAAGAATGCTAATTGAAACAGGTTTGAAGGAGCAGGTGATCTTAACATGGCAAAAATGGGATGAATATAAAAAAACATCATTATTATTATCAATAATCTAGAAAATAACCCAGATGGAGATAGGGGAGAGAGCTGGGGAAGAGGAGAGGAGGGGAAAGGGAGGGAGGGGAAAAAGGGAATGGAAAAATCCCCTTTTTTTTGTGAAAGTGTATGAATGGGGGTAGAATAGTAGAAGGATTATGGAATAGATATGGTAATTGATAATTTTGTAATATGAAAAAGGATTTGATAATATTATGGAATGGATCTGTAAATGTTGGATGGATAAAAATGTAAAAAATGTTTTGTTAAATAAAGATTTATAAAAAAAAAACAAAAGAGATCATGAGATCAGGAGAAATAATAAAGAAAGAAGTTTGTGAGAACTCTGTGTGAATATGAGCAGCAAAACAACTTCATTCTTCTAGCATTGTAAAGAAGAAGAGAATGTGCTCCATTAAACTATTAAAACAAATTCAGCGTGATGAATGTGCTATGTCCATTACGAACGGTAGTTTTACCAGACCGTTTTTGCTTGTCGGAATTACATACACACGAACTGATTTTTCGATAGGAACTTTTTTCGACCGAAAAATTGAGAACCTGCTCTCAATCTTTTGCTGGCCAAAATTCCGCCAGCAAAAGTCCGATGGAGCATATACACGATTGCATTTTCTGATCAAAAGCTCTTATTGGTCTTTTGCTGGCCGAATTTCCGATCGTGTGTACGGGGCATTAGGGTCTGCAAAAGACTTGAGACTGGGGCTGAAGTTTACCTTCCAGCAGGACAACGACCCTAAACGTACAGCCAGAGCTACAATGGAATGGTTTAGATCAAAGTATATATATATATATATATATATAAAAATGGTTTAGATAAAAAAAAATATATATATATAGGGCAATTTGTGAGGACACCTCCACTCTGCGTACATCTTCCTCACTCAACACACCTTGCCTAACAGCACATTCAACACTCTTCTCTTTTGAATTGGCTACTACTGAAGAGGTTACAAAGCTTTTCTCAGATGCCCACCTAACCAATTGTCCCTTGGATCCTGTTCCCTCACAACTACTATGGTCAATCCTATGCTCCCTCATTCACATCTTCAATCTCTCCCTCTCTAGTGGCACCTTCCCCTCCCCTCTAAAACGTCCGCAGATCACTCCCATACTTAAAAAGCCCTCACTGGACCCCACCAACCTGAACAACTTAAGACCCATATCATTGCTCCCATTCACCTCTAAACTTCTAGAATGCTTAGTCTACAACCGTCTTCTACCTCAGTGAAAATAACCTTCTTGATCCCTTATAGTTTGGCTTTTCTACAGAAACTGAATTACTAAAACTCACTAACGATTTACTAACTGCTAAAACCAGCAGCCAGTACTCCATACACCTACTACTTAACCTCTCTGCGGCATTTGATACTGTTGACCACCCGCTCCTTCTCAATAAATGACATTCCCTTGGCCTTCGAGAGTCTGCTCTATCCTGGTTCTCTGCCACAGCACTCCTTCAGTGTCACCTACATCTGTCTCCTCTCCATTGCCCCTTTATGTGGGGGTTCCCCAAGGCTCTGTTCTTGGACCCCTTCTCTTCTCTATCTACACGTCCTCCTTGGTCACTTGATAACCGCCCACGGCTTCCAATACCACTGATACGCCAATGACACCCAAATCTATGTTTCCACTCTTCATCTCACTCCTTCAGTCTCCTCTCGCATTACTAACTTACTAACTGACTTACCAGCATGGATGTCACACCACTTCCTTAAACGAAATCTGAAGAAAACTGAGCTATTAATATTCCCCCCATCCGTGCTCCCCTCCATGACTTTTCCATCAAAATCAACAATGCAACTATCAGGCCATCCACTCATGCCAGGGTACTAGGTGTAATCCTAGACTCTGACTTGTCATTTCAGCCTCAAGTCCAATCGTCAAAAGTTTGTAAAATTCACTTCCGTAAAATATCTCTAAAATTTGCCCCGTTTTAACAAATGAAAGCACCAAGCTCCTCATTAACTCCCTTGTTATCTCTCGTCTTGACTATTGTAACTCCCTTCTCATTGACCTGCCTCTCCATAGGCTATCCCCTCTTCAGTCTATCATGAATGCTGCTACCAGACTTATACACCTTACCAACCACTCAGTGTCTGCCAACCCTCTCCTCCAATCCCTACACTGGCTCCTAGTCACCCAGCGAATTCAATTAAAAATACTAACCACAACATACAAAGCCATTCACAACTCTTCCCCGAGCTACATCACCAATCTTGTCTCCAAATATCACCCAAATCGTCCTCTCCGCTTTTCTCAAGACCTACTCTCAAGCTCTCTCGTCTCCTCCTCCCATGCTCATCTCCAGGATTTCTCCAGAGCTTCTCCCATCCTCTGAAACTCGCTACCTCCACCTGTCCGGCTAACCCCCTACTCTTGCTACCTTCAGGCAATCCCTGAAAACTCATCTGTTCAGGAAAGCCTATCACGTGTCCAACTAATCTTTTACCAATTCCATCAGCTCATTCCCCACAGTTACAACCTTTTGTACCACCTGCCCCTCTTAATCCTCTTGTATTATAATTGTATTATGTCCCTTTTTTTACATTTTAAAGTGCTGCGTAATCTGTTGCCGCTATATAAATCCTGTATAATAATACGATAATAATAAAACAGCATTCTTTCACCAATAAAAAAAGGCAACTTTTTCATTGGGGAGATTTCTCTTCACTTCAGTCCCATAGCCAAAACAGAGAGTGTGAGGAAATCCTTGCAAATTAAAAGACCCCCCAGGTCACCAGGACCAGTGTCCCCATTGGAAGATTTTCCCTCTATTACTTTGCAGCACGGCGATCAGGGATCAGGCGTGTCCCTCAGGACACAGCACAACCCCGATTAGGGTAAAGCCAATGAAATTGGCTCTTTACCACACGTCCGGCTGTTTCCAATCACAGCCGGTCACTTTGGAGGTCTGTGTGCACACCTCTTGTGAGCGCCCACTGACTCCCTGCTCTGCCCCTCCAGTGTTCATCGGAGCGATGGGCTGGGGAGGGAGAAGCTAGCTCAGTCTCCCAGCAGTACAGCTGAAAGGCTAAGCCAGCTTCTGGTCCAGGCATCAGGGTGGATCCTGACTGTAAAATCTGGATCTTTTCCTGGCCTGGGTTGGCTGAGTGACGTCAGCCAATAGCAGGTTTTAGCCCACTGTCTGCTGAACAGGGTCACAGGAATGCAGAATGAACTGCACTTTTGTGATCCACAGGAGAAGCAAAACAGCTTTGGTCCTACTTCTCCTTTAGACCCCTTTCACACTGAGGTGCTTTGCAGATGCTATAGCGTTAACAATATCACCTACAAAGCGCCATGAAACAGCGGCTCCATACTCTGGCAGGGCGTCAGAAAAAGTCCTTAAAGAAGAAATGCGCTAGCCATCTTTAACCACTTTATGCCTAAACCTTTTTCTGACTCTTGTTGCTTACAAGTTAAAATCTGTATTTTTTGCTAGAAAATTACTTATAACAGGGGTCTCAATCTGGTGGTCCTCCAGCTGTTGCGAAACTACAAGTCCCATCATGCCTCTGACTGTGGGAGTCATGTTTGTAACTGTCAGCCTTACAATGCCTCATGGGACTTGTAGTTTTGCAACAGCTGGAGGGCCACCAGTTTGAGACCCCTGACTTAGAACCTCAAAACATTATATATTTTTTTAGCAGAAACCCTAAAGATTAAAATGGCGTTTATTGCAATATTTTATGTCATGCTATTTGCTCAACGGTCTTTCAAATGCAATTTGTTTGGAAAAAATACACTTTCATGAATTAAAAAAAACAAAAAAAAATAGTAAAGTTAGCCCAATTTGTTTTGTATAATGTAAAAGATAATGTTACGCTGAGTAAATAGATACCTAACATGTCATGCTTTAACATTGCGCACACTCATGGAATCGCGACGAACTATAGACCTTTAAAATCTCCATAGGCAATGCTTTAAAAATTTCTACAGGTTACCAGTTAAGTTACAGAGGCGGTCTTGTGCTAGAAATATTGCTCTCACTCTAACGATCACAGCCATACCTCACGGGTGGTTTGAACACTGTTTGGACTTACGTAAGCTGTCATTTTTGCACACGAGCACAAAGGGACATGACGCTTTACATTTTTTAAAATCTTTTATATATATATATATATATACAGTGGTGTGAAAAAGTGTTTGCCCCCTTCCTCTGTTCCTTTGCATGTTTGTCACACTTAAGTGTTTCGGAACATCAAACCAATTTAAACAATAGTCAAGGACAACACAAGTAAACACAAAATGCAATTTGTAAATGAAGGTGTTTATTATTAAAGGTGAAAAAAAATCCAAACCATCATGGCCCTGTGTGAAAAAGTGATTGCCCCCTTGTTAAAACATACTATAACTGTGGTTGTCCACACCTGAGTTCAATTTCTCTAGCCACACCCAGGCCTGATTATTGCCACACCTGTTCACAATCAAGGCATCAGTTAAATAGGAGCTGCTTGACACAGTAAGGTCCACCAGAAGATCCTTAAAAGCTACACATCATGCCGAGACCCAAAGAAATTCAGGAACAATTGAAAAAGAAAGTAATTGAGATCTATCAGTCTGGAAAGGGTTATAAAGCCATTTCCAAAGCTTTGGGAATCCAGCGAACCACAGTGAGAGCCATTATCCACAAATGGCGAAGACATGGAACAGTGGTGAACCTTCCCAGGAGTGGCCGGCCGCCCAAAATTACCCCAAGAGTGCAGCGACGACTCATCCAAGAGGTCACAAAAGACCCCACAACAACGTCCAAGGAACTGCAGGCCTCACTTGCCTCAGTTAAGGTCAGCGTTCATGCCTCCACCATCAGGAAAAGACTGGGCAAAAATGGCCTGCATGGCAGAGTTCCAAGGAGAAAACCACTGCTGAGCAAAAAGAACATCAAAGCTCGTCTCAATTTCTCCACAACACATCTTGATGATCCCCAAGACTTTTGGGACAACATTCTGTGGACCGATGAGACAAAAGTGGAACTCTTTGGAAGGTGTGTGTCCAAGTATATCTGGCGTAGAAGGAACACTGCATTTCATAAAAAGAACATTATACCAACAGTAAAATATGGTGGTGGTAGTGTGATGGTCTGGGGCTGTTTTGCTGCTTCAGGACCTGGAAGACTTGCCATGATAAAAGGAACTATGAATTCTGCTGTCTACCAAGAGATCCTGAAGGAGAATGTCCGACCATCTGTTCGTGTACTCAAGCTGAAACGAACTTGGGTTCTGCAGAAGGACAATGATCCTAAACACACCAGCAAGTCCACCACCGAATGGCTGAAGAAAAACAAAATGAAGACTTTGGAGTGGCCTAGCCAAAGTCCTGACCTGAATCCTATTGAGATGTTGTGGTATGACCTTAAAAAGGCCGTTCATGCTTGAAAACCCTCTAATGTAACTGAATTAGGACAATTCTGCAAAGATGAGTGGGCCAAAATTCCTCCAGGACGCTGTAAAAGCCTCATTGCACGTTATCGCAAACGCTTGGTTGCAGTTGTTGCTGCTAAGGGTGGCCCAACCAGTTATTAGGTTTAGGGGGCAATCACTTTTTCACACAGGGCCATGATGGTTTGGATTTTTTTTCACCTTTAATAATAAACACCTTCATTTACAAATTGCATTTTGTGTTTACTTGTGTTGTCCTTGACTATTGTTTAAATTGGTTTGATGTTCCGAAACACTTAAGTGTGACAAACATGCAAAGGAACAGGAAATGAGGAAGGGGGCAAACACTTTTTCACACCACTGTATATATTGTTTACACTGTACCTTTATTTTTATTTTTTTCTGATCACTTTTATTGCTGTCACAAAGAATGTAAACATCCTTTGTGACAGTAATAGACAATGACAGGAACTCTTTATGGAGAGATCTGGGGTCTATAAGACCCCAAATCGTTCCTTTGCACTTAAAAGCATTCAAAACGCCAGCTGGCCTCTAAGTCTTCACTAAATCAGAAGTGAGATCATGACATCGCTTTTGGGTTACTCGATCCGAGACCCGATCAAAGCTGATTCTGGCTTTGTTCTGCATCACCGGCCAGCCGGCAGACATCCCAGTGGGACAGGAGAGCCCAGGCAAGCTGTAGAAGGAGGCGGGAGGGGGGATATCCCCTCCCGCTGCTTGGTATAATAGCCAAGCGGCTGCATAGCCGCATTGGTTGTCATTCCAAGAAAGCTGACCATTGGCACTAAAAAACAGTACTGGGGTGATGCGTGCAGCTGCATGCATCACCCCGGTACAACTCCTTTAAGCCAAAGACTGCATATTTCGTAACATCGATGGGAAGGGGTTTTTAAGAAGATCACTTTGTAATGTTCTTCTATGGAGTGTCTCCAGTGCAGGGAGCAGCCATCTTGGCCGGGTATGGAGCAGCCTGGAGGGCAATGATTGAATGTTTCAACAGAGCCAGCAGAAGTGTGCCTGTGGCCAATTATAGGTCAGGGGGTTTAGTACACTCCCCACACTATATAAGGCTGCCAGCGGGGCAGCCTTGTGTAGTGTGTTCCGGCATGCAGGGAAAGAGCTAGATAGGCAGGGACAATGTGTTCTTTTCTCAGGCATCTTAAAGTTAAAGTGGTGTTGTGTGCCTCCAGCACAGTATACACCTGTATCTACCCTTTATTGCTGTTTTTCTCAAATTAAGGCATCTGCAGGAGTTAGTGGGTGTTGAGTGCCTCCAGCACAGTATACACCTGTATCTACCCTTTATTGCTGGTGTTCTATAATAAAGGCATCTGCAGGAGTTAGTGGGTGTTGTGTGCCTCCAGCACAATATACAGCTGCATCTACCATTTATTGCTGGTGTTCTCTAATACAGGCATCTGCAGGAGTTAGTGGGTGTTGTGTGCCTCCAGCACAGCACAGTATACACCTGTATCTACCCTTTATTGCTGGTGTTCTCTAATACGGGCATCTACAGGAGTTAAAGTGGGTGTTGTGTGCCTCCAGCACAGTATACACCTGAAGATACCCCTTATTGCTGGTGTTGTCTGTTGCATATCTTGCATATTAGCCTTTACAATTAGCACTTTTGATTTCGAATGTTCGCGTCCCATAGACTTTAATAGGGTTCTAAAGTTCGTGTGAATTTTAGGTTCGTTCGAAGGTTCTGGTGCGAACCGAACCGGGGGGTGTTCGGCTCATCCCTACTGGTGAGTAGAGAAGCTTGTGTGGGAAAGAGACTGGGTTTCTGCTGTTGCTGAATGAACGGATCCCTGTTGTAGCTGACCACAATCAGGTGAGGACTCTGCACAAACATTTGGACTCTTTCTAACTAATTGTTCTGACCATGTTGCTACCTCTCCAGGCACCTGGGCAAAATGTTTTGATACATTGTGCTTCGGAAAGTCCATTTTGATGTTCTGGACATGTTCTTGTATTCTCACTTTAAGTGCTTGTTTAGTCCGGCCTACATATTGGAGGTTACAACTACGTTGTAAAACGTAGATAACTCCTTCCGTGGGGCATCCTATGAAGTCTCTGATGTCGAAGGTTTGTCCTGTATTACTAGCTATGAATTCTGTACGTTTCCCTTGAAATTTTTGAGTGTGTCGGCAAGCATAGCAATTACAACAAGGATAAAATCCTCTCCCATTAAAGAAAGTATATGATGGTTTGGGAGGTGGATCAACTACAGATTTGACTATTAAATCTCTGATGGTGGGTGCTCTTTTGTAAATAATGTTTGGTTTTTCTGGTAAGATTTTTTGTAGATCTTTGTCTCTCTTGAGTATATGCCAATGTCTCTGGATTAGTTTGGCCACATCCTTATGCTGGGTGTTATAATCCAGTAGAAGGCAAGGTGCCTCCTGCTGAAAATTCTTCTTCAGGTTGTTCTGTAACATGGTTGTCCTGTCCATCTCATTGACATGTTGGATTTGCTTATTTATCCAGGAATCATCATATCCTTTTCTTATGAAGCTTTCTCCTATTATTTTGGCCTGGATTCTATCATCTTCTTCCTTGGTACAGTTTCTCTTGATTCTTACAAGCTGTCCTTTTGGGATGTTATATAGCCACGATTTATGGTGGCAGCTGTTAATGGATAAGTAACTGTTGGTATCAATGTTTTTAAAGAAGGTTTTCATCACTATTTTATCACCTTCAAGGGAAAACTTCAAGTCCAAAAAGTCTACTATTTTTTCATCTATTTTTCATGTTAACTTTATGTTTTTATCATTCTCGTTCAATTTGTTGAGGAATGCTTCAAGGGTGTGTCTTTCCCCATTCCAGACTAAAATAATGTCATCAATATATCTTTTGTATAAAGTCAATTCTGGAGGGGTATTAGTGTGGACCGTTGTCTCCTCCCACTGGGCCATAAAGGCATTGGTTACTCCTGGTGCAAATTTGGCACCCATAGCAATCCCTATTGCCTGTTTGCAGTCATTTTGATTATACCAGAAGTAGTTATACTTTTTTTTTCTGTACTGCTTTATCACTTCTTGAAATTATTCACCTAGTAATGCCTACTTCCTTAGGCATTTTATTATTTAAGTTATTTCACTTTTGCGCGAAATTTTACACATTCTTTTTTTCTTTGGTGTCATTGTGAACACTTTAATTTTGCTGCACTTGTGGACACATTCACACTTATATACACATATTTAGTTATTTTATTTACTCATAGTAGCGCGAAGGCCTTCGACACACACATATATATATATATATATATATATATATATATATAGTGTAAACTCTATATTCACTCAGTACATGCAGTGTATACAGTCTACTAGTATTACTAATATATATATATATATATATATATATATATATATATATATATATATATATATATATATATATATATATATATATATACTCTGCATTCAGCGTAGCCTACATATACAGTGCATTCGGCGGTGTACAGTTTCTAATACAGTGCATGCGGTGTACACAGTATATAATACAGTGTAGTGTGGTGTTAAAGAAAAAAATACCCATTATGTCTGGAAGGCCTCCAAGAAGAGGTAGATGCTCACAGGCCATTAAAGAGGAAAAGCAGGACAATAATATTTAACAGCAGGGCCCCATTTCTGCACCCAACAAGAGTAACTGTGAGGGTTTACAGTGTTTTGGCATCACCAACACCTAAGTCCCATGTTTCTACCTCTGTTTAACAGGAGCATGTAATTACAATTTTTAAAATAATATTTAACAGCAGGGACCGTCCCTGTGACCAACAAAAGTAACTGTTCTGCCTCCACCAACACCTAAGGCCCAATTTTCTAGCAGAGTATATAGTGCAGTCCGTATAGTGTATATACTGCAGTTTGGAGTATATAGTGCACTCAGTGTAGCATATATAATACAGTGCAGTGTACAATATATAATATAGTGTATTGAAGTGGTTAAGGGGAGCCCTATGACAGAATTAAGAAAAAAAACGACATGGGTTCCCCCCGTCCATACCAGGTGCTTTGGGTCTGGTATGGATTTGGGGGGATCACGCCATTTAAAAAAAAAAAATTGATGTCGAGTTCACCTTAATATTCATACCAGACCCAAAGGGCCTGGTATGGACTGGGGGGAGGGGGGAGCCCTCGCTGTTTTTTTTAATGATTTTTTATGTATATTGCCAGGATCTGGCAACACATCACAGCCGCGACCAATTTTGAATTACATTTTTTCCTTTAGAAATGTCGTTTTGCTACAGTACATTTCTGAACATGGGAACAATGCGCTACTTTACAGGCCGACTAAGAGGACCCCCCAGGCACAATATTTAAAGGAATATTTAATTTTAATTGTTTCACTTTAAGCATTCTTAAAATCACTGATCCTGAAAAAACGGCTGTTTTAAAAACTTTACATTGACACATGTCCCCTGGGGCACGACCCGGGTCCCCAAACACTTTTTATGGTAATAGTTTGCATATAAGCCTTTCAAATGATCTCTTTTGATTTTTCACATTCGTGTCCCATAGACTTTAATGGTGTTTGCATGTTCCCACAATTTTTTTTGTCTGTTCGCAAGTTCTGGTGCAAACCGAATCGGGGGGGGGGGGCTCATCCCTAATTAGCAGGAAAATAAACCCATACTTCTCTTTTAAAGAACTGTTTATTTAATGTTGCTGCATAATTTCCCTTTTGATTTGTTTCTCCCAAGTACCAATTGCTTCTGATAGATTGGAGTAAGTGGAGTCATATCTGACCCATCAAAGGCAGACCAGTTGTACTGTAATGTAACATTATTTCCTGTTGTAATTGGATGGGAATGGTTAAAAACATGCTCAAGCAGCAAACATTGCATTATGGAATTGAGGAGCAGTGCCTATTCACAACATACCCTTAACCACTTGGGTACCGCGCTATTGCCGAATGACGGCATTAGCGCGGACCTAGATTTCCAGGACTACGTCTATTGACGTCGTCCTGGTTACGAGCGGCCTGCGCGCCCCCTGAGGGGCGCGCGTGGCGCGCTCTGTGATCGGCGAGTCCGTGAGACTCGCCTGATCACCGATCCGTGTAAGGGGTCGATCCCGACCCCTTATCACGTGATCAGCTGTCAGCCAATGACAGCTGATCATGTGATAGAACGGAGCCGGTAATCGGCTATTATTCCTCCTCGCGCTGACAGCGCGAGGAGAAAAAAAAAAAGCCGATCACCGGCGGCCGTGATCGGGACATCAGTCCCGATCACGGCCAGCAATGAAAGGCACCACATGCCACCTGCCAGTGCCCACCTGCCTCCCGCAGTGCCATCCTGAAAAATAACAAAGTAAAAGTAAGTGCCCCCCGTCTGTGCCCATAATGCCCACAGTGCCACCCCACAGTGCCACCCACAGTGCCACCCCACAGTGCCACCCCACAGTGCCACCCACAGTGTCACCCAAAGTGCCACCCACAGTGCCACCCAATCTGCCTCAAAGGTGCTGCACCCCAGTGCCGCCCATCAGTGCCCAGCAGTGCCGCCCATCAGTGCCCAGCAGTGCCACCTATCAGTGCCCAGCAGTGCCACCTATCAGAGCCACCTATCAGTGCCACCTATCAGTGCCCATCAGTCCCATCTATCTGTGGTACCTATCAGTGCCCATCCGTGCCACCCATCCGTGCCACTTATCCGTGCCACCCATCCGTGCCATCTTATCTGTGCCCATCTTTGCCCATCAGTGCCGCCTTATCTGTGCCCATCGGTGCCGCCTTATCTGTGCCTATTAGTGCCGCCTTAACTATGCCTATCAGTGCCCACAAGTGCAGCCTATCAGTGCCCACCAATGCAGCCTATCAGTGCCCACCAATGCAGCCCATCAGTGCCCACCAATGCAGCCTATCAGTGCCGCCTTATCAGCGCACTTCAATGAAGGAGAAAAATGACCCGTTTGCAAAATTTTATAACAAACTATTAAAACATGATTTTTTTTTTTTTTTTTTTTGCATCTTTTTTTGTTTGTTTAGCAAAAAATAAAACTCCGAGCTGTAACTAAATACCACCAAAAGAAAGCTCTATTTGTGGGAAAAAAATGATAGAAATTTCATTTGGGTACAGTGTTGTATGCCCGCGCAATTGTCATTCAAAGTGCATCAGCGCTGAAAGCTGAAAATTGGTCTGGGACTGAGGGGGGTTTAAGTGCCCAGTAAGCAAGTGGTTAAAGTGGGAGTAAACTCCCAAGCATGACTTTTACTTATAGGCAGGGGCATTGCTAGGTCTGCAAAAGATCTGGGGCTAGAGTCCATAGCAGCGTTCACCAACCTTTTTGCAGGCCCAGGAGGGAGGGCGCAATGGCTGGTGTTGGCGCTTCAGTCATCATGGCACCATGGTTGATATGGTGTCAGGGTGATTGAAGCGCATTGTTTCTATTGTTACATTCTAATATATAATGAAGTGGTTCAACTCGTCATAATGCAGAATCAGTGGAAGCCCTGGACGTGTCACTTGCCACATCACTTGTCACCAGATTCAGCGTGCCACATGTCACCGTTGCCTGTCACCAGAGCCAGCTTGTTACTTGCCACCCTCCCCTGCCACTAGATATGTATTGTCACTTGCCACTGTCACCTGGCACCAGATGTGGATTATCACTTGCCACCTGATGTGGATTGTCACTTGCCACCTGATGTGGATTGTCACTTGCCACATCACCTGCCACCATTTGCAGATTGCCACGTCACCTGCCACCATTTGCAGATTGTCATTTGCCATGCCACTTGCCACCATTTGCAGATTGTCACTTGCCATGTCACCTGTCGCCTGATGCGGATGGTCAATTACCACCACTGCCACCAGATATGGGCTGTCACTTGCCACGGTGCCTGGCACCAGAAGTGGATTGTCACTTGCCAACGTATGTGGATTGTCACTTTCCATGCTAGTGCCACAAAATATGCATTGTCGCTGCATTGGTGACAGGCTGGCAGCACTGGTCCATTTAGCGAGGGCAGAAGAGGGCTGCTGTGTGGCGGGCAGTGAGAGATGTTGTAATCTCTCTGTTCCCCACCGCACCATGCTCCCACATGGAAGAAGCCCAGCTGTGGGGGTGGAAGAACGGTGATGTCCGTCCTTTCACGTCTCTCCTCTTAGCCTCCTCCCTCAGGCAGCCCATGCACCACAGCCGTGGCCCGCTGGCTAGGCAGGGATCTTGCGGCAAGAGACTCGGGGCTATAGCCCCAATAGCCACCCGCTAGTGATGCCACTGCCTATAGTTAAGCCTATAATAAGGCTTACCTATAGGTACAGTAAATATCTCATAAACATGCACCGTTTGGAGATATTTACTTTTGATGCAGCCAGTGACATCGCCGACACATGCACTCTGAAGGAACAGCATACCGTACCGTTCCTTCAGAGTCTTGTGCCGTAAATGGAGGCTTCTGCATGCATGCACAGGAGTGACGTCATTGTGGCTCCAGCTATTCACACACCTGGGGTCCGCAAAACTGGAAGAAAAACTGGGTGAAGATGGAAGCCTTCAGTGGTGACAGCTCCTGGAGGGCTTCGTTCTAAGGTAAGTTTAGGCCAGTATGCACATTTTCAGGATTTATAAAAAAAACAAAAACAGCAGTTTATTACCGTTTTAAGTTTGGAGGCAATCTGGGTGTGTGTTTGTGTGTGTATGTTCTCTGGAGTAACAAATCACACTTCTCTGTCTGGCAATCCGATGCACGTGTCTGGGTTTGGTGGTTGCCAGGAGAACGGTATTTGCCTGACTGCATTGTGCCAAGTGTAAAGTTTGGTGGGGATTATGGTGTGGGGTTGTTTTTCAGGGGTTGGGCTTAGCCCCTTAGTTCCAGTGAAGGCAAGGGAACTCATAAGGCGTCAGCATACAGTGGAGAAGGATTAGAACCCCTGTCATTTTTTAGTGCTAATAAAGAGAAATATTCCAACTCACAAAGTCAGTGCGGTCCCTGCATCATATGTATTAATACTAAAGAAAAAAGATGACTGGAATACCAGGGAAGCTGCTTTCACGGGACACATGTGGTGTATCAAAAAGAACCAAGTAAATTAAGCAAATACAAATATCTTTCTAAATGTCAAATATTGAATGAAATTAGTATAAAAAATCACACACACATATATATGTACTGTATATAAACTCTCTTATCCTTGTGGACATTGCTTTGTGCATTGGTACAAAGCATTTGGTGGAGAGGGGATTATGGTGTGGGGTTGTTTTTCAGGGGTTGGGCTTGGCCCCTTAGTTCCAGTGAAGGAAACTCTTAAGGGGTCAGCATACCAAGAAATTTAGGAAAAATTCATGCTCTCAACTTTGTCAGAACAGTTTGGGGATGGCCCCTTTCTGTTCCAACATGACTACGCACCAGAGCACAAAAGAAGGTCCATAAAGACATGAATAAGCGAGTTTTGGGTGAAGCAACTTGACTGGCCTGCACAGAGTCCTGACCTCAACCTGATAGAACACCTTTGGGATGAATTTGAACGGAGACTGTGAGCCAGGCCTTCTCATCCACCTTCAGTGTCTGACCTCAAAAATGCGCTTCCGAAAGAATGGTCAAACATTCCAATAGACACACTCCTAAACCTTGTGGACAGACTTTCCAGAAGAGTTGAAGCTATTATAGCTGCAAAGGGTGGGCCAACTCAATATTTTTTTTTTTAACCATAGATTTATATTAAGTTTTAGCCAATTCAATATTGAACCCTACGGACTAAGACTGGGATGCTATTAAAGGTCATGTGTGTGTAAAGGCAGGCGTCCCAATACTTTTGGCTATATAGTGTATCTATCTAACGTATCCATTTGTTATTATGACCAAACATGTTGCAAACAGCTAAATGCACAGGTGAAATAGATATGGGTTCGCAGAACGCCTGGATTTTCGGTGCACTCGGTGGGATGTTTTGCCCGCCAAGCGCACAGTGAATAGGTTGTTAAGGAGCATGCTGGGAAGCTGGGTGCCACATCCTTAACAATGGATCAGTCATCAGCTGTTCGCAGGCTTCCCCGCTGACAATTGAATGAAAAAAAAAATTGCCAAATTGGCAATAGAGAAGTAAAAAAATGGAATGGGGGTCCCCCCCAATCCATACCCTCTCCACCCATGCGAGGGGTGGGGCCACCTGGCAACATCACCTGGTGGCACCGCTCCTTGTGACATCACCACCTCAGAATGCACCAGTCTGTGATGTCACAAGGGGGTGGTGCCACCAGGTAATGTTGCCAATTGAGCCTGCCCCTTACCTTTTTATGAACTATCAGATGGCAAAGAAAGCAGTGGGTGGTTAGCCTTCATTACAGGTGGAGCTTTTTTTGAGTCCAGCAGTACGGCGGACATCGTGATTGATGCCAGATTCCGATAAGCCCCCTGCCCGCAGACCCCCACAACCACTGCCAGGAGGAGGCTCTTGTTCCCATTAACATGGGGGCAAGGTGCTTTGGGGCCCCCCATGCTCAAAAGCACCCCCATGTTGAGGGCGTGAGGCCTGGTATGGTTCAGGAGGGGGAGGGGACACTCGGGCCATTCCCCCCCCCCCTTCCTGGCCTGCTAGGCTGCATGATCGGATAAGGGTCTGGTATAGATTCTTAAAAAAAATGTTATTGGCGTGGGGGTTCCCCTCAAAATCCATACCAGACCTAAGGGTCTGGTATGGATTTTGGGGGGGGCCCATGTAATTATTAAAAAAAAAAATTGTACTCCTGGCAAAGGGGAAATTAGTTTAAATGTAATTTTCTTCTTTCTATATGTAAGTTTTGCTGCAGCAGGTTCCATACACGGGACAGATGTGCCGCTTTCCAGGTAGACTAATGCTGCGTACACACGATTGGACTATCCGGCGGACAATTCGACCGTGTGTGGGCTCTGGCGGACTTTTTCTTCTCAAAAGTTCCAGCGGACTTAGAAAGAAAACTTGACTCATAATTGTCCGCCGGACTCGGCTGTCCGCCGGACAATCCGCTCATCTGTGTGCTAGTCCGCCGGACTTTCCAAATGAACGGACTAGCCCACACACAGACTAAAGTCCGTTAATTTTGAACGTAACTACAGGTACAATGGGACTAGTGAAGGAAGTCAATGTCGCCACTTCCATCGGCCCACAGGGTGCCCCCCTTTCCCAAAGCACCAACCCCCCCATGTTGAGGACATACGTGGTACGGTTCAGGAGGGGGGGCACTCGCTCGTCCTCACCACCTTTCTTGACCAGCCGGGCTGCGTGCTCGGATAAGGGTCTGGTATGGACTTTGGGGGGACCCCCACGCTGTTTTTCAGCATAGAGGTTACCCTTAAAACCCATACCAGGTGACGGGGCTCACGAGGTGTCAATCTCACCGATGGAAGCTGCGACATTGACTTCCTTCACTAGCTCCATCGTACCTGAAGTCACATTCAAAAAAACTTTAGTCCGTTTGTGGGCTAGTCCGATCATTTGAAAAGTCCGGTGGACCTCTGCCAAAAGTCCAGCGGATTGTCCGCCGGAAAAGTCAGTTCGTGTGGGGGCAAGTACGGAAAGTCTGGCGGACCTCCGCTGGAAAGTCCGACGGATTGTCCGCCGGATAGTCCGATCGTGTGTACGCTGCATAAGCTGGGCTGGATTAACGTAGGGGCTATTGGAGCTGCAGCTCCAGGCCCCTACCTTAATATAGGCCCAGCCACCCAAAAAGAAGACAGTGCTCATGAAAAGCAATGGGCCAACAGAGTTCTCCCCTGACGGGACCTGCATTCCGCATGAGCAGGGTGGTGGGATTAATAATGGGCGCCGCATGAGCAGTCCTAACGGAAGCCTGGGGCACGCCATTGCAGGGCTCTTGCAGAGTTCTGGGGCTTCCATAGTATTAGGCCCGCTCGGCAGCACTCTTTCACCTCAGAGTGCACGCCAATGCACGGCCCTAATGGCAACATGGCAAGTCAAATGCCAGGCTTCCGTAAGTTGGCATGCGCCCTTTGGAGTTTGAGCGCATCCCATCACAGGCTCTTCGAAACACAGAAGGGTGCCCAGTAAAAGATCCACCAAAATCCTTAGCACCAAGCACATGATGCTCTTAATCTGGCCCTGGGCATAAGGGGACCTCAGGCACTAAAATTAAAGGATTTTTTCATTTTTATTGTTTCATTTTTAGCATCATTACAATCACTGCTAAAAGAAGAAGTAGCACGCTAAGGGGTCATCCCTATCCTTCCCATCCTCTCATCCAGTTTACAGTGTTACATGATGCAATTCAGTAGTGACCTAATTATCTCAATTACTGCCATGACTGTCTATTTAACAACCCTGATAGCTCAAACAACATCAGATATTTTTAGATACTCTACTTTATATGTAACAGAGACGCTGGTAATGGTAATAATGGACTTCAAAAAATGCAGGCTTCCCTGCTCTCCATTGTTTTATAAAGAGGAACTGTTAACATCCTGGAAGACTGACGGGCAGACAGAGACACATGTCACACACCCAGAAATTAGAACGTTACCTATGAGAATACTGTCAGCTTTCCCAGATCCAGAAGACCAAAAAAGAACAGATACAAAAAAAGTTTGGAATATTTTCATAGTTGTGTGATTTCCCCACATTCTTTCAATTTAATTTCTCATTTAAACAACTTGTTAGCACGCACCTTTATCAAAGTTTATATTTGGAGCATTTTCAAGTATTCAATGTGCCACTGTGTTCCTGTACAATCTTTTATCTAATTTTATGAACTACTGGAATTTGTTAACTAATATACAAACGTGCACATAAATAGGTGTGCATAACAATGAAGGAAAGTCATATAAGTGGATGACTGTGCAAAAATATGAGAAAAGTTTTGGCAGGGGCCAGCTCCTTTTCAGCACCTTACATTACACTTAGACCCCTTTCACACTGGGGCGTTTTTCAGGCGTTTTTCAAGCGCTTTAGCGTTAAAAAAAGCGCCTGCAAAGCGCTTGAAAGAAGCCTCATCTGCAGTCCCAATGTGAAATGTCAGCGCCCGAAAAACGCTCGTAAAGCGCCGCTTAAACTAGCAGCGCTTTACCAGCGTTTTTCGAGCGTTAATGGGGCACTTTTAACCCCTGCTAGTGGCCAAATAAAGGGTTAAAAGTGCCCACAAAATGCTGCTGCCAGTAGCGTTTTTCAGGCGTTTTTCGGGCGTTTTACAAGCGCTTCCCATTGATTTCAATGGGAAGGGCCGTTTTAGGAGCGTTGTATTCACCGCTCCAAAAGCGCTGCAAAGAAGCTGCTTGCAGGACTTTTTTTTGACGCTCCACCAGCGCAGCGCCTCAGTGTGAAAGCACTCGGGCTTTTACATTGGGATTGCAGTTGCAGCTTCTTTCAGGCGCTTTTTTTAACGCTAAAGTGCCTGAAAAACGCCCCAGTGTGAAAGGGATCTTGGTGTGAAAGCACTCGGGCTTTTACATTGGGATTGCAGTCGCAGCTTCTTTCAGTCGCTTTTTTTAACGCTAAAGCGCATGAAAAACGCCTGAAAAACGCCCCAGTGTGAAAGGGGTCTTAAAGAATTTGTAAACCCAATTACTGAAATCTCATATAGGCTTTAAAGGGTTGGTTGGCATTTTCACAAAACATGAAAAAATGAACTAACTCACAACACCCTCCCTACATCCCCAATCCCCCACTGCATTTCCCTCTTTGGATGTAAGTGTACTTAACTCCTCTTTCACTGCCCATGCAAGTTATTTAGCGGCATTTGAAAGCCATACTCTTTTCATCCTTCTTTCTTCTGGAAAGGCTCTGAAAAATTCTTATTGGCCAGCACGGTCTTGTGCCAGTGCTGATCAATATCTACTCATCATTGCAAGCAATATGCATGCTACATAACCTCTCCCTGTGTACTGCATTTTTCAGATGCTCAGACCTCTACAGCAGCTGGTGTGGGCAGCTGAAGATAATCAAGGAAGGAAATAAGTGCAGCAGGGATCGGGGTGTGGATAGGGTGTAGTGGGTTAGGCCCCTTTCACAAGAACATTCTGATCGGGTCCACCTGTTCATTGTTCAGTTGGACCCAAACTGAACCTCTATTTTTTTCTACGGCATGTATCAGTTTACACCCGCCTACGTCCATTCTACTGTCCAGCAGTTTGAATCAGATGGCAGTTAGGTGTAAATGAACTGGTGGTCCATTTAAATCTGACTGCTGATAGAGGAGAGCAGGCATCAGCAGAGGGGACATGGACCTGTCATCCACCGGCAAGGGTGATAATGCCCAAGCCCTGTCTCCCAACTCTTGCAGTATCGTCCTGTCACACTAGCGCCTGATGAAGACTACAAATGGCCTTTCAACACACATTGTACAGGCATTGTCCAATGGTCACATCTGGAAACCCACGCTGAGAAATGCCATATAGTCTTTCAGGAGTGCAACATAGACAGAAATTGACTGCAGAGAGGCTAAAATGTGAACATAATTATTTTATTATAATACCCATTTGGAGTTTACATCTACTTTATTTACGTAATAAAAAGTAACAACATTAACTACTTCCCATCCGGCCTATAGCAGATTGATGGCCAGGTGGTGGCTGCGTTATTCTGACTGGGTGTCATATGACATCCAGCAGGATAACCCTTAGCGTGGGGGCAAGCAGTGCGGAGATTGGGACGGCGTGTGTCCTTCTGACACAGCGCTACCCCGATCACGGTAAACAGCCAGTGAAATTGACTGTTTACCACGTGATCGGCTGTGTCCAATCACACCTGATCACATGTGACGGAAGAATCGGAGGCGTGCTGTGTCCCTTGGATCCAGTGCTTCCCCGATCAGGGTAAACAGTAGGTGAAATTGTCTGTTTACCACATGACCAGCTGTGGCCAATCACAGTCAGTCACAAATGTCAACACAGAAGAGCAGTTAGTAGCTGATCCCTGCTCTCTCCCCACACACCGATCGTGAGTGAGACACAACACAACATGGCCTCCCCAATAAAGAGGAGGAATCAGAACATCATCTGGATCTGTCAGTCACACAGCCCATCTGTCAACCAGCCAATCTGTCAAACAGCCCACCTGTTAAACAGCCCATCTGTCACAGGCCCACCACCAGTACCGCCATCAGGCCTACCACTAGTACCGTCATTGGTACCGCCACACAGGCCCACCACTAGTACCGGGTATCCTACGCCTGCATGTTCCAGTGGTGACGTCTAACACTGGACGAATTTAAATTGTTTTTGGGCCTTACGTTCAATATATGGCTTACAAAAAAGAGCAAACTCCATGCCTATTGGTCCACCAACCCCATCCACCACGTGCCGATATATATTCTGCTGTCATGTCCAGGGCACGATACGACATGATGATGCATTTTCTACACTTCAATGATAATTCGCAGTGCCTTCCCCGAGATCATCACAGCCACAACAAATTGTACAAGACATGCCCTCAAATCAATTCCTTTTCCCAGTGATTTGCATGCAGAAGTTTGTAACCCATACCAAAAAATATGTGTGGACGAATCCCCTATACATTTTACTGGCCGACTGCACTGGCCGCTACAACCCTAATTGTTAACCAGAAAGTCCTGTTACTGGTATAAGAAAGTTGCATTTCACCTGTTTCATATGGACATGCTTAATTAGTTTGTCTGCTACCAAAAAGCAACTCAAAACCAACAAATCACCTACCTCAAGTATATTGAAGAAATCGTCACTGCCCTGATTTACCAACAAAGTAAGGCCGCGTACACACGGGCGGACTGTTCGCCCAATTTTGTCCGCTGAACAGTGTTTCAGCGGACAGTCCGCTCGTGTGTGGGCTTCAGCGGACAGTTTCAGCGGACAGTCTGACGAACAAAGTTTTTCGGAATTTTCGTAAGACTGTCCGCTGAAACTTAGTTTGAGCGGACAGTCCGCTCGTGTGTAGGCTTGTTCGATAAACTAAGTCTCGCGCATGCTCAGAAAGAATTTACACGGCGAAGGTTGCATTGCAGTGTATTGGACTTCGAATTTTTCGTCCCGTCGTACGTGCCGTTCACGTCATCGCGCAAGTTTTCAGTGGACTGTTCGTTCGTCGTGTGTGGTCAAGTCCGTTCATGCTAATTTTGAACGGACTGTTTGTCAAACTGTTTGACGAACCTAGTTGGGCGGACAGTCCGCCCGTGTGTACGCGGCCTAAGTGAGTCGAATTCACGAGCAACATTTTCCCTATAACATTACCCATCCTCACAGAATCTGGAAGAAAACACCAAAAGAAATGCCATGTAATGCAAGAGGAGGAGTAAGAAGAGATACCTGCTATAATTGTCCCTAATATCCCTCCCAACCCGGCCTGTGCATCAGAGATTGCTTCAAAAAATATCACATCCATCAGATATTAGTTCCCCTTATTATTAAGAGACTGCCATTTCCCCATTTCAAACACCTGTGTGGATCATTTGCCTTTACTGATGATTCTTCTGTCTGCCAATTTAAACCACGTTTCTGACTTCGACGTGCACCAACCTTGACCTGTTAATGGACCATGTTTTTGCCTGCCACTTGGACTGATCTTTTGCCCTTCTACTTTAGTACACAGGGGTCTCACATATATAAGGGGCTTCAGAATAGCATTCTGAGTAGAGAAAACCAGTTTTTCATTTTCTGTGCTCCCAGAGCAAGGTCTGATTGCCTGGAGGCTTCGAAGAGATATGGGTGGGAAAAGCCTCTACCCCTGTCCCCCTGGCCCTAAGCTTAATGGTCCTTCCTGCTGTCTGGACCAATACATTGACTGTGCTGACCCATATTGCTACCTGTAATGACCCAGGACATTATGGACCATGCTTCTTCCTGCTGCTTGGACCAATACTTTAACTGTGTTGACCATTTATCTGCCTGCTGCCTCTACTGACTATGGATAGTATTTCTGCCTGGACACCTCTACCTGCTACCTGTCAGGGCTGGCTTAGCCCTTCCTTCTCTGGGCTGGCTGCTCAGCTGTTGGCTAATTGCCAGCTTTCATCTCTCTCCACGGTTACCAGCTGTTCCTGATCATGCTCGTCTGACCTGCCTACTTAAAGCTGTCCAGACCACTTCACCTCTGCCTTCTCCTTGGTCACATCACAAGAAACCATCTCCTGCGGTTCTGTTTAAAGACTGACTTGCTGACATCCCTTCTGGCTCTTTATCCTGCTTGCTGTTGCTCTACTTGGATCCCTGATTTCTGGCCTGGCTGATTACCCGATCTGGTTATTGAACTCTGGCCTGGCTGACTACTCTATATGGTTACTGGACTCTGGCTATGCTTTAACTACGCTTTTTCTATTTACCTTTTTATTTTTATTTAATAAACAAGTTTGATTTAATTGTACTTCTGTCTCGGTCTGATTCATGGTTTCTGACACTACCTGGACCAATGCTTTGGCTTTGCCTTGACTGTGCTAACAGTATCTCTGCCTGTACGAACTATGGACAGTATTCCTGTCTGCTGCCTGGATGATTGCTTTTGCTGTCGCTGACCACATCCCTCCCTGCTGCCTGGACCGATGCTCTCCTCTGTGGACCACTGTACTAAAGCCACAGGTAATCTTTTGTTATTTGATATGTAAAAAAGGGAAAAACTGCGCTAGACTTAGATTAGTAAATAATGAAAACAGAGGCAGCAGCTCAAATGTGGACTACACACAAAACTAGACAAATAAGATAGAGGAGAGCTGTGCCAATACCAATGTGTATATTAGCATTAGTAAATACAACCAAGCTGTAACCAAGCCATGGCCTTTAGCTTGCAATGATGACCACTGGACACACACAGGGACCGGACCTTGTAGTTGAAAACCCCCTAACGTCTCACAAATTCATAGCCGTACTTGAGGTGTACTCAGAATGGGCTCAGAAAGAAGAAAAACTGGGGAACAGATGGCACCAGGGTGCAGTATGGGAAGAAGACAAGCCAGCAAAGATAGTGTGAAGTTTTGGGCAATGTTTTCTGGGAAACCTTGGGTCCTCGCATTCATGGGGATGTTACTTTGACACAAACCACCTACATAAACACTGTTGGTACACCCCTTCAATGAAATTGTATTCCCTGATCACACTGAACTCTTCCAGTGGGAAAATGCACCCTGACACACTGCAAAAATGGTTCAAGAATGCTTTAAGGAACACAACGAGTTTCAGGTGTTGACATCCAAATTCTCCAGAATGGTATGTACCTGCTATGTGTTAGAAATATGAAGGGCCTTCAAATCAGTAGTCAGAAAATTATGTGTAATTTATGTTCCTAGAACGCCTGAAGGTGCTACTTTAATCTTGGGCCTCTGCTTGTGTCCAGGATGTGTAAAAGTCTCACATATGTGGTATCGCCATACTCAGGAGGAGTAAAGGAATTTACCTGGGGCGGGGGGAGTCATTTTTGCTATGTACACGCTATGTGTTAAAAATATCTTATAAATGGACAACTTTGTGTAAAAAAAAGTGTTTTTCCAAACTCTCCAAAAACTTCTGGAATAAAATGAACTGTTCAAAAGACTCATTATGAATGAATGAATGACTTGTATAGCGCTACCTATGCAAACTGAATCACCTCAGGGCGCTTTCTTGCCACCGGTATCTGTCTGCAGCTTTCATGCAGTCCTTTAACCTGTAGGGTCCCGACACACTTACAACATTGACATACACATACGGCCAATTTTTTTTGGACAGGGTCTAATTAACCTACCAGCATGTCTTTGGAGTGTGGGAAGAAACCGGAGTACCCGGAGGAAACCCACGCAGGCACAGGGAGAACATGCAAACTCCAGGCAGATAGTGTCGTGGTGGGGATTTGAACCAGCAACCCTATTGCTGCTAGGTGAAAGTGCAAATGGGGCAGCACACTACACCACTGTGCTGCCCCATTATGCCTCATAGATTATACATTGGGGTGTTTGCTTTCCAAATTGGGATCATTTTGTGGACAATTCCATTGTCCTGGTGCTTCAAAATTGTAATAGGGGGTTGAGAAATGATATGTGCAATTTATGCTCGTAGAACGTCTGAAGGTGCTACTTCAATGTTGGGCCTCTGTATGTGGGCAGAGTGTCTAAAAGTCTCGCACATGTGGTATCGCCATACTCAGGAGGAGTAGCAGAATGTATTTTGGGGTGTAGTTGCAATTATGCATATGCTGTGTGTGAGAAATCACCTGTTAATATGACACGTTTGTGTAAAAAAAAAAAGTCTTAATTTTCCCAAGAATTGTGGGAACAAATTACAACTTCAAAAAACTCACCGTGCCTGTTAGTAAATACACTGGACTGTCTACTTTCCAAAAAGGGGTCATTTGGGGGTATTTGTACTTTCATGGCTTGTTAGAGTCTTAAGAAATGAGATGTCAGTACATCAGGTGTGATCAGATGTGATCAATGTTCAGTGATTGGTACCATAGCTTGTAGAATCTATAATTTTCACACAGACTAAAAAAATACACTATTTTGGGTTATTTTTACCAAAGATATGTAGCAGTATACATTTTGTCCCAAATTTATGAAGAAAAATTACTTATTTGCAAAATTTTACAATAGAAACTAAAAAAAAGTGTTTTTTTTCAAAATGCTTGCAGTTTTTTTCACTTATATCCCAAAAAATAAAAAACCTGGTGGTGATTAAATACCACCAAAAGAAAGCTCTATTTGTGAGCAAAACAATGATAACAATTTTCGTTGGATATAGTGTAGCATGACTGAGTAATTGTCATCCAAAATGTGAGAGTGCTGAAAGCTGAAAATTGGTCTGGGCGAGAAAGTGCATATGTATTGAAGTGGTTAAGGAATTTTCTCAGAGTACATATTATTCTAAAGAGGTAATGGGACATTTTACAGGTGGATATAATAAACAGGTCTACTAGGGCATCTCTATCTGATCTGAAATCTGGAGGCACATATATGTATTGTATGTGGGGCAGAGAGGTGGAAAGAATGATGAAATAAGTGAGGGAGAGTATTGCCATTAATAAAGACACATGAATGTGTTGATGGCTGTAGAAGCAAACATGCAGTTTTCACTTCTAGAAGGCTCCCTAAACGAACTATCATTCAGAATTTTATGAATTGCTAGGAGGCAATTTTTAAACCTGCTGAGTGAATGGAACCCAAATTTGTTATGGATATCCGTAGAGTTAAGTCTCGTACACATGATTGGATTTTCCAACGGGAAATGTGTGACGACAGGCTGGCGAATTTTCTGAGTGTGTGTACACAAGTCCGTCGGACAAAAGTCCAAAGTACAAACACGCATGCTCAGAAGCAAGTATGAGCCAGAAGCAGTAGGTCTTGTAAACTAGCGTTCATAATGAAGAATTAACATTCGTGACGTAGCAAATTATGAAATCTCGAAATGCAGCGCATTTATGGGATAATTATTGCAAACAAATTTTCAAAGGCTTTTTTTTTATAGTGATATCAAGAATAATATTATTATGCTGTTTTTAATTTTTTTTTTATTTGGGCAAGTTACCACAACACCATTATCCCATAGTTTTTAAGATCAAAGATACAACTGCGTTTGTATCCCTTGTCAATTTTACATTGTATTTTTGGAAAACAACATAGTACATCTCTACGTTCATGTTTGTTGGCCAACAATTTCATGCCGTTTGTATGCAAGACAAGTTTCGGCCAACGCCCTTTGGACAAAAGTTCACGGTTTTGTTGGCCTACTATCCGATTGTGTGTACAAGGCTTAAGGACAAGGGTGGGTCCCAGAGTTAG
Organism: Lithobates pipiens; assembly: GCF_037356315.1. Taxonomy (NCBI): domain Eukaryota; kingdom Metazoa; phylum Chordata; class Amphibia; order Anura; family Ranidae; genus Lithobates; species Lithobates pipiens. Next base: position 249,900,200 of record NW_027507718.1, read on the forward strand.
AGGTTACAGAACAGAACACCAAAAGCACACCATGATTTTTTTTTCATAATTTTATTTCTGGACATAAAAAATAAACATCTTAAAAAATGATCTTAGTAGGTATGTATTTATATCTAGATGGTATTGACAAATATAAATACTATACAGGCATCAATAATTTGGGTGTTGTTTAATTAAATTTAATTGACCAGAATAAATATCTGGCCATTGAAATGAATTAGCACTCAAGCGCTATACATATAATAAAGTTACCACGCAATAACATGCATTTACAGTCAAGTTTTCTTGCCTTTAAAATCTCCTGCCATTAAACTCTGCTAAAAGACTATGGGGGAGGTTTACTAAAACTGGTGCATGCAGAATCTGGTACAGCTGTGCATAGAAACCAAACCAGCCCAGATTCCAGATTTTATTTTATGTTATTGTCGACGCTTAATTGAACAAGATAGAAGCTGATTGGCTACCATGGACAGCTTCGCCAGATTCTGTGTGCAACAGATTTAGTAAATCTCCCCCATGTGTGCATGGACACATAAGCTAACATGCAGGGGAGTTCAGAGGCAGGGGAAATACACCAAAAGCCCCTAGGAGCAACGATAAAAACGTCCTGTGTGCATGAGGCTTTAATTCTGAACCCTTTACAGCACACCTAGTGCACTGGGTAATTAAGCAGAGCATGGAGGTATTCTGTACACTTCTCTGTTCAGATACATAGAAAACCTTGTGCCTTCTATGCATATGAGAACCAAAGAAAATAATGGCTGCCAACATGCATTCCATGGAAATGACATAATTGCTTTTATATTTCAACATCTAACAAGATGTTACTTTTTCTTTCTCTAAATAAAGTTATTCTTTGTGCTTCTTGATTTTTGGCTCGTTAGAGAAAGTTACTCGTATGTATGTAACCTTAGATTGTAGGCTGCTTGAGGGTAGGGACTGAAGTGAACGTACAATATATGTAAAGTGCTGCATAAATTGTCAATTCTATATAAATACCTGAAATAATAATAAATAAATTACCTGGTTTTCTAGTGAGCTGTGCAAACAACGTGCATATTTTAAATACACAAATTTGCTTTAAAACAAAGAAATATACATACATTAAACATGTACAACTTTGCACATATATATACATTTCCCAGCAGTGTATAGAAATGCCCTGTTATCCATAGTCACTTGACAGTGCAGGAGGTAGAATTTATTTTCCTAGAATGTACTCCACTTTCTTCCACATTCCTCAGCTTCTATTTTTTACTCAGGGGTGTCTGATCACAGGAATATGTTTCAGGAACCTAGAGCAATGAAAATATAGAGGCGATTCAGTTCGCATTGTGCGCTATACAAGTATTTCATTCATTCATTCATTCATTCATAGATCATAAGACATGCACGCTGACATGACATTCCATAAATGTTGCCTTGTCCAAAACATGGCACATGGAGCATAGGTATAAAGCAGTAAATGTGACATCCACCAAACATTCGCTGCAGATGAATAAATCACTTTAGATCCACTTTCAGGAAATGTTTGCTAAAAGTCACATTCACTGCTTTATAAATATGCTTAATTTATAAAATAGAACATCATTTAATAAACTATCACTATTTCTCTGTACAAGAGTTAGCTGATATATATCTAATGAGCTATGTACAAGTTACATCCATTGCTACTTCACCTGCTTTAGGTCAGCAGTTGACTAGGCATGATGGGAATTGTAGTTCCTGAACAACTGATTGGCAATCGTTTGGAGACCCCTGGACTAGAGCAAGGTTTCTCAACCAGGGATCCATGTAATTCTAGGGTTTCTCCAGAGGTTGCTAGGTGTTCCTTGACGTAATGAGCAATTTTTGCCTCTCAAATAAGTTCCCACTGACAACATTGATCTTTTTAGCTATCTGTAAGAGGCTAAGTCATCCCAATGGCCAAATGTGTGAGGAGAAGGGATGAGCCGAACACTCCCTGGATTGGTTTGCAGCAGAACATGCAAACAGGCAATACATTTGTTTGAACAGGCGAACACCAGTAAAGTCTATGGGACACGAATGTGAAAAATCAAAAGTGGAAATTTTAAAGGCTTATATGCAAGTTATTGCCATAAAAAGCATTTGGGGACCCGGGTCCTGCCCCAGGGGACATATATCAATGACGTTTTCCGGAGCAGTGATTTTAATAATGCCTAAAGTGAAACAATAAAAATGAAATATTCCTTTAAATATCATGCCTGGGGGGTGTCCTTAGTATGCCTGTAAGGTAGTGCTTCTTTCCCATGTTTATAACAGTGCCACAGCAAAATTACATTTCTAAAGGAAAAAAATATTCTTTTAAAACTGCCCATATCTGTACTGCAATATAGATAGAAAATACAATTTAAAAAAAAAAATGGTGTGGATGTCACCCCCAAAATCCATACCAGGCCCTTTAGGACTGGTATGGATATTAAGGGGAACCCTGCACCCAATTTTTTTTTTAAAAATGGCACTATATACTGTGAATAGCAGTCTCCAAGTCTGCTCTTGTCCTTAGATATTCCTGCACCATGTAATGTGATGGTTGCTTGAACCGATCAGACCTTAGTGCTGAGGACTGAAAAATAGTTTAAATGCATCGGTCAGCCAGCCACCTACTCCACCGCTCTTCCTCTGACTGAATGAAGCCTCAGCAACACATTGTCCAGCACCAGGAAATTGTAACCTCCCAGGGTCTGGAAATGTATTGCACAAACCTTTCTTCAAGGCCTGAAGATGCTTTATACTCTGCTCCCTCTGCAAAGGCAGGATGAGTTCTGCAACCTTACCCTTGTAACGTGGATCAAGGAGGGTTGGCAGCCAGTAACGATCCCTCTCCTTGATACCAGGAATTCTAGGGTCCTTTCGCAAGCTTTGCAGAATCAGGGAGGCTTGCAGCGTAAGTTTGCAGAGGCATTCGATTATGAGTCCTTTGGGTCACTAAGGGTCACATGATCCATAACTACCTCCTCCCAGCCACATACAACTCCTTGGGTTTCTGGGGACTGAAAACCATCCCTTGAAGACTGCTGCTGAGTGTTATCCTCTACATCCATGCTGACACAATCCTCCTCCTCCTCTTCTTCCTGTGTGTTTAGCGGGTCCGCAGGAATGCTATCTGGATAAAGGGGGCATTGAGGGGTAAGAAAGTCCTCCTCTTCCTCCCGCTGTTCTGCCTCAAGTGCCCTGTCCATGATTCCACGAAGTGTGTGCTCCAATAGGAAGATTAGAGGGACAGTGTCACTAATGCATGCATTGTCGCTACTCACCATCCTCGTGGCCTCCTCAAATGATGACAGGACAATGCATGCATCCTTGATCAGTAGCCACTGGCGTGGCAAAAAGAAGGCAAGCTCCCCTGACCCTGTCCTGGTGCCATACTCGCACAGGAGCTCATTTATGGCCCTCTGCTGTGTGTGCAGCCGCTGCAGCATTGCCAACATTAAGTTCCACCTGGTGGGCATGTCACAAATGAGGCAGTTGGGTAGGTTGCATTCCCTTTGAATGTTAGCGAGCCAAGCACTGGCATTGTATGACCGGCGGAAATGACCACAGACTTTTCTGGTCTGCCTTAGGAGATCTTGTAAGCCTGGGCACCTAATCAAGTATTGCTGCACCACCAAATTCAGGACGTGTGCCAAACAGGGAACATGGGACAAGTGTCCCTTTTCAGCTGGTGTGACATCAACCACCTCTGAGCCTGCTGCTGCAAAGCTGACAGAATATCTGCCCCAGTGTGGCTCCTGTCCCCTAGGCAGACAAACTCAAGTACCGCATGGCATCTTTTAGCCTGACTGCTTGCGTAGCCCCTTGAATGCTTATGGAGCACTGCTGGTTCAGAGGACAAATCTGCATAAGAGGCCATAGAGGAAGAAGAGAAGGGGGTGGAGGATAGAGATGTAGCAGAATCACCACTAGCATTTTGGAGGCAGAACAAGCTCCAACAACACTCAACCCTGTCCCGCATCCTTCCCAGCTGCCAGCAGAGTTACCCAGTGCGCCGTGAAGGAAAGGTAATGTTCCTGCCCATGCCTGCTGGACCATGAGTCAGTTGTAATATGAACCCTATTGCTGACTGCCCTGTTCAACAAGGTCAAAACTAGAGGCGATTCAGTTCGCATTGTGCGCTATATAAGTATTTCATTCATGGTGAAAAAAGAGATGGCATTTTGGAACCTGCCATTGGGGTACAGCACATTCCACAAATTCACGAAAAGGGGCAGAGTTTACCAAATAAAAAGGCAGCAGTTGCAGTGCTAGCAATTTGGCCAAGCTAGCATTTAGACGCTGAGCATGTGGATGGCTGGGATCTATTTTTTTTATGGTTCAGCAACTGGGGTAGGGAAATTTGCCTGCTAAAATCAGATGGTGTTGTACTGATAGCAGATTGGCTGCAAGTACTTGGGACACCTATTGCTATACTTTCATTCCTGTCAGTGCAGGTTTTTGAGAGGACTGGAGGCATAGTAGGGTTGGAGATCCCAGATGAGGAGCAAGGAGAAGTCCCCCCTTTTTTTACGTGGTTCTTTCAAGTGCTGTGGCAAATGGACTGCATGGCAGGTCGTCATATGTCTGGTCAAGCATGTGGTGCCCAAGCGGCTGCTGTTCTGGCCACGCTTGACATAGGTGGCAAACAGCAATGGTGCAATCTGCTGCACATGTGTCGAAAAAGGCCCACACCAAGGAACTTTTAAAAGTCAGCTGGGAGTCAGCAGTGCCCTTCACCTGCGGAGCTCTGTGGTGTGATGCAATAGGGTGGCTGCCTTTAAGCTGCCCCCTTGAGAACATCCTGCCTCGTTGAAGTTATGCCTCCTCCTCCTCTCTTAGGCACCCAAGTACAGTCAGTGACCTCATCATCCCCTCCTCTCACTCATCACTGGAGCAAACTTGGCAGTATGCCGCAGGTGGGGGAACATGACTGCCATCTTGGGCACCTCTCTCTCTATGTTCATGCTACTCTCTTCCTCAACCTGGGAACCAACATCAGGGCCTTCAAATCGATGCGCATCCTCCAGCAGCATGTACCCGACACTGTGGTCGAATAATTCTGGGGACTCCTCTGTGCATGATGGGAGTGCTACGGAAGGAGTCACTGTGGACAAGGAGCCGGTGGAATAGGCCGCTTTGGCAGCTGTGTTGGAAGGCAAACTACTACTGAGCCTGGGTGACATAGGATGAGGAGGATAAGGACGGCTTTGTTATCCACTCCACCAACTCTTCTGCAGAAAAAAAAATGTCAGCGACCAGAACTGTTGACTGTAGACACAGAGGCTGCGTGCCCTCTTTTAGTGGCCTGTAAGCATCTGCCTCTCCTTAGTGGTCTTTCCGGACATGATGTATTTTTTTTTGTTTTGCAACACCACACTACACTGTATTAGATACTGTGTACACCGCCTGAAGTGTATTAGAAACTGTACAGACTGTATTAGATACTGTGTATACCACCTGCACTGTATTAACAACTGTACCACGGCTGCACTGTATTGTATACTGTGTACACCACCAGAAGTGTAGTAGAAACTGTACACACTGTATTAGATACCGTGTACACTGTCTGCACTCTATTAGAAACTGTACTACAGCTGCACTATATTGTGTACTGTGTACACCACTAGAAGGGTAGTAGAATCTGTACACCCTGTATTAGATACTGTGTACACCACCAGAAATGTAATAGAAACTGTACTATGGCTGCACTGTATTGTGTACTGTGTACACCACCAGAAGTGTAGTAGAAACTGTACACACTGTATTAGATACTATGTACACTGCCTGCACTCTATTAGAAACTGTACTACGGCTGCACTATATTGCGTACTGTGTACACCACCAGAAGTTTAGTAGAAATTGTACTATGGCTGCACTGTATTGTGTACTATGTACACCACCAGAAGTGTAGTAGAAACTGTACACACTGTATCAAATACTGTGTACACCACCAGAAAAGTAGTAGAAACTGTACACACTGCATTAGATAATGTGTACACCACCTGAAGTGTATTAGAAACAGTACACCACTGAATGCACTGTAAATGTAGGCTACACTGGATGCAGTACACCACAAAATGTATGGTACATATAGGCTACACTGGATGCAGAGTATATATATATATATATATATATATATATATATATATATATATATATATATATTATATATACAGTTGTGCCAAGAGGAATGGGCAGCATTACCACCTGAGAAGATAAAGAGCCTACTCTACAACTACCTATATACTAGACTGACTGTATATATATCAAACACACTGGCACTAACTGAGTAACCTGTCTGCTTAATCCAAATCAAGCTATCGCTCTGTCCACGCCAACAACACTACACACGGCCACCGTGTAAGCTGCCTTATATAGTGTGGGGCGTGGACTTAGGCCCCACTAAGCCATGATTGACCAAAGGCCCCCTGCCTTTGGCCAATTATGTCTCTCTTAGCAAAGCACGCTGTGATTGACCAAAGCATGCAGGTCAGGTGCATGCTTTGGCAATCATCATACAGCAATGCACTGCGATGTCACAGTGCATTATGGGCCGTTCCATGGTGCTCAGATTTTCCCATAGTCCATAGGGGTTTATTTACTAAAGCTGTAACGTGTTAAATCAGGCTCACTTCTGCATAAAAACCAACGAGCTTCCATGTTTTATTACCAAAGATTAATTGAACAAGCTGGGGTTAGAAGCTCATTGGTTTCTATGCAGAAGTGAAACTGATTTTACACTTTCCACCTTTAGTAAATAAACCCCTCTCTAACAAGAAGTTGGATTACAGCAGCCAAAAAAACTAATTTGGAGGAGTCTGAGAGCCCCAGGTGATTCTGCCAGTAAAACATGTCCTGTCCTAAGATAACAAAGCTTGCTCAATGTTCTGTTCTGGGATCCACAGAAGACAGCTGGACAGAAGTGATAACTGATGGAGCTGATAAGTTTACAGGGAGTTCCAAGCTTACTGGATTTATGACAAGTCTAGTGGGTATTTTTTTTCACTAATTCAACAGATATAAAATAATGCTAAAATGGTATACCGGGAGCAAAAAAGAAAAACGATTTGTTAGGGTTTACACACTCTAATTGTGATATTATTTTTTTTAAAGTATATTGTTTCCCCAATAATCTGTCTGAATTAGAAACAATTAGCAAAATAAACAAAATAGGCCCTACACACCATTTATATGTATGTATTATAATGGTTGGCCTTGTGCACAAAATGGGGAAAAAACAAAGACAAAATGTCTGGAGATTTCTAAAAATTGCACTTACCGATTTTTTCCACTGAGCAGAACTTTTATTTCTTTCAGGTGTGGACTGACACATTTTGTAGCACCGGTGCTTTTCAATGTGACACTGAGGAAGAATAATATTAAGGAAACCATTACCCACTTACCCATTTGGTAAGTACATATTGACTTAAACACCATGTAATCATGTGCACCCTACTTACATATATTCAGTGTTTTCACACAGAGAGCTTCTTGGATAAACCTCTAGCTGAGCCAGGGCCATCACATTCACCTGCTTAGATAGTTTATTACACAGGCAACGTTTCCCACAAGCAATGGCAAACCCTGATTAAAAAATATAAGAAATGATCAGTGCTTTTATAGACAATGGCAAAAGAAGTACAAACGTCTGTAATTACATAGATTCCATGAGATGTATTATGTATTTCACTGTACCTTGTATAAGAGGAGTAGAGAGCAGGAGAACGCACATGATGACAGCACACTTGTTGTCCATATTGATGGTGTTGGATTCTCTCTGACCAAGATCTAGAGTAGACAGCTGTGTGAAGTACAGCGGCATTGGTCTGTTTATATACATTTCTACTGGATTGCATAATCCAATGATGTCATGACGTTTCCGTCCATGTTTCAGTTTTCTAGGAAGTCTTTAAGAAGTGAAAGTAGTGTTGAGGATCTTTTCCTGTCAGCACAAAGCTAGGCCGTGACCTTTTTGGAAATTCCTGTCTTGTGGACTTTCCCAGAGATCCATGTGGCTAATATATTATTAAAGATAATATAATAGCATCGTGATATATTTTAGTTATATGTGATAGCTGCATAGAATTATTATCTGATTCCTATTACAATATTATAGCAAAGTGACTAAATAAATATGTCTGCATTTTTTATTTTTATTTAATTAACCACTTGCCGACCGCCGCACGACGATATACGTCGGCAGAATGGCACGGGCAGGCATATGGGCGTATATATAAGTCCCTGCCTTCCCGCGGGTCGGGGGCCCCCCCGGTGCCTGCGGCGGTCGGCATTCGTTCGGGAGCGATCCGGGATGAGGGGGCGGCCATTCATTCATGGCCACCCCCTCGCGATCGCTCCCGACGAATAGAAATGCTCCCTGACATCACTTCCTCTCCTCACAGGAGAGGAAGTGATGTAATCTCTCCTCCGTGTCGGTATTTTTCGTTCCGGCACCGAGGAGAGAGGATCGGTGAGTTGCACCAACACACCACACGTACAGTAGAACATGCCAGGCACACTCACACCCCCCCTTTACCCCCCGATCACCCCCCCAATTACCCCTGCCCCCCCCCCAGTCACAGTGACACCAATTGCATTTTTTTTATTTTTTTTGCATTGGTGTCATTTGTGACTGTAATAACTGTTAGGGCAGTTAGGGTTAGCCCCCTTTAGTTCTAATGTGCCCCCCTAACCCCCCCAATAAAGGTTTAACCCCGTGATCACCCCCCGTCGCCAGTGTCACTAAGGCTGGGTTCACATTGCAGCGGTTTATGAGAACGAATGTGATTCGCACCGCACTGCAGTGCAAATCACATCCGATCTCTGTGCGATTCGAGTTCAGCCATACAGATAGTATGGCTGAATTCGCGCCGCACCCGCCGCACCCGCCGCAAATTCGCACCGGACCCTTTTTTTGGTCCGCAGCAGAATCGGATCGCATGGGTGTTCACACCATGCGATCCGAGTTTGCAGATCGCACTGCGATATGCGAACTGATCTGGGGGTGTCATTAGCATTTCACTGACACTCCCAGCAGTTCGCATAGGGCAGTGTGAACTGCCGCCGGGAGGCATGCGATGCGGGAACCCGCCGCGGATTCGTGGCGTTCCCGCATCGCTCCAGTGTGAACCCAGCCTAATAAGCGATAATTTTTCTGATCGCTGTATTAGTGTCACAGGTGACGCTAGTTAGGCAGGTAGGTATTTAGGTTCGCCGCAACTTTTTATAGCGCCAGGGACCCCCATATACTACCGCATAAAGCCCCCTGATTGCCCCCTAGTTAACCCTTTCACCAGTGATCACCATATAACTGTTACAGGTGACGCTGGTTGGTTAGTTATTTTTTTATAGTTTCAGGGCACCCGCCATTTATTACCTAATAAAGGTTTAACCCCCTGATCACCCGGCGGGTGTCATTTGTGACTGTAATAACTGTTAGGGCAGTTAGGGTTAGCCCCCTTTAGTTCTAAGGTACCCCCCTAACCCCCCCCAATAAAGGTTTAACCCCGTGATCACCCCCCGTCGCCAGTGTCACTAAGGCTGGGTTCACATTGCAGCGGTTTGAGAACGGATGTGATTCGCACCGCACTGCAGTGCAAATCACATCCGATCTCTGTGCGATTCGAGTTCAGCCATACAGATAGTATGGCTGAATTCGTGTCGCACCCGCCGCAAACTCGCACGGGACCCTTTTTTTGGTCCACAGCAGAATCGGATCGCATGGGTGTTCACACCATGCGATCCGAGTTTGCAGATCGCACTGCGATATGCAAACTGATCTGGGGGTGTCATTAACATTTCACTGACACTCCCAGCAGTTCGCATAGGGCAGTGTGAACTGCCGCCGGGAGGCATGCGATGCGGGAACCCGCCGCGGACTTGTGGCGTTCCTGCATCGCTCCAGTGTGAACCCAGCCTAATAAGCGATCGTTTTTCTGATCGCTGTATTAGTGTCACAGGTGACGCTAGTTAGGCAGGTAGGTATTTAGGTTCGCCGCAGCTTTTTGTAGCGCCAGGGACCCCCATATACTACCGCATAAAGCCCCCTGATTGCCCCCTAGTTAACCCTTTCACCAGTGATCACCATATAACGGTTACAGGTGACGCTGGTTGGTTAGTTATTTTTTTATAGTTTCAGGGCACCCGCCATTTATTACCTAGTCTCACTAGTGTACCCCTAAATTTAGGGGTGTCTACTTTCCAAAATGGGGTCATTTGGGGGGCGTTTGTGCCATCTTGGCATTTTATGGCCTTCAAAACTGTAATGCCCTTAGAAAGCCTGAAGGCGGTGCTTGGTTTTCGGGGCCCCGTACGCGGCTAGGCTCCCAAAAAGTCCCACATATGTGGTATCCCCGTACTCAGGAGAAGCAGCAGAATTTATTTTGGGGTGTCATTTCACATATGCCCATGGCATGCGTGAGCAATATATCATTTAGTGACAACTTTGTGAAAAAAATAAATAAAATAAAAAAGTTTGTAATTTTCCCGCAACTTGTGGCAAAATATAAAATATTCCATGGACTCAACATGCCTCTCAGAAAATATCTTGGGGTGTCTACTTTCTAAAATGGGGTCATTTGTGGGGGTTTTGTGCCATCTTGGCATTTTATGGCCTTCAAAATTGTAATAGGTAGTGAGGAGTGAAGTCAAATATTTACGCCCTTAGAAAACCTGAAGGCGGTTCTTGGCTTTCGGGGCCCCGTACATGGCTAGGCTCCCAAAAAATCCCACACATGTGGTATCCCCGTACTCAGGAGAAGCAGCAGAATTTATTTTGGGGTGTCATTTCACATATGCCCATGGCATGTGTGAGCAATATATCATTTAGTGACAACTTTGTGAAAAAAAAATAAAAAAAAATTAAAGTTTGTAATTTTCCCGCAACTTGTGGCAAAATATAAAATATTCCATGGACTCAACATGCCTCTCAGCAAATAGCTTGGGGTGTCTACTTTCTAAAATGGGGTCATTTGTGGGGGTTTTGTGCCATCTTGGCATTTTATGGCCTTCAAAACTGTAATAGGTAGTGAGGAGTGAAGTCAAATATTTACGCCCTTAGAAAACCTGAAGGCGGTTCTTGGCTTTCGGGGCCCCGTACGCGGCTAGGCTCCCAAAAAATCCCACACATGTGGTATCCCCGTACTCAGGAGAAGCAGCAGAATTTATTTTGGGGTGTCATTTCACATATGCCCATGGCATGTGTGAGCAATATATCATTTAGTGACAACTTTGTGAAAAAAAAATAAAAAAAAATTAAAGTTTGTAATTTTCCCGCAACTTGTGGCAAAATATAAAATATTCCATGGACTCAACATGCCTCTCAGCAAATAGCTTGGGGTGTCTACTTTCTAAAATGGGGTCATTTGTGGGGGTTTTGTGCCATCTTGGCATTTTATGGCCTTCAAAACTGTAATAGGTAGTGAGGAGTGAAGTCAAATATTTACGCCCTTAGAAAACCTGAAGGCGGTTCTTGGTTTTCGGGGCCCCGTACGCGGCTAGGCTCCCAAAAAATCCCACACATGTGGTATCCCCGTACTCAGGAGAAGCAGCAGAATTTATTTTGGGGTGTCATTTCACATATGCCCATAGCATGTGTGAGCAATATATCATTTAGTGACAACTTTGTGTAAAAAAAAAAAAAAATGTTTTTTTTGTCATTATTCAATCGCTTGAGGCAAAAAAATAAAATATTCAATGGGCTCAACATGCCACTTATCAATTTCCTTAGGGGGTCTACTTTCCAAAATGGGGTCATTTGGGGGGGTTTTGTACTGCCCTGCCATTTTAGCACCTCAAGAAATGAACTAAAAGCTGCGTAAATTCCAGAAAACGTACCTTAGTTTGTAGATGTGACAACTTTTGCGCAAACCAATAAATATACAGTTATTGACTTTTTTTTTTTACCAAAGACATGTGGCTGAATACATTTTGGCCTAAATGTATGACTAAAATTGAGTTTATTGGATTTTTCTAATAACAAAAAGTAGAAAATATCATTTTTTTCAAAATTTGCGGTCTTTTTCCATTTATATCGCAAAAAAAAAAATCGCAGAGGCAATCAAATACCATCAAAAGAAAGCTCTATTTGTGGGAAGAAAAGGATGCAAATTTTGTTTGGGTACAACATTGCATGACCGCGCAATTACCAGTTAAAGCAGCGCAGTGCCAAATTGTAAAAAGACCTCTGGTCATTTACCAGCAAAATGGTCCGGTCTGAAAGTGGTTAAAGTGACATCTGTTGCAGTTAGGAAATATTTAAATGTAACTCACATCTAATAAATTACAGCTTACTAGTCCTTAAATGGGATGGCTGCATTTAGTTTTCTTCGTGTCAGGCTAAGTACATTTTCTATAATTCCTGACACAAGTGCAGAGCCAATTGAACTGAAATCACAAATAATGATATATTCAGGGTCGGACTGTCCATTCAGCAACTCGGGCTCTGCCCGAGGGCCCCAGGCCACTAGGGGGCCCCATCAGGGTTGCCAGCCTCAGAAAAACCAGGGACAGTATGTAAAAATCTGTGTTTTTTTTTTTACATCTGCCATCTGAAATGTCCCTTGCCGACATCATTTTGGTCTAAAAATCCTGAGATTATATCTGCCCCACCTCTCCAGTACCTTTTCAGCCAATAAAAACATATCTGTGTCTACTGTGTGTACATGTATGTGTAACCTGTGTGATTTTATACTGTGTGTTTGTGTGTGTGTTTGTGTATACTGTGTGGCCCCATAATCTCTGATTGCCTGGGGGCCCCATAATCTCCTATTGCCCTTGGGCCCCATGAGTTGTCAGTCCGCCGCTGGTTATATTGTATTGTTACCCTGCTGAATCCCCTGTTTAAGAATGTGTGCTAGAAGTAAGTGTTAACACTTATCTAAATTCAAAAACAAAAATTTTACCTATTTCAGCTAATAAGTCTGGAAATTAGGTGCCTGTGTTTGTTTTGTTTTTTTCAGGCCTTCTTGTCCCCCCTTTATTTTCTTTTAGTTTTCCTGTGAATAATACACTTCCTTTCTAAGGTGGCTACACTAAGGTTACCATTGTTTCCCAGGAACAGTACCCATTGTAAAATGTCCCTGGCAGTGTCCTGGTGGCAGTAAATTCAGGTCAATCAAATAAGGAAAGCTACTTCTCATGCTTTTTAACCCTGCAGCTCCACCAAGACATCACTCGGAACCTTTCTTGAGTGCCAATTGGACCTTTAAGCTGGCATTGTCTGTTCTAGCAAGGGATGGACCAGGTTGCACTTGTTTAGGCAATACAAAGAATAACACTTGGATTGGCTCAGGTACCGATGGGTGGGCCTGGATAGCTAGGAGATGACGTGTCATCCACCACTGATGAATATCTAATGCATATATACTTATATAGTTCTGAGTGTGTTAAACAGAATTGGGCTAGGAGGAGTGATCAGAGAAAAAGAATCAGAGAAGAGTACTTGTGATGTATGCCCACCCCCATTCCTCAACTTGGGGCTCTGGTATTCTGGAAGAGGGGTGCTATGCCCCTTGCTGCTCAGGGCTTGGCTGTTTCCAGGATGACCAGCCTGAGCTCAGATGCTTGCCATTAGATGGATGGAGATAGTGGGGGTTTCTGCTCACTTTAGAGGCACTTTTTGTCTTGGACTGCCAATAATAAACCACCACTATCAACTACCGACACTGGGTCTCGAGGAGGTGAGGATGAACCACACTAACATTATATGATAGACTGACATGTACTGACTCATTATATGCAACTCTTTGATCAGTGCACATTGCTTTACTTACCACTGCTCCCGAACTCCACTGCATTACTTACCTACTCCTGACTAACCTTTGAACTTGCCATTACTTACTCCTAACTTCTGTATCAATTACTCCTGACCCCTGTACTCTGCATTATTTACTTCTGATTCCTGTGCTCTGTGTTACTTACTACTGACTCCTGAACTCTACTGCATGACTGACTCCTGTATTACTTACTACTGACCTTTGAACTCTGCGTTACTAACTCCTGATCCCTGCACTTTGCTTTATATACAACTAGTGACGGCTCGTAATGCAGGGCGCGGGAGTTCTGCCCCCCTAATCCATGCACCCGGTCCCCTAATCTACATGCGGGGCGCTGAACACATGGAATCCAGTGTTTTTTTTTTTTGTTTTTTGTTTTTGTTTTGTTTTGTTTTGTTTTTTATAAGCACGTGATTAGAGCCAGAGGCTCTAATAGGCTTCAAAAAAGGATGGGCTCGGGGCACAGAGGTTTGCAGAGATGGACTGTTTGTGCCCCCCCCCCCCCCAAAAGTATATCACCAGCCGCCACTGCATACTACTGATGTCTGAATTCTGCATTATTTACTATGAATATTAGTAACTCCTGACCCCTACACTCTATATTACTTACTACTGACTTCTCAATTCTGCATTGCTCATATACTACTCATTGAACTCTGCATTACTGCACTACTGACTTCTGAACTCTGCATTTACTCACTCCTAACCTCTAAACTCTGCATTGCTTACTCCTTACCTCTGAAATCTGCATTACTTACTCCTGGCTCTAAAATACTGTGACCTCTGCATTACATACTATTGACATCTGAACTTTCTGAACTCTGCATTATTTACTACTGACTTATGAACTCTGCATTACTTTCTCCTGACCTCCAAACTCTGCATTACATACTACTAACCTTTTAACTCTTCACCACATGCTACTGACTTCTGGACCCAGTGTTATATACTGCCGACCTCCAAACTCTGCATTACATACTACTGACTTCTGAACTCTGCTGTGTTATTACTCCTGACCCCTGCACTCTATATTACTTACTACTGACTTCTGAATTCTGCATTGCTTACCCCGGACCCTTGAACTCGGGAATACATACATGAACTTTGCATTACTTACTCCTGACCTCTGAATTACTGTGACCTCTGCGTTACATACTACTGAACTCTGTATTACTTACGCCTGGCTTCTAAACTCTGCATCACATCCTATTGACCTTTTACTTCTTCACTACATACTACTGACCTCTGAACTCTGCATTATATATTACCAACTTCTGAACTCTGTGTCACATACTGCTGCCTTTTGAATTCTGCTGCATTAAGTACTCCTGACTCCTGCACTGTCTATTACATGTTAAGACCTCTGCACTCTGTTCCTTGCTCCCCTTCACTGTGAATGAGAGTGAATGCCAAGTTTCTGACTGAAGATAAAAAAGTAGGATATGTTGATATTTTCACAGTGACATTTCAAAGTTTTCCTCAAACTTTCATTGCTTTTTAATATGGCCTTATCCTACCTCTCTTTAAAAAAAAAAAAAAACATGCATCACCTTGTGTATGGCTTCTAGTGTGTACCCCCACACCACAAGCTATACTTCTGCCATTGAATCAGCCATTGATATGATCCATGTCAGTATCTTAAAAGCCTGAATAAATTCTTCTCTAAATTGATTAAACTCTTTAATAAAATGCTCTCCATTTCTTTGCCACCAGCGCATGCAACTGCCCCAGAAACTGAAATTCCAGTGCTGATATTGGATTTTCCTTAAAGTGTTACTAAACCCACAACAGTAAAATCTGTATAGTCTGTATATTCAGTAAGGAATGATTGTTATACTCACTGTAGAACTTAAGAGGTTTATCATCTTCACTGTGTAAAAAGGCTGCTTGATCCTGTCTTCTCTTATCCTTCCCTTCTTATACTGTCCCCAGTCCATCTGCTGATAGCACAGAGCCCTAGGAGGCACTCTGAACATGCTCACTTTGTTTTGTATTGGTAGAAAGTTTTTTTTTTTTTTGGAAAGGTGCATGGGATCAGAACAGGGCCAATCAGCACTGTCCAGGCAGAGGGGCAGGCGTCATGCAGCCTCAGAGGACAGTCAGAGACAGTGGCGTAACTAGAACCTTCAGGGCCCCGATGCAAGAAACCATGAAGGGCCCCCCCTGAACCTCAGTCAGGGCCCTTCCCTCCGAGACTGGCGGTGGAACTCCAGGGCGTGGTCACAGGTATGACCTTTGTGAGCCCTGTAGTTCCACCACTGGTATCAGTAGTTTTTTTAAATTATTTAATTATTTTATTTTTAGGTGCCCCATTGGGGGACTGTCCCTAGGCAGGATGGGGTCCCCATCCCCAGAAGAGATGTGGTCCTTTTCTCCAGGGCAGATGAAGTTACTGCCCCCAGGTGAGAAGGGGTCCCTGTCCCCAGGGGAGATGGGGGTCCCTGTTCCCACGTGAGAAGGGGTCCCTATCCCCAGGGGGAGATGGAGGGGGTATGTAATGGTGTGTGGGGGATGGGGTCCTCTCACGCACCATGACCAAGCTGTAGGCCGCGCACTCATCCATGTTGGCCTGGGCTCCATCCAGTGTGCTGGGTGGGCGATCAGCATATCTCCCAGAAAGACCTTTCATCATCTGTGTATGACGGGGGAGGAGGGGGGCTGGCAGACAAGCCTGCAGTGTCCTCCAGTGAGCCGGCTCTCATAGGGCTGCACTGCATCTGTGTGCTTAAAGTTTGTTTACCCAGGAGAAGTATGCAGTGCAGAGTGGGCCGGACTCGGGGGGGGGGGGCGGTACTCTGGCTGGGGAGACCCGGCCGAGGACACAGGTCATGCAGGGAATGCACAACTAAAGAGCAGCCAGTGCGATAGTCGAGCATGGAGCTCTGCTAGTCACCCTCCTCCTCCAGCCACCCGTGTGCATGGTGCACTGGTACCCCTAGCTGCCTATGCTGCTGCCGACCATATGTAGAGGGGGCTGCATGGGCCCCCTGCATCACAGGGCCCGGTTGCGGTCGCGACTGCTGCAACCTCTATAGGTACGCCCCTGGTCAGAGAAGAATGAAAGCTCCTCCTACAAGCTTTAAGTAGTGCTCGGCCGGACACTAATAGAAGTCACAAGACTGCTATACTGTATACTGCTGATGAGAAAAGGAATCTAGCAGTTTATATTTACTAAAATATTTGAATTTCCATGTTCTGTGGGAGACCAGATATAGTAAATGCAGGGTGCTGGGTTCAGTAACACTTTAAGCACTTGGTTCAATTTCACCTGTTTAGGAATCTTTCCTGATTCAGTCTTATGCTCTTTACGTGTCATTTTTGCTTTTTTTAGCTTGTACTTTCTTCCTCTTTCTTAGTTACCACAAGTTCTTCCATTTCTGTTTCCCAATTCTCAGCTTCCCTTTCCATTCCACCTGTTCCCCCACCCCTTCAGATTATTCTCTCTTTGCTGTTTTTTTTCCCTTCCTTTGGGAATACTGCACATACAAATGCCATGATCTTTGGCATAATCTTTTTCTTGCATTCTCTGGAAACACAGCTTTCTTTGCTTTAATTAGCATACCACACATCCTGGCATTAGTCCTTTTATGTCCATACTTGCAATTCCTGGAGAAAATACCCATGCCATGAACCTAGCTGGAAAATTGAATCCTTCCGTAAAATTCACAATGATTCTTACAAGTCCATATGCCAAACTCATTCAGAATTTTTCCCACATATCTATCATTCAAACAAAACCCTTTAAGAAAAAAAGGGCAATGTCCTCATTGTCCTCATTAGGAACATAGGGTGAGTAAAGTATGGAATAGTCTTCACTTCTTCCAAACACTTGTCCTCAGACAAGAAAAGCAAGTCTTTATAACTTCCTTCTGTAATGAAGACACTTTGCCTCAGATAATCCAGCAAAGCAAAATCTCCTTGTTCTTGATACAAAAAATTCCTTGTATAACTTCTCTCCCATACAAAATCAAATCCTACTCACCTACATAAGCGAACAAATAAAAAACAAAAGAGTAGCGTAGCACACATCCATAGTGTAGTAAGCATAAAAAGTTACTATAGGTAAAATGAGTAATGGACTGCGCTCATGAAAGTAACTTTAACCACTTGCTTACTGGGCACTTAAACCCCCCTCCTGCCCAGACCAATTTTCAGCTTTCAGCGCTGATGCACTTTGAATGACAATTGCGCGGGCATACAACACTGTACCCAAATGAAATTTTTATCATTTTTTTCCCACAAATAGAGCTTTCTTTTGGTGGTATTTAATTACAGCTGAGAGTTTTATTTTTTGCTAAACAAACAAAAAAAGATGCAATATAAAAAATCTGGTTTAATAGTTTGTTATAAAATTTTGCAAACAGGTCATTTTTCTCCTTCATTGAAATGCGCTGATGAGGCGGCACTGGTGGGCACTGATGGGCGGCACTGGTGGGCACTGATGGGCGGCACTGGTGGGCACTGATGGGCTGCACTGGTGGGCACTGATAGGCACAGTTAAGGCGACACTAATAGGCACAGATAAGGTGGCACCGATAGGCACAGATAAGGCAGTATTGATGGGCACAGATAAGGCGGCACTGATGGGCACTGATAGGTGGCACTGATAGGTGGCACGGATGGGTGGCACGGATGGGTGGCACTAAGGGGCACTGATAGGTACCACTGATAGATGGGACTGATGGGCACTGATAGGTGGCACTGATAGGTGGCTCTGATAGGTGGCACTGCTGGGCACTGATGGGCGGCACTGATGGGCACTGGTAGATGACACTGATGGGCACGGATATGTGGCACTGAGGTGCAGCAATGTTGTTGAGGCAGATTGTGGGCACTGATAGGTGGCACTGTGGGCACTGATAGGTGGCACTGTGGGTACTGATGTATGGCACTGTGGGCACTGATGTATGGCACTGCTGGGTGGCATTATGGGCACTGATGGGTGGCACTGCTGGGTGGCACTTTTTTAATTCTCCGGGGGTTACTGGCTGGTTTTGGTAAATCTGAAGGAAAAACTCAGCAGAAAAACGAATAGTGTGTATGAGGCTTTAGATCAGCGGTAAGCAGAAAGTCCAAAGACCTGATAGGACCTTCCATTTGATACCCTTGCCATGGCCAGGGCAGGCACACCTCAAACAGTGTCTAGAAGTTGGAAACAAATCGTGCATACAGCACCAACACTGGAGAAGATAACTATCAGCATGTCGAAGAATCAGGCTCCGTCCCTAGCGGAAATATCATGGGATTGCAGGAACGCGGTTAAGACTTCCTCTTCATCAATCTACCTAACAAACTACCTCTTGTGATTAAAGAGGAATGTCAGTCTAATCATATAATTTGTAATAAAAACATTGTTGCCATTCTGAAGGTTCCATTCAACCACTTTGCATATTATTTTATATATACTGTGATTCTGTATGTGTCAAATATGCTGCAGAAATCTCCCGCCACTAAGTCTGGCTGCATCCATTTTAACTGTGGGCAGCTGAAGTTGCTGCCTGTTCACTTCCTGGATTTACACAGAGACACTTCCAGCTCTGCAGCTCTCATTGGCCCTCTTATGACTCATCCCCTCTCCCTTCCTGACAAACGCTCACAAGAGTGAGAGAGAGAGAGAGCTGTGTATAATGTCATAAGCCTAGGCTAATGACCACTAATAGCAGCCCAAGAACAGAGGCTGGCACAGGAGAGGTTGAACCCAGCAGACGCTGCCGACTGCATAGGTATGGACGTACTGCCACTCTTCACCAGTTCCAGAGGTATGAGGAAAAAAGGAGACTGTTGCGGGAGGGGCTATGCCCTTTAATTTATGCTATTTATTAGTCCTGAAGGAGGAGTCGAGGCGGAGCTCTATCACATGTATGCTGCCATGGAGGCACCAGGAAACTGTTTTAGGTAGAATAAACAAAAAGAAAAATGTGCACTATTGTTTCTGGACTAGACATGTGTGCACGCCAGAAAATGTTTTAGTTTAGGATGCATTTGTTAGGTTGATATTTCGTTTCCTTATATTTGCTGTGTCAGTCTGTTTTCAAGATTTGTTTAGTTTCTTCCTTAGATTCCTTTTTTTGTATTCATTATACCGGATAGATTCAAAAAGATTTCCAAATTCTTCATTCTATTTTTGAACGGTGAATAATAACTAGTTGTTAAGGAGCGGGCAGCTGCCATGTCCTTAACAATCATGACTCGTCGCTAAATAAAAAATAAAAGTCCATACCAGAAGTAAATTCAGCATCAAAATCCACACCAGACCCGCTGAAAGCAGGTGAGTCATGGTTGATTAGGATGTGGTGGTCGTCCGCTCCTTAACAACCAGCTATTCACAATGAATTTGGATTATTCATTATGTGTACAAATTCAAAAATGTGACGTCATCTGAATGAACTAATGAATTAGTTATTTTCCTTTATAATTTTATTCAAATTTGTTGCCATTAGTTTCTGTGTCCATTTGGAAATTTCGATATCTCCAAAATGAATCAAAATGAAATGATGTCTATTCTGGGCCCTACTAAGGGTACAAACAATAATTAACATATGTGGTATCACTGCGATCATCGGGAGTAGGAAAATTAATTTTGGGTTGTTCCATGGTTGTAAGTTATGATAATAGCAGGAAAGATACAGCTATTTTTCTTTTATTATATTTTTTCATTTTATGAATAATTATTTATTTTATAATAACTATTATGTCCACAACGTAAGATGGATGCTGCTACATCATTTCAAATTTGCTTAAATAATTACATGATCCCTGTGTTTTCCTTATTTGTTTTCTTCTCTTTTTTATTGCTTCATCAAGTTTACCATATTATATTTACATGTTTTTTTTTAAATTTCAGAACATTCTTCTTCATGCTGTTCCATGATTTACACAGTATGTTCCTCAACTCCGGGCTGGAAGAAAAAATAAAACCTTCCACTGGAGCGCACCACGCGGCATGGGTTAAATGATTATTATATCTAGGGGGAGATGAGAAGGATTCAATAATTATCTTATCCCCACTCTGGCTGGCTCTGGTGGTATCCTTTTGTGGTAGTCCTTCAGCATTGTCATGTGTAATGCTTTTAACCCTGCATTGTACGGGGAGGGGGCAGAAACCATGGTCAAGAGCACTTTACAGAAGGGACCCTGGTAAGTACTGCACCTTATTCCTCTACTCCTCGGGCATAAATAAGCATTTAACCCTTACAGTGTGGGGGAGGGGGCCACTGCAAGTGTTTTTCTTTAAAATACCTGTGCTACACATACAGTTTACCTGTTCCAAAAAAATGACATATCTCGATAACTGAAACAGGTTGCTGCTGTGTGAAATACACCTGTGATACTCAAAATTATTCCCTAACTACCCTATGGGTTTTGACCCCAAGCAAGAAAGTCAAAACTAGCATGTGTCTTTGTAGCCTGGGTATTGTAGCCTCCATGTACTCCACAGCTCTTCCCGCTGTCCTCCTGGTCTTAATAGATATCCTGACTTAAATTAGGAAAAGTGCTCCATATTCAGTAGGGAAGAAGGAAAAGGATCCCACATAGTGAAAAGTAACTTCTTTATTTGGAATATAAAAGAAATGCACTTACATAATAACTGGCAGGGTTTTCCTTAGAAAACCATTGCTTTCCCACATTATCCACTTGCTTACTGGGTGCTTAAAGAGGATGGCCACCTGAAAAAAAATATTAAAAGCCAGCAGGTACAAATACTGCAGCTGCTGACTTTTAATAAATAGACACTTACCTGTTCCAGGGTCCAGCGATGTCGGCAGCAGATGACGAGCGATCGCTCGTCTCTCAGCTGCACCCGTCGCCATCCTCTGTCAGGGAATTGGGAAGTGAAGCGTTGCGCGTCTCCACTGGTCCCCGCTGTGTCCTGGGAACTGTGTGTTTCCCAGAACACAAGGGGGGGGGGGGGGGCATCTGTGGCTAACTGCGGCTAGCTATTCCCGGAAGTGGGTGCAGATACCTGGATTATACAGGTATCTGCACCCCCCCTCCCCCATGAAAGGTGCCAATTGTGGCAGCGGAGGGGGTTCCGCTGAGTGGAACTTCCACTTGAGGGTGGAATTCCGCTTTAACCCCCCTCCTGCCCAGACCAATTTTCAGCTTTCAGCTGTGGCTAGCTACAGCTAGCTACTCCCGGAAGTGGGTGTAGATACCTGGATTATACAGGTATCTGCACCCCCCCTCCCCCCTGAAAGGTTCCAATTGTGGCACCGGAGGGGGGGAGGGTTCTGATGAGTGGAACTGCCACTTGAGGGTGGAATTACGCTTTAAACCCCCCTCCTGCCCAGACCAATTTTCAGCTTTCAGCGCTGTCACTCTTTGAATGATAATTGCGCAGTCATACAACACTGTACCCAAATTACATTTTTATGATTTTTTTCACACAAATAGAGCTTTCTTTTGGTGGTATTGAATCACCACTGGGGTTTTTATTTTTTGCTAAACAAACAAAAAAAACGAAGGAAAATAAAAAATAATATAAAAAAAATAATGTTTCATAGTTTGGTATAAAATTTTGCAAACAGGTAATATTTCTCCTTCATTGATATGTGCTAATGAGGCAGCACTGATGGGCACTGATAGGCTGCACTGCTGGCCACTGATAGGCTGCACTGATAAGCACAGATATGGCGGCACTGATAGGCACAGATAAGGCGGTACTGATGGGCACAGATAAGGCAGTACTGATGGGCACAGATAAGGCGGCACTGATGGCCACTGATAAGATTGCACTGATGGGCCCTGATGGGTGGTACTGATGGGTGGCACAGGGCATTGATAGATGGCACTGATGGGTGGCACTGCTAGGTGACATTGATGGGCAGTGGTAAGTGACACTGATGGACAGCACTGTTGAAAAGGCGCTGATTGGTGACATTAATAGGTGGCACTGTGGTCACAGATAGTTGGCACTAGTGGGCACTGGAAGATGGTACTGTTGTGCACTGGTAGGTGGCATTGGCAGGTAGCACAGATGGGCACAGATGAGCTGGCGGCTGCTCTCCTTAATCGGAACCAATGTCCCTCTGACTGCTGCAGATGATCGGCTTTTTGAGGAGAAAAAATAGCCGATTACCGGCTCTGTTTACATCACATGATCAGCTGTCATTGGCTGACAGCTGATCACGTGGTAAGGGCTCGTGATCGACCCCTTACTCCAATCTGTGATCCAGTGCGTCTCATAGACTCACTGATCACAGAGCTCCCTGCAGGGGGCATGCAGGCCGCTCGAGCACAGGAGGATGTCTATTGACACCCTCCCAGCAAAGTAGGGCCACACTGTAGCCGTCATTCGGCTATAGCGCGGATCTGAAACGGTTAAAGATTTCCACCATGTATTACTGGTGCTGGAAGTGATTTCAGACCAGAAGTTACCACCCAATGTTTCTAGCTCCTGATGACACCATTTCCGATGCGTTGGGTGGTAACTTCCAGGCTTTTACTCATTTTATCATTTAGCACTTTATATGCTTATTACATGTGCTCTGTGCAACTCTCTATTGTTTTTTTTATCGGTTCACTAGTTGCTACTGGAGCACTCACTCCTCTCCTTAAAACTTGGCTGTATGATTAATTTTTAGTTTGGTAATTTAGCCGATAGTTGTTTGTTTTTTTACATACCCAAACTACCTCTGCCTAAATGGCTTATTTTATATCTTTGGAAATAAACCTATTTTTGTTCAAAATTATTTCAATGTCATACTTTGTCACAGATTACAGAGAGGGGGTACCAAGGAAGTATGGGAAGTAGGAGGCTGGTAGATGTGTGATGTATTGCTATCCATTGCTCATACTTAGAAATCCAACAATGTGCTAGATGATTATCACAACAACCCCCAGAGTCCCCCCTAATCTGGACACTATGTAGGGGGCATAAAACCCACAACATGCATACACATATCTAAATTGTCACAACCCAAAATGACAGGCTTGTGGGAAACATTGCTTCTGATACATATAGCGCTACCCCGTAGGGGCCACTGGTCAATATGATTTTTTCCACCCTGCACAACCAGTCACACGGATTTCCAAACTCAGAGTCAAGAAGAAGTCCATGCACTTAGTTTTTTTTGTTTTATTAGGGGAATGAAACTTGGATGGGGTACATATGGGATGCCCACTTGATTGAAGGAATATGTATAGGGACTGAACTATTTACACTACGGTTATATACCTCCTATTCTTCCTCAACTTCAAGGACATATACTTGCTTGCAGACTATCACTCCTAGGACCAGCTAGCACTGATGTGGGGACTTGACACTGACTCTGTGTCAGAAACCTTATGAAGGGCTTAGCCAGCCCTGACACTCTGCCAGGCCCAAAGTAAATTTCGTTTTCAGGCAGGGACTGCAGGCCTCTATGGTGTAGCAAAAATATGGTAGTCCTTGGTGCTAGCTGTCCTACATGTGGCTACTGCTCGCAGTACCACCTCTTCAGTCACTGCCAGCCCTTCTGGCTGCAGCTGCCTCTTTCCACTGCCCATGCCACCACAGTCCACCTGACTGGCTCTGCACCCATCCCAGACTGCTCCATTCCAGTGTTCTCAGGCATGTCTCCCAGTGCTCCTGACTGTGTGTCACTCACCAGCTCTCTTGGCTGTTCCTGTTGCTCTTGCAGACTTTCCCATGTTCTCCCACTGTCCTCTTTGGTCCCAGCGCCTTCTGGCCAGGAAACCTCCGTGGCTTTGAGAAGGTCCCATCTGCACCCAGGCCCAAGGTCACCCTCCCAGACTGGGGCGCTCCCTCAAAGGCCACAACAGCCTTACACTCCATCTCCAGCTTCCACCCAAACTCTCCTCCCCAGCTAGGCTGATGCTGAACATTTGAGGGGGCCTGCCCCCTGCCAATCCAAGTTAGGGATTGGTCAGGGCCCTCAGAATACTCCAGGAAACTCCACCCTACCTCCCCTACCATTCTTATAGAAGGTCCCAGAACTTTTGAGAAGGGTGGCGGGTCTCAGTGATGCTGCCTGTGAGTCATCCAACTCTCCCTGGATTTTTGCCCCACCCAGGAAAAACACAAACAGGCTTGGCTGCCAGTCAAGCCTGCACAAATTTAACTACACTTAACACTGAAAGGAAAACCTGGCTACAATACTATCACTAGAGCGTGCTAGAAACATCTAGTGAGTACACTTGGCTCTTAAACAGACTAGCACACAGGCTTTCACAGGCTCTGCAAACTGCTCTCACTAGCAGTTACAGGTTAGCTAAAACCATTTGATATTACTTTTAGGCTTAGAAGAACACTCACTCAGCTCCAGCCTCCACTAGAAAGACTCATCCAAAATCTAGCTGGCTGAACATACACAGGCAGTGGCAAATCTCATATATAATCTGGTTAACCCTAATGGTTGTGTGGCAGCCTTAATGATTTCCCTACCCTTCACTTTCACTTTTACTTCCAGCTTGCTGTTCCATCAGATCTGAAATACTGTCTGTGCACTCCCACATCAGATGTTGTTTTTACCATCCGTAGCCAGGGCCGTCTTTAATATTGATTGGACCCTGGACAAATATTTTCTTGCCCCACCCTCCCCCTCCAAGCAATTTTGCTCTCCACCTATTCTAAGGCATACTATAAATAGCAGCTAGACTCAAAATCTGTTTACTGAATCAGATCAGACAGCAATTACGATTGATTGCCAAAGGTTACAGTGTATCATTACCGCTCTCTGACTGGCTGCTAGAGGTTACAGCACACATTATGGCTCACTGATTATTTGTTAGAGGTTACAACACATGACTTCTGCTTGTTGGTTGGTTGCTGGAGATTACTGTACATCAATACTGCTCACTGATTGGTTGCTAGAGGTTACTGAACATCCTTACCACTCACTAATTAGTTGCTAGAGGTTACTGGACATTATTACTGCTCACTGATTGGTTGCTAGAGGTTACTGCATATCCTTACTGCTCAATGCTTGGTTACAAGAGGTTATTGCACATCATTACTGCTCACAGATTGGTTGCTAAATGTTACAGAACATAATTTCCTCACTGCCTACACACCATGGACTGGGGAGGTGAGAAGACCCCTTTAATAGACAGAAAATTCCTAGGGATCCAAGGACTCTTAGGATCAGTGGCAATGCTGGGGGGGGGGGGGGTTGTGATCAGTGGCAATGCTGGGGGATTAATGGGATCAGTGGCAGTGGTGGGGAGATGGGACTAGTTAGGAGGCAGTACACTGTGGCAAATTCTGAATCATGTAGAGCAACTCTGGAAATCTTTGGCAAGTATATAGTCAGGGATTTTACACTGACCACTAATGTAATGGGAAATTTACAATGACCACCAGTGTGAGGGAGGAATTACACTGACCACCAATGTGAGGGGGGATTTGCACTGACCACCATGTAACAGGGGATTTTATGCCACCCACCAAATAAAGAGGGATTTCTACACGGACACCAATGCAATAGGACTTCTACACTTACCAACAATGTAAATGGAAATGTACACTGATCACCAATGTAATGAAGAAGTTACACTGACAACCAATGTAATGGGGGATTTTACATCAAAAATCAATAAAGGGGGATTTCTACACTGACCACCAATGTAAGGGGGGATTTAGACTCACCACCAATTTAAAGGGGGCTTCTACATGGACCAGCAATGTAAGGGAGGATTCAAAACTGACTCACTAATGCAAGTTTGGATTTTTTTATACTGATTACCAATATAAAGAGGAGTTTCTACACTGGCCACTAATGTAATGGGGATTTACACTGACCGCTAATGTAATGGGGATTTACACTGACCACTAATGAAATGGGAGCATTCACAGTAACCACAAAAGTAAGGGGAGCCTTCACACTAGCCAATAGTGTGGATGAAAGGATTGTACACCAATCCCTAATGTAATGAGAAGATTTACACTAACCACCAATGTAATTGAGACATTTAGCCTACATTCACATTTGTGTGCATCAGCAACGCATGCAAATTCACTTTCCTGACACCACAGAAACGTGCTGCCCTTTGGCAGATACACAGAAGTGCCAGTAATTGTTAGTGACACCCTTACGCAGCTGCTGAAATGTGCGTATTCATTTGCACTAAAATTCACAGTGCTGTGGCACCATGTTATTTTTAAAAAGGGTTCCACCTCCAATTTGCTTACCTTTGCAGAACAGGCTGATGTTAGGCTTAATGACCACCGTTGTAGGCAGAACTTTCAAGCATGCCTCTTTACCTCCCCAGTGGACAGCATTCAGCAGAAGTGATGGTGGATATGACCTTAGAGGGGCATGGTATACATATGAATGCTGCCTCTATATACATATCAATGCTGTCAGTCTGCTGCTATGTACATATTAATTCTGCCCCTATTTACATATCAATTAGGTTGTTTACATGTAAACACATGGTCTGCAGGTGAGTCATCTGCACATGGCAATAGGGCAGAGCTGGGCAGCATTAGTAGCAGCATTTCACACTGAGATATCGAGACATAGCATTGGACTAAAACTTCAAGAAACAAGGGAATTTAAACTCGGATAGTTGGCAAGTATGAGGCAGGCAGCTGTTTTGGGCCCCACAACAATGATGGCAATTGTATAGTCCTCTTCAGCTTGCATGTACAATGTCTTTATGAGGATTGTTTACTTTCGTAAAAATTTTTATAAAAATTATTATGGAAAAAAAAAAAAGCTGCCTGTTTTGTCCTCCCTTAAAGATGGCCCTGCCTACACTTCTGAGATTTCCCAAGTTATCCTGTGAGCAATCGCTTTTCCCACTGCTCACACACACACATGCATTAGACGTACAGATCCCTACCTGCCAATGAGATGTGACCCTGCCTATGATAACGTTCACTCACTGACACTAATCTGCATACTATCAAGTTGCCCATCATGTTCTCTATGAGTGAAGTATTGAAATACAGGGAACACAAGGTGCAGCCACAAGATGCAATCGCACACAGATTGGCAAGGATTTGAAATCTGACTGATAGGTGCTCATAACATTGATAACCATCTGACAACCTTCCTTTCAGATTTGTGCATTCTTTAGAGCAATAAAAAAAAAAAACTCATTAACTTTTCTATTTAACTACTTGCCTACTGAGCCCTTTTACCCCCTTCCTGCCCAGGCCAATTTTCAACTTTCAGCGCTGTCACACTTTTAATGACAATTGCGTGGTCATTCAACACTGTATCCAAAGTTGTTTGCATTTTTTTTCTCACACAAATAGAGCTGTCTTTTGGTGGTATTTTGATCACCTCTGTTTTATTTTTATTTTTTTGCTAAACAAACAAAAAAATTCAAACATTAAAAAAAAAAATGATAGGCACTGATAGGCTACACTGATGGGCACTGATAGGCACTGATGAAGTGGCCCTGGTGGGCACTGATGAGGCTGCACTGATAGGTGGCACTGATGTGTACTGTTAGGCACTGATAGGCTGCACTGATGGGCACTGATGAGGTGGCACTGATAGACTCTGACAGGTGGCACTGATGGGCATTGAGAGGTGGCACTTATAGGCATCACTGATAGATGGCACTGATGGGCACTGATAGGCACTGATAGGCAGCACTGATAGATGACACTGATGATGAGCCACTGATGGGCACTGTTAGGTGGCACTGGTGGGTACTGATTGATAGCACTAGTGGGCTCTGATTAGCAGCACTGGTGGGTATTGTTGGAACAAATTTCCCTGTAACAGAAGTCAGTTATCGGCTTCCTTCTTTTCTCCTCACATTGTCGGAGTAATGAGAGAAAATCTAATAATCGGCTTATGTTTACTTCCTGTGATCTTCTGTCATTGGCTGACAGCTGATCACTTGGTAAAAGGCTGCTGTGATTGGCCCTTTACTCCGATCTATGGTCAGCCAAATCGGAAAGGACTCGACGATCACAGAGCGTGCCGCCCGTGTGACACAGGGGCATGGCAATCTAGGGAGGACATCCACGGATGCCCTCCTGGCATTGGAAGCCCATGTAGCCCATGTAGCCGTCTTTTGGCTATAGCGCAGGTGGTAAATGATTAATATCCCTAAGCAGACAGTGTACAGAAAATGGTTACATAAGGTTATAAAGGCAGAGGCTAACAAAAAACTGAGACATACTATACATGCAAGCAAACAGTATTAATATAGAATGGCAAGACGTACAAAAAAGGTATCTCTCTTAATTCCAGGGTTGGATAGAAAAGTTCTTACAAGAGGTAAAACATGATTGATACAAAAAAAAAAAATCATAATACATAGAGCAAGTAAACATAAATTGATATGTAATGGAGAACTAATTGTAGAGGAACAATGTAGCAGTAATACATGTGAAGTAACAATTCATAGATTGTATATACAAACATGACACAATGGTAGTAATTAACAACTTTCCTATAGCTCGACGCGTTTCGTGGACATTCGCTCCACTTCCTCAGGAGAAAGATGCATGGTGTGTAACTGTAAAGGATACATATTAATGTGTTATAAAACCATACAATGATATAATAGCTGGTAGAGGAAGAGCATGTCCATCAAGAGAGATGGCCTTCCCTGCTATACTGACAATTATGGTTTGACACATGATGCGGTAGGGTGAGGGCAGAATAGAGGTGTCTGCACTGGGAACTGTGGGAACACTTGACCGTGAATTCCAAAACACACACAAATGGACCTCATAGAGAGTGCGGGTCTCTATTTTATTGTCAATAATAGTAATGCTGACAATCCCCAAATGGGTTTTGTAAAAGTATATATGGGTATGTATATGATAAGTATCATAAATATAGTAGATACCTAGGTAATGTATATTAACCACTTGCCGCCCGCCCTATTACAAATTGACGGCGGCAAAGTGGTTTCATTATCCTAACCGGACGTCATATGACGTGATTAGGATAATGAGCCGCTGCGCGCCCCCGGGGGCGCGCATCGCGGCGATCGTTGTTGCGGGGTGTCAGTCTGACACCCGGCAACTACGATCTCGGTAAAGAGTCTCCGACGGAGACTCTTTACCATGTGATCAGCCGTGTCCAATCACGGCTGATCACAGTGTAAATGGGAAGAGCCGGTGATCGGCTTTCCCTCACTCGCGTCTGTCAGACGCGAGTAGAGGAGAGCCGATCGGCTGCTCCTCTGACAGGGGGGGTCTGTGCTGATCGATTATCAGCACAGCCCCCCCGAGGATGCCCACACTGGACCACCAGGGACACCACTAGACCACCAGGGAAAAGGTAATAAAAATCCATAATCCTCCCTAGACCACCAGGGTGCCAGTCAGCACAATGGGTGCCAATCAGTGCCCATAATGGATGCCAATCAGTGGCCACAATGGGCATCACTGATTGGCATGCATTATTGTTTGGCACTGATTGGCATCCATTACTATAACACCGATGCCGCCTATGAGTGCCCACCTGTGCCGCCTATGAGTGCCCACCTGTGCCGCCTGAGTGCCCACCTGTGCCGCCTGAGTGCCCACCTGTGCCGCCTGAGTGCCCACCTGTGCCGCCTATGAGTGCCCACCTGTGCCGCCTATCTATGCCCACCTGTGCCGCCTATCTATGCCCACCTGTGCCGCCTATCCATGCCCACCTGTGCCGCCTATCCATGCCCATCCGTGCCGCCCATCCGTGCCAGCTATCAGTGCCAATTTGTGCCACCTATCAGTGTCCGTCCGTGTCGCCCATCCGTGTCGCTCATCAGTGCCGCCTATCAGTGCCACTTCATTGGTGCCACATTGGTGCCCATCAGTGCCACCTTATCAGTGCCCATCAGTGTAGCCCCATCAGTGCCCATCAGTGAAGGAGAAAACATACTTATTTACAAAGTTTTGAAACTGAAACAAAAAAAACCATTTTTTTTTTCAAAATTTTCGGTATTTTTTTATTTGTAGCGCAAAAAATAAAAACCGTAGAGGTGATCAAATACCCCCAAAAGAAAGCTCTATTTGTGGGAAAAAAATGATAAAAATTTCATTTGGGTACAGTGTAGCATGACCGCGCAATTGTCATTCAAAGTGCGACAGCGCTGAAAGCTCAAAATTGGTCTGGGCAGGAAGGTGTTTAAGTGCCCTGTATTGAAGTGGTTAAAGGATTGCTAGTAAAAATCCAAAAGATAAGCAAAGAAAAATGGAACCAAGCAGCCCAACTATGGACAAAACATACTAAGACATCTCCACAAAGTGAAAGTGTAATGACTATATATAAATGTGTAAACAGTACATATATTAATTATATATAATATATGTAAGCAATACTGAAGAACCAGTGAGGCACAGAAATAGGGAGTGTGGTACACTGTCTTCTTCTCTCTCACTATCACCTGAGATGACAGAGCAGCTTTTTAAAACATTATGGTGCTAGGAGGGACAAAGGTAAAAATACCTCACATAAGGAGGGACAGACATGGGCTTCAGCCAAAATGACGTCAGTCTCCTCAGCCTCTGTTACCTCAGTGCACTTCCACAAACAAAAGACACTCCAGGCTGACTCTGTGGATGTATCAGATTCAGAAACAATAAGGCCCCTTTCACATGGGGGCGGCGCGGGGACCGCCGGTAAAACGGCGCTATTTTAAGCGCTGATTTACCGTCGGTTTAGCAGCGGTATTCAACCACTAGTGAGGCGGTTTTACCCCCCTGCTAGCAGCTAAGAAAGGGTTAAAACCAACTTAAAGCACTGCTGCAGCGGCGCTTTGCCGGTGTTATAGCCGTGCTGCTCCTTTCATTTCAGTGGGCAGGAGCAGTGGAGGAGCGGTATACACACCGCTCCTTCACCACTCCAAAGATGCTGCTAGCAGGGCTTTTTTTTTACCATCCTGCCAGCGCACTGCTCCAGTGTAAAAGCCCGCAGAGCCGATGCGAGTGCCCGGCGGATGCGTTCACCGCCGGCCTCCTGCGATCGCTCGGGGCACACGGAGAACCGGGATCTGTGTGTATAAACACACAGTTCCCGGTTCTCTGAGGGGAGAAGTGACAGATCATCTGTTCATACAGAGTATGAACAGCGATCTATCTCTTCCCCTACACAGTCCACTCCCCCCTTTAGTTAGAACACACACTAGGGAACACATTAACCCCTTGATCGCCCCATAGTGTTGACCCCTTCCCTGCCAGTGACATTTTTACAGTAATCAATGCATTTTTATAGCACTGATCGATGTATTAACGCCAGTGGTCCCAAAAAATGTGTAAAAATTATCTGATGTGTCCGCCATAATGTTGTAGTCCCAATAAAAAATGCAGATCCCTGCCATTACTAGTAAAAAAAAATATTAATAATAAAATTAATAATAAAAATGCCATAAAACTATCCCCTATATTGTAGACGCTATAACTTTTGCACAAACCAATCAATATACGCTTGTTGCGATTTTTTTTTTTTACCAAAAATATGTAGTAGAATACATATCGGCCTAAACTGAGGAAAAATCATTTTTTTATATTTTTGGGGGATATTTATTATAGCAAAAAGTAAAAAATAATGTGTTTTTTTCAAAATTGTTGCTTTTTTTGGTTTATAGCGCAAAAAATAAAAACCGCAGAGGTGATCAAATACCACCAAAAGAAAGCTCTATTTGTGGTAAAAAAAAGTCTTCAATTTTTTTGGGTGCAACGCCGCATGACCGCACAATTGTCAGTTAAAGTGACGCAGTGCTGAATCGCAAAAAGTGCTCTGATCAGGAAGGGGGTAAAATCTTCCCTGGCTGAAGCGGTTAAAAATAGGAAGAGGTACACGGCAAGAGTGCTCTCTTTCCCCTCTTTTGTTTGCCCTATCAATAGAATCCCTTGTTCAACCAATTAGATCGAATTCAACAATTATTGGTATAGAAATAGGAGGACACCAACATAAACGCTGTCTTTTTGCAGATGATATTCTGTTATTCCTTTCGTCCCCACAAGTTTCAAGACCCAATCTTTTACCTTTTCTTGATGAGTTTGCTACCCTCTCGGGTCTCATTGTTAATCAAAAGAAAAGCCTGGTTTTAAATATTTCTCTGACTAATATGGAAATGGACCCTGCTAACTTAGCACTTCCTTTGTCTGGGCTGAGAAATCGATCCCATATTTAGGAATCAATCTTACAACCTCCATATCTGACCTCTTCTCAGCTAACTATCCTCAAACCTTAAAGTGGTTGTAAACCCTTACAACACACTTTGACCTACAGGTAAGCCTAGATTAAGGCTTACCTGTAGGTCCAAGAAATATCTCCTAAACCTATGCGGTTTAGGAGATATTTGCTGAAATACAGGCACCGCTGTCTACGGCGCATGCGCCGTAGACAGCGGCGCGCAGGCGCACTGAGCACGCCGCCGTCAACGGCGATATGCCGCGCGTGGCGGATCCCGTGCGCATGTGCGGGAGTGACGTCATCGTGGCTTCACCGAATGACAGCGGCGGAGCGGTGAGACCCACCGAGAAGATGGATGCACCGGACTACAGGGGACAGCGGTGACATCGCTGGCTCCTGTGTCAGGTAAGTGACACATAATGGACTACTATGCAATGCATAGTAGTACATTATGCTTTACCTTTGCAGGGAATGAAAGAGGAAATAAACTCATCAGGGTTTACTTCCTCTTTAAGAAGGTCAACAAACTTGTTAAAACAATGGACTCAGCTCCCACTTTCATGGTGTTGAAGAATCAGTGCAATAAAAATTACACTTTTGCCCAAACTTTTGTATCTTTTTAGAGTTCTTCCGATACCAATCCCTGCCCACTATCTTAGATTAATTCAGAATAAAGCTACTTCTTTTTCTTTGGAATTTATGTAAACCTTGTGTATCCTTAGGCCGCATACACACGGGCGGACTGTCTGTCCAACTTAGTCCGCTGAAACGTGTTTCAGCGGACAGTCCGCTCGTGTGTGGGCTTCAGCGGACTTTTTCAGCGGACAGTCTGGCGGACTAAGGCCACGTACACACGGGCGGACTGTCTGCCCAACTAAGTCCGTCAGACAATCCGACAGACAGTCCGTCCTACTTTCGAATGAACGAACTTGACCACACACGATGAACAGACAGTCCGCTGAAAGCTTGCGCGATGACGTGTACAGCACGTACGACGGGACTAGAAATACGACGTCCAATACACTGCAATGCAACCTTTCGCCGTGTAAATCCTTTCTGAGCATGCGCCAAACTTAGTCCGTCCAACTAGCCTACTCACGAGCGGACTGTCCGCTGAAACCAAGTTTGGACGGACAATATTACGGAAATTCCGAAAGACTTAGTCCGCCAGACTGTCCGCCGAAAAAGTCCGCTGAAGCCCACACACGAGCGTATTGTCCGCTGAAACACGTTTCAGCGGACCAAGTCCGTCAGACAATCCTCGCGTGTGTACGCGGCCTAAGTCTTTCGGAATTTCCGTAATATTGTCCGTCCAACTTTGTTTTCAGCGGACAGTCCGCTCGTGAGTAGGCAAGTTGGACGGACTAAGTATAGCGCATGCTCAGAAAGGATTTACACGGCCGAAGGTTGCATTGCAGTGTATTGGACGTCGTATTTCTAGTCCCGTCGTACGTGCTGTACACGTCATCGCGCAAGCTTTCAGCGGACTGTCTGTTCATCGTGTGTGGTCAAGTCCGTTCATTCAAAAGTAGGACGGACTGTCTGTCGGATTGTCTGATGGACTTAGTTGGCCAGACAGTCCGCCCGTGTGTACGCGGCTTTACACAGTTTATTCCTACCTAGAACTAGAGGTGGCTTTGGTTTCCCTAACTTTGCATCCTATTATAAGGCAGCACATATTGCTAGCCTATCTAAATTTCATGCAGCACACGAAATTCCTCTATGGGTCATGATTGAAGCCACTGAATGTGATCCTATTTCGATCGACTTACTTAAGATTTACTTTGGCTCCCTTCCAAAGATCGCCTCAAAATACGTAATCCCATTACCAAACACTTCATCTCTCTCTGGAACTCAAATTTCATCACAAATTGTACCACCAGAAATGGGAAGCAGATCTTGGTCAAACCATAGACTTAGAGGACTGGTCCAAGATCTGGTGGGCAACAAAATCATCTTCCCCCAATGTTATCGCATTGGAAGCCAATTACAAAATTCTAACCCAATGGTATCTGGCACCCTCCAGAATAGCCAGATATGTACCTGTATATTCAGGTTTTTGCTTCCATGGATGTTCAGAATCAGGTACATACATCTACACTGGGTAAACCTGTCCTATAGTCAAGGTCTTTTGGAAAGAAATCTTTGAATTGGCTTCCAAAATGTTCAAGCTGAATACAGGTATGCCCATTTGGGCAGTCGTGCCATTTTGTTGACGTATATATCTACATGCGGCGGTCGGGAATCGGTTAAAGACACTAACTGAAGACACAGTAGGACCTGGAGGATTGAACAATGAGGGGTTATGGAGATCTTAGTGGATAGCTCCTGAAAACTCCATATTTAGGTAATGTGGGCCTTGTAATGAGATATCTTTGTATGTTAAGTTTGCAAATGTATTTTTGGATATCAATAAATGTACAAAACTTGTTTCGTTTGGGGGGGGGGGGACATATTTAAGCCCTTTATCTAATATCTATTTTTCTTCAGTAGTTAATTGTGTGTTTTTTGGGGGGGGGACATATTTAAGCCCATTATCTAGAATATTTTTTTCTTCACTAGTTAATTGTATCTGAGATAACAAAATCCTGATCCATTTATGTTCTTCTCCTTTTTACCCTGAATTCTCCTCCCCCCTCGGGAGCCTCTCATGGTTCAGGGCCTCACTTCCTCCCTTGTGTCTCCTGGAAAAAACCCAATTATAATGTTGTAAGCTGATGTTCATGCTAAAGTTACATTTTAATTCAACCAATAATAAAAAGCCACTACCAATGTTTTTATTTTGCCTGCTGTCTGCAATCCAATGTATTTTCAGGAGGGTAACAAAAAACTAATTGTGGCAAGACTTTCCATACAATGGGGAATAGCAATCTTTACTGACAAACTTTGGTGTTGTACATACAGGTCGGACTGGTTGTTGCATCAGTAAATGAATAACCAAGAAGGTGATTCATATTCACTTGCTGCATCCCTTGAACAATATGCTTTCTGACTAGTATAATACCAATAGTAATCAGAGAAGTATTCACTGCACTGTATACTACATTTTTCTTTAATATGTTTATTTTTTTGCTGCCATCAAAACAGAGTCGGCACACATTAAACAATTCAAATACATTTATTTATAAAAATATAAAACTTACATCTTTTAAGGTAGAAAATTATCTCAGGAAATACATATTTACAATAACATTGTTTAAATAGATGAATTTACAAATATAAAAATATGCATGGCATATGTCATTCCAGTTATCCTTAGTCACAAACAGTGGGGAAGGTAGAATTTATTTATTAGCAGGCTCTCTGTTATATTCCTCAGCTTGTATAATCACTCAGGGATGTCTGATCACTGGGATGTGTTTCAGAAACCAGCAGGAATAAAAATATATATCATAAGACATATGTGCCAATAGGATCTTATACGATATTATACATTTAGTATTATGTAATAAATACAACTTAAATAAAAATAAGATAAACACTAACATATGATAATAAATTATTTATCTCTGTAATGCCGCGTACACACGATCAGACTATCCGGCGGACTTAGTCTGGCAGACAAACCGGCGTAAAGTCCGCCGGACTGTCCGAACGAGCGGACCTGCCCACACACGTGACTTTTACGCCGTACTTTTAAAATGAACGGACTTGCCCACACACATGGAGGAAAGTCTGTTCATTTTGAGTGCAGCTCCAGGTAGCTGGGACTAGCGAAGGAAGCGTTGCTGGCCCCGTCACCTGGTATGGAGTTAAAGGGGAAGCCCTACGCTGAAAAAACGGCGTGGGGGCCCCCCCAGGTCCATATCAGACCCTTATACGAGCACGCAACCTGGCCGGTCAGGAAAGGGGGTGGGGACGAGCAAGCGCCCCCCCCCTCCTGAGCTGTACCAGGCCACGTGCCCTCAACATGCGGGGGTGCTTTGGGGAAGGGGGGGCTGGGCGGCCCCCCCACCCCAAAGCACCTTGTTCCCATATTGATGAGGACAAGGGCCTCTTCCCGACAACCCTGGCTGTTGGTTGTCGGGGTCTGCGGGCAGGGGGATTATCGGAATCTGTGAGCTACCTGGAGCCGCGCTCAAAATGAACGGACTTTTCTCCATGCCGGAAAAGTCCGTTAATTTCAAAAGTATGGCAGACTAGCACACACACGGCTATATTGTCTGCCGGATTGCGAGTCCCGCGGACATATTTTGGTGCAAAACTACTTTCTTAGTCTGCCGGACTTTTGGGTAAAAAAAGTCAGCCGGAGCCCACACACGGGGGGATTGTCCGGCGGACTTGATTCCACCTGACTTTTCCACCGGATTGTTTGATCGTGTGTACGCGGCATAAGGGGTATCTATTTAGTGGGCTGCATTCACTACAGGAGGACATTCATTCTCATTCATACTGGCAGTGACATACATGCAATTATATACATTTATAGGACATTTTTGAAATTTCGAAATGCATATTAATACATGTGATGAGTTTAAATGATACAAATCACACTGTGCATTTACCTGCTTTTGGGTGCCATCAGTTTAGCTGTATCCAATTAGAATGTCTAGAAATTGCTGAAAGCTCATAAATGCATGTAAATTTGAGTAAGCCCGTATAAGTACACGTAATCATGGTTGAACCCGTGTAAAGACAGATACATCTAAACACAGGAAAAACTGATCTGGAAAGCAAGCATGTAATTTGTTTGTACTTTTCAGATAATGTATCCTGAGTTTAGATAACCTAAACACTGGAGTACTAGTATGAATGAAGCCTAAAGTAGTGTAAATTGTGGTAAAATGCCATGTATAGTACAGGTGAGATGTGAAATGATTTTAGAAGCATATAGCTATGTCTTCAGTCTTTCTAATCTATCTCATTTCAATACATTGAAAAAAAAAACCCTACCCACTTTTTATAGTACTGTAAACAAGCTACTATACGTAGTATTTGACTGTATGCACAGCAAACTTTGAAATAACCAAATATCTGTAGATGTATAAAAAAATAGTACTTACTTAGAAACAATGAGCAAAATAAACAAAACAGGCCCTACACACTATTCATATGGATGTATTATAATGGTTGACCTTGTGCACATTGAGCTATAAAAAAAACAAAGTGTCTGGAGATTTATAAAAATTGCACTTACCGATTTTTTCCACTGAGCAGAGCTTTTATTTCTTTCAGGTCAGAACTGACACATTTTGTAGCACCCGTGCTTTTTACTGTGACACTGAGGAAGAACAAAATTAAGAAATCCATTAGTATGTTTGGACACTTCCTAAAAGAGAAGTATATGTTCAATGAAAAATAAATATATACTTACATGTCCCCTGCTGCTTCTAAGACTGAGTACTGAGCAATCAAAAACTGCTGAGCGCTCAGTTCTCAGCCTTCACTGAGCAGACTGTCAGTCAACGGTTCTCTGCTTTGCCTCCCCACGCTCACTGGAGTGGGACCACCTGGCTCAGTCTCTCAGCGGCTTGCTGAGAGTCTAAGCCAGCTGCCAGTCCAGGCATCTGGGTTGATCCCGACCACATGGGACTGGACCGGCTTTATGATGTCAGCCGACAGCGGGCTTTAGCCGCTTTTACCTGAAAACAGGTCAAAAGAGTGCCGAAGAGAGTGCACTCCTGTGATCAAGAGGAGAAGTAAA
The DNA here is from genome assembly GCF_037356315.1 of Lithobates pipiens. NCBI lineage: Eukaryota > Metazoa > Chordata > Amphibia > Anura > Ranidae > Lithobates > Lithobates pipiens. Next base: position 249,938,656 of record NW_027507718.1, read on the forward strand.
GCCAAAAAAGCTTTGGCTATACTTCTCCTTAATAAATGAAACAATGAAACTATTTCATACAATGTCTCTTTTGAGATTTTCTATATCCTGGCTTTACACTATCTTGTCTATTTTATCAGCAGACCACCATTCTCTTATGCCGCTTACACACGAGCGGACTGTATGGCATACTTAGTTCGTCATACAATCCGACGGACAGTCCGTCGTACTTTCCACTGAACGGACTTGACCACACACGGATGCACAAACAGTCCGTCGAAAGCTTGCGCGATGACGTGTACAGCACGTACGACGGGACTAGAAATAGGAAGTCCAAGACACAGCAAAGCACCCTTCCGCCATGTAAATCCTTTCTGGGCATGCGCCATTCTTAGTCCGTCGAACTAGCATACTGACGACCGTACTGTCCGCTGAAACCAAAGTATGACGGACAGAATTTCGAAAAAACCGAAATACTTAGTACGCCAGACTGCACGCTGAAAAAGTCAGCTGAAGCCCACACACGAGCGGATTGTCCGCTGAAATGTGTTTCGACGGACTAAGTACGCCATACAGTCCGCCCGTGTGTACGCGGCATAAGAGCTAAACATTGTGCAAGTGCAAGATGTATGCTTAGTTAAAAATATCCCCATTTGTATTTCCCTTCAAACCCATTTAGGACCTTCAAGTAAATTTAGAACATGCAACATGATTATAAAGGGCTATTAAAATTGCACAAAATTAAAATAGTGAAAATTTTGATAGACGTTACTGTTTTTTTATATTGAAATATCCAAAAATTTTGAAAAATTTAATTCTAACAAGATTTTAGGATTGACTCATTCATTTTAGCTTTTTAAAAATGGTATTCTTATGTACAAACTGAAATGGCTGCTTATTGCTAATACATACTGCAAAGACTATTAGGTGGGCAGCCACTCTTGGGGACCAATCATTCTCTGGGTATACAGGAGCTAATTCATTCTAATTTGAATATTACATGTGATGGTCATAAAAGGCTTTGGGTAAAGGGCAATAACAAGTGCTTTCAACCCTTGTAAATTCTTGCCTTGCACAAAGATTTTTCTTATACTTTTAATGTAGAATGAAAGAAGTTTTAATTGCAAGCATGCTGCTTTAACATATCAACCAAGATGAAAATGGGTCCAAACAGATTTAAAGAAAGACAGATGTCTTACCATTTGCAACATCTGCCCACCTTTTTTTCTGTGTATGACCACCCTAACCTTTCGAAAATGTAGCTGATTATGTGCTATGACTACAATTGGGTGAGTACATATACAATAGATACAGCAGTTACATTGTGTAATTCATAATGTACATTCTACTTACATATATTCAGTGTTTTCACACAGAGAGCTGCTTGGATAAACGTCCATTTGAGCCAGGGCCATGACATTCACCTGATTGGATAGCTTGGTACACAGGCAGCGCTTCCCACGAGCAACGGCAAACCCTGAATACAAAAATAAAAATAGATCAATCAGTGTCTATACCGATAATAGCAAAGACGGTAGAATAGGCAGTTTGTGCTTATACATAGATTCTAAATACTATAATATGTCATTGACTGTACCTTGTATAAGAGGAGTAGAGAGCAGGAGAACGCACATGATGACAGCACACTTGTTGTCCATATTGATGGTCTCTGACCAAGATCTAGAGCAGACAGATGTGTGAAGTACAGCAGCATTGGTCTGTTTATATACATTTCTACTGGATTGCATAATCCTATGATGTCATCAGCGGCTGATACTGAAATTCTCTATTTTCCATTATATTTCAGTTTTGTAGGAAGGCTTTTAGGAAGTGAAAGTACCATTTAAGACCTTTTCCTGTTAACAAAAAAACACTTACGGTATGCCCCGTACACACGAGAGGAATTAAGTCTGACAGACCTCCAAAGGAGTTCCGCCGGAGTTCCGCTGGAGTTCCGACGGAGTTCTGGCGGACTTTTCGACCGAACGGACTTGACCACACACCATCACACCAAACTCCGACGGAGTCGAACGTGATGACGTACGACTGGATTCGACGTAGGAAGTTCATAGACAGTAGCCAATAGCTGCCCTAGCGTCGGTTTTAGTCCGTCGGAGTAGCACACACACGAGCGGATTTTTCAAAGGGGACCGGGTCCGGCGGAGTTCCGTCGGGAAAATTTAAAGCATGCTTCATTTCTAAAGTCCGTCAGACTTTAGCTTCGCTAAAGTCCGTTGCAGCCCACACACGATCGGATAGTCCGCCGGACTCAGTCCGTCGGAGTTTGGATGTCGAAAAGTCCGCTCGTGTGTACGGGGCATTAGTGTCCATTTCTGTTATTGCCAGGCTTTCCCAGAAACCTGTGGCCGATAAAGCGTCAAAGAAAAAAAAGAGAGTGCTATAGAGATTCCACTTTTATAAGGATGCCTATTATTGTGGTGCAAAATGACTGAATAAGTCTTCAGTGCACTCTGTGTCTTCTGACCTTTTCCTTTGCTCAGGATGATTATTAAGGTATTTTAAAATTCCCAGTGGGATAATGAATGTATTTCACCATTACACGCACTTGTTGTTACCTCTTCGGTGGTCATCAAAAGGGCTCATGAATCTCAATAATTGCAAGTAATGTTGAAAATAGGGCCAAATTTGCTTTTGGTTGCCTTACTGTATGTCTGCCAGCTAGAAGAATATATATAGACTGCTGGTCATAGATAGGCAGATTTTCTCAATGACTACTAAATTTGCTGGTCTTCAAGTTAACTACAAGATCTCCAGAGATGATAGAAGCTCATTCCAGTGATGACACAGGTTTAAATATGTTAACAAGTCAACATTTTTTTACAGATAGTTCTGCTGTGGCAGCCAAGAAAGAGTCAATCCACCCAAACATATTTCATTTAAATTAAGTCTGGTAGGGTGAGTAACCAATTGGTTTCTCATTGGTTTTTGGGACGGCAGGATAATATTGCATTGCCACAGTTCCTCCCCCTTCACACCTTGGCGTATTCCTGCATTTTCTGCATATTCCTGCATTTAATAGCTCCCAGTTTCCTGTTACACTTTGCATAATATAAACATGAAAGCAAGAGTTAGACCTTTGTAGCACTGACCCCCAAAGGAGCGGCTGATTTTGTTGGGCTTACTGTTACCTTCTTGACCTCGTGTACGTCTAGGGGTTTCCCCGAGGTAGAAGGCCCAAAGAACTGCAAAGACTGACACTGGATCTACTTTTGGGATTTTTATTTGCAGAAAAAAGTAGACAAAACACAGTCTCTTGATGAAGGTTAGAGGGTTTAGGTAAGAAGTTCAGGTACTCTTGGAACTGCTCAAAATAGAAAGTCTCTCACTATAGAAATCCAGAGAATTGCCACTCACAACTGGATTCTCACAGCTACCGGATAGACCTCCTCTCACTAGGCCTAGCAGCCGATAGAGTTTTCAGATAAAGCAAAGCCTCTGCCACAGACTTGCATCTAGAACGTTTGTGAATAAAGTCTCTGCCACAGACTTGTTGTAGAACACTTGTAGTAAAGTCTCTGCCACAGACTTGTTGTAGAACACTTGTAGTAACTGAAGAATGTAGACAAATTTAGAGAGCCCTCATATGGTACCAGTATCTTGCAGCCGGTCCGGCGATACCGTACGAGTGTAGATTCACTTAGTGTCTTTTAACTAAGCCTCCAGGCTCTTTCTGAGAAGCAAGCCTTATGCGTGGCCTTCTCAAGGAAGAGTCCTCCCCTGGTTGCTTCCTCAGTTGCTGGGCCTCTCCACAGATGAGACGGCACCGGACCACCTTTGAATCCTCCTTCCAGTTACTTTGCCTCGGGCTAGCCAGCCCTGAGACTCAGAATTAGATGGATCCGCACCCCAGGCCATGATATCCATGGGGGCTGGTCAGGAGGACCCAGGACCAAACAGACAAAAGAATCTTCTGGACCGGAATCCAGAAGCACGTGATGTCAGTCCCTTAAGTACCCTCTCCCAGAATGCACAGCAGTGTGACACTCCCACTGGGCTGGTTCAGAGAAAAAGTGGCACTCAATGCGCCCAGCTGAACTGAATTCTCACACTTGCCAGTGATGACAGCGCCACCTGTGGCCAAGCAGAACACAGTGCAGTCCAGCTAGACTGGTACTGAAACCATAATTTGGTATAATTGACCCTAAAACCCAACTGCGGTTTTAGAAACTTTAAATAGAGAAAAACACATGCTCTTCAGGAGCCAGTGCTACACCTGGTAATACACGCACAGAGATCTTATTTGACTACACAAGTCCTGAATATTTTTTTTAAATGCCTTTATTAGGAGGCAGGTACTGTACATTTGAAACATTATTAGTTAAACTGGTATTAAACCCAAAAGCAAACATGTATAATATTGCAGCTTATCAATTCTTAGATGTGATGGCTAGATTTGGTTTCTTTCTTAGATTTTCTTTCTTTTGTTTTCCCCTGGTGATCTAGCCAGTAAGTTTGTTGTTTTTAAATAGAACAAGCTCTCCTCCAAAAGTACCAGTTAAGAGTGTTAAGAAAAAAACATTTTCTACTGACAGGGGTGCTTAAAATGATCGACTTTTATTTGTTCAAGAAAAACCTTTACCCCAAAAGAAAAAAAACAAACAGTTGCTGTAACTGCTTCTGTAACTACAGTGTGGGCTGGAGTTTGGCTTCCATTTGTTATCGTATCTAAATTTGCTAGTTCATCCAACACCAACCAACCACCAACACATTCCAACACCAAAAGGTGCAATAATATGTGCATATGTTGGTTTTCAGACCTGGTCATATGAAAATATGAATGTATTTAGAAATCTGGCCTGGAGGAAGGGTCTGCTGTCACAAACGCTTCAGCACTCCTACCTCCCACCCCTCATACCCCTTGATTAGTTGCTTGGTGTAATTCCTGTGACCTCGGGGACCAAAAGAAAATACGGTAGCTGAAGCTCTTGATTTTCCATTAAAACTATGCACAAATGCTGAGTCGTGTTGGCTAGGACTGCATTGAATTGGAAAACAGGAAAACCTTGTTAAGTACTTGTTACTTTTGTTCCCATTCAGGTTACTGTTTTTATTGTCTATTTTGTAATATAATTGTCTGAAAATATTTTTTATGTTCTGCTGTCCTTCCTTTTTTAAACTGATATTTAAAAATTATTAAGCTTAGTCATTAATGCTCTAAAAAAAAGGCTTAAAAGCAGGTGTCTCAAACTGGCGGCCCTCCAGCTGTTGCAAAATTACAAGTCCCATCATGCTTCTACCTGTGGGAGTCTTGCTTGTAATGGTCAGCCTTGAAATGCCTCATGGGACTTGTAGTTTTGCAACAGCTGGAGGGCTACCAGTTTGAGACCCCTGCTTAAAAGAGAAGCTTCAGTTTCATACTTAGCTAGGTGAATGGTCTGATGCTGCATGTGTCCCCGGCACCTCTAAACTGAAAACCAATCATTCGAACACCACCAATGGCTCAGTTTTCACAGCTCCCCAAGCAGAGAGCTTCTGACTGTCAATCAGCAGCTCTCCGCTGGTCCCCCTCGCTCATTGGAGTGCTGAGCTGTGGAGGGGGCAGGGTTGTGGCTGACTCAGTCTCTCAGCGGCTCACTGAGAGGCTGAGACGGGTGTCAGTCCAGGCACCTGGTGGATCCAGACTCCCATTGTTGGGATGACACTGTGCCTGGACTGATTTCTGTGATGTCAGCAGAGGGCGGACTTCAATCCGCTCTCTGCTGAAAATGGGTCACAGGAGTGCAAAACGAATTGCACTCCTGTGATCCATAGGAGAAGTCCAGCCAAACAAGCTTTGGCTGGACTTCTCCTTTAAAGTATACTTTACCATATGTTAAACTTTAGTATGTTCATGTCTGTGTTGCAATGAGTGTCAGAATTGCTATAGTGGATACTGAGAACAATAAAAAAATTTTGTTAAAATGTGTGGTGGCAGCTATTGTGTGTATGTGTGTGTATTGTGTATACACCAGGGACAATCACTTTTTTTTGTTGGCAAAGAGACTGAGAGCTGGAAAATTTCCATACAGGGTGAGACTGAGAATGTTGAGAGGATGAGATTCAGGAGACTGATGTGCATGTTTTCTCTTGATTTAATGAGTTGCCTATGTGCTGGGACAGGGGATCTTCCTGTGGTAAGGGCAGTGCACATGGAATCCTCTGAATCCTCTGCTGCAGGGAGATTGTGATTGTATGTGAAAATCTTCCTTCGCTATGAGCATATTCGACTGTGAAAGGCATTTATCACTTTCCTGGTGGTCACAATTGTTCAATAATTACAAGCAATGCTGGAATTGGGGCAGTCATTGTCAATAATGACTTATGACAATCTTATGTTTTTCACCTTGGTTTAAAATGATTCTTCATTATACCCGATGGTTGTTGACCAGACCTGGTTTCAGAGTTGATTATAGCTCATTCCAACGATCAACCCAATTATCAATATGACCAGTGTCAGACATTTCAGAAAACAGTCAGCAGTTGTAGCCAGAAAAGAGCCAGTCAATCAAAAAATTAGACTCAGTCACCAACTTTATTTGTATTGCTTTTGGGATTGACAGATGAAAAACGGAGAGCAATGCACCTCTATAGACTAAAGGGTTTAAACAGATGAAGAAAAAAGGAGAACTGCGCAATCCCTAATATTTCCTATTAGGATATAAAGAACCCAACAATGAAGTTCAAAAGTGCTCAATATAACATAAAAATCAAAATACATTACATTGACTACATACAAAATGTAAAGAAACATGCAATATCACCCATTAGTGTAAACATAACCATATTAACATAAAACACTAAATCTCAGTGATACCGGTACTCAAAAGGAGCCAAAATTTTCCAACTTATCAAAGAGAAAGAATTACATAAAAAATTGGTGTAACAATAATATAAAGTCCTTGTGAATAGACTAGAAGAACACCACGTGTCCAAGGTAATTGTCCAAATTCAAAACCTATGTTGACGTGAAGCAAATTGAGGTGCACCACCACCATACGGATAACAATGGCTCCTTACCAGATGCCCCAGTAAGGAGCGCTTTATCTTAAAATCAGGTCTCCCCACCTGGGAGAAAGGAAGTGACTCAGCTTCCATTTTAAGACTCCACATTGACAGGAAGGCATGTTTTCTTCAATCTCCTGCTATCACCCCTCAGTGAGCTTAAAAAAATTGCTATAGAACGGGATATCGCTTGGAGTTCGCGATCGGCCGACGCTTGTCCATTTGATGATATGCCCTGTGTCCTTTTACTTTTGTAAGTGCATTTCCTTTTATGTTTATTTTTTAATAAATGATTTTACACTTCTTTCCTATGGTGGACCTTTTGCTTTTCCATTTGGAATACTCTCGAGTCCTGCTCCAAATGTTTTTTCTGTCTCGGATGATTCAAGATTGACGCATTTTCTGACCTGATTTTAAGATAAAGCGCTCCTTACTGGGGCATCTGGTAAGGAGCCATTGTTATCCGTATGGTGGTGGTGCACCTCAATTTGCTTCACATCAACATAGGTTTTGAATTTGGACAATTACCTTGGACACGTGGTGTTCTTCTAGTCTATTCACAAGGACTTTATATTATTGTTACACCAATTTTTTATGTAATTCTTTCTCTTTGATAAGTTGGAAAATTTTGGCTCCTTTTGAGTACCGGTATCACTGAGATTTAGTGTTTTATGTTAATATGGTTATGTTTACACTAATGGGTGATATTGCATGTTTCTTTACATTTTGTATGTAGTCAATGTATTTTGATTTTTATGTTATATTGAGCACTTTTGAACTTCATTGTTGGGTTCTTTATATCCTAATAGGAAATATTAGGGATTGCGCAGTTCTCCTTTTTTCTTTTTCTAATTTACACGTATATAGCATTTTTGGTATATATTAGAATTGCTGCATCACGTTTTTGGGTTTTTCACTGTAGCGCAGATTTCCTTCCTTTTTTAAACAGATGAGCAGCAGTTTACATTCTGTTTACATCTGTTTTTTTCCATCCTGTTCCATTTAAACGGACCTGAATGGAAGTAAATGGATGTACTGTAAATCAACATTGTCGGTTTTTACATCTGCTTTTGCATGCACTCTGACTCATCCCTGCTATCAGACATGAGTCATTAATTGTTAAGGAGACGGCACCTGCCAGCATCCTTACAACCATGACTTATCCCGAGGGATGACGGCAAACGACGGAGAGGTTGGGTGTCAGCAGGCAGTGGGCTTTTTTCTGTGCTGGTCGGCGGCCACCATTTATAGTGAGTAACGTGGACCTATATCGCTGGACGACATGATTAATGATGGATGTACATTGGGCGGGGGGCATTATTATTTTTTTAATAAAGTACTTGTCTTTGTGTTTTTTGATTTACTGTTGACAATTGTTTTGGTGAATGAGTAGGTTGGTACTGTACCATGTAGAAGGGGGCTTCCAGATTTCAATCAGTCACCCCCCCCCCCACAACCATCGGTTCAAGGCTGTGGGGAAGAGGCCCTTGTTCTCATCAACATGAGACCCCCCCCGGCAAAGTACCCTCCATGTTGGGGGCATGTGGTCTGTTATGTTTGGAGGAGAGTAAATTGCATGCTCATCCTCTCTTTTTCCTGGCCTGCCAGGCTTCATGCTCGGATAGGGGTCCGGTATGGATTTTGGCAGGGTTCAATGCCATTTTTTCAGTTTTTTGTTGTGAAGTCCCCCCCAATCCAATTGGGGAGGGAGGCTGCATGTCAATATATGTCAGTTCTTTTGTTTAAATTCGGATGTCAATATGAATGTAAGGAATGTAAAAATGGATGCAGACTGAATCAGTTTTTCTATGCATAAATATGACTGAATGGATGACGCCCATGAGAAAGTGTTCAAAAAATTTCCCAACAATATACTAACAATATAATCTGTACACAATGAATAATCTTCTGTGCTTAAAAAAAAAAAGAAGCAAATGTTGAAATCCTTTTGTAAGTGTCACACCCCGTGTAATTATTTAGAAGAAACAGAAAGTGTATTGTTTTCAAATAGCCAAACCCTGCCTTGCTACAGTATTAGAGGATAGGCAAAGTGAAAAAAAAAATGGTGCATTAAAAGCATTTACTTGACCTTCTTAGACGTGAGTCCTGAATGACTTGGAATGGATGGTGCCATTTGTAAGCAGGAGCTTACTGAGGTATTTCTGTGTTGGGTTAAACTTTTCTGGGTTAAACTTATCTTCTACTGTGTGAGCTGCACTATTTAGTTAAGGTTGCCCCGCAGAAGTGGTGCTGTTTGGTGGGTAAGGGTTAACTCTGCTAGTCAAGTTTTCCCAGGCTTTTTTGAAGAATGCTGCTGGACAAAGCACATAAAAAGGGGAACTCTATCTAGGTCAGGGCTTGCTGTTTGTTCTCACATGGAAAAAGGATAGTGCTGCTGAGAATGTAGGGGTCACTTTGCTCATTTGCCACCCCTTTAAGAACCCTAGTCGGGGTTCCAGGGGGTATGGACACTAATGCCGCGTACACACGATCAGACTATCCGGCGGACTTAGTCTGGCGGACAAACTGCCGGAATGTCCGCCGGACTTTCCGAACAAGTGGACCTGCCCACACACGAGGACTATGGCGGGAGTCCGCCATACTTTTGAAATGAACGGACTTGCCACACACGGAGGAAAGTCCGTTCATTTTGAACGCGGCTCCAGGTAGCCGAGACTAGCGAAGGAAGTCAATGTCGCTGCCTTCAGCAGCGAGATTGACACATTGCTGGCCCGTCACCTGGTATGAAATTAAAGGGGAAGCCCTACGCCAAAAAAACAGCGTTGAGGTCCCCCCCAGGTCCATATCAGACCCTTATCCGAGCATGCTACCCGGCCGGTCAGGAAAGGGGGTGGAGACGAGTAAGCGCCCCCCTCCTGAGCCGTACCAGGCTGCGTGCCCTCTACATGGGGGGTGCTTTGGGGAAGGGGTCCCTGCGGCCCCCCCAACCCAAAGCACCTTGTCCCCATGTTGATGAGGACAAGGGCCTCTTCCCTGGCCGTTGGTTGTCGGGGTCTGCGGGCGGGGGGCTTATCGGAATCTGGGAGCCCCCTTTAATAAGGGAGCCCCCAGAACCCGGCCCCCCACCCTATCTGAATGAGTATTGGGGTACCATGTACCCCTACCTATTCACCTGTGAAAAAAAAGTGTAAAAATAAAACACAACACATGTTTTTAAAATGATTTATTGCACAGCTCCGGTGGTCTTCTTTCGTCTTGGGAGGTCTTCTCGCCGGACTCCTCCGCTATCTTCTGCTCTTTTACTAGCTCTTTCACTAGCGGAGTTGCCCGGCTTTCTTCTTCATCGCTGCTGCCGTCTGGAGGTCTTCTTCAGACTTCGGGGGCCTTGTCCCCCTCTTCGGGGGTTTTGCCCCCTCTTCGGTTCTTCTTGCCGGGCCTCCGCTCCTTCTTCCAGCTCTTTTACTAGCGGTGGCCCGGTCTTCTGTCGTCGCCGTCTTCTGTTGTCGCCGCCTTCTGTTCTTCTGTTCTTCTCTTCTTCCTAGAGATGTTGACTTGTCGCTGTCTCTGGCCGTAATGACAGGGACGTGTTGCACGGTGACTTATATAGGGACACTGGGCGGGGTCACCGGGTGATGTCCCCACCCATTATGATGTCACAGTCCCAGAGGACAGAGAACAGAAGGCATGTGCAAAGCACGCTATACTTTGTGAATGGCCCAGCAGCAATGGAAAGAGGAGGGGGGCCAGGACAAGGTCTCCCGGAAGTGGGTTCAGTATCTGTCAAAAACAGGTATCCGATTTCCCCCGAAAGGTGTCAAATGTGACAGTGCAGGCATTAGTGAGAGTCAGGCCCGGATTGGCCATAGGGCAGACCGGGCATGTGCCCGGTGGGCCGGGGCCACCCATGGCCTGTTGATCAGGCTGCACAGTGGGAGGTAAGCGGCGACTGTTGCCTGAACATGGGTAACACAGGCCTTGGCCGCCGCTCGCCTGCCGCTAAGCAGCCGTGCCTGTGTCATCTCTGGCCGCTGCATGGGCTGAGCTGTGTGTCTCTCTCACACACAGCTCAGCCTCAGAGCCGCGATGACACTCCCGCTCTCCTCCTCCAGCCATGAGCGTACGCACGGTGGGGAGAGCTGCAGGCTGTTGTCACGATATCCCCCCCTCGCCTTCCATCCCCTTCTCATAACGGCAGCAGGGGAAGAGAAGGCTTTCCTGTCTGTTCGTTTTTCTCTCCCTATTGGCCACAACAGAGGGCCAATCAGAAGCAACTAAAGGGGCATCATGGAAAATGTAGTCCCAGAGATAGGTGGCCCAATTGTTATGAGCAGGGAGCAGACTACAGTCCCCAGCATGCACTCTGCTGGGGGGAACGAGAAAACCAGGAAACAAGCTGAGGAGTGCTTGTAGCAGCTACTAAAGGAGACATGGAAAACGAAAGAGAGGACTGTCCTGGGGAACTAATAGCCCCAGCACCACCAGAGAGAGCTACGCTGTACCACACCACCAGAGAGAGAGCCACGCTGTACCTGCTCCACAAGTGAGAGAACCACGCTGTACCCACACCACAAGAGAGAGAGCCACGCTGTACCGCACCACCAGAGAGAGAGCCACGCTGTACCTGCACCACCAGAGAGAACCACGCTGTACCTGCACCACCCGAGAGAGCCACGCTGTACCCGCACCACCAGAGAGAGCCACCCTGTACCCGCACCACCAGAGAGAGTCACACTGTATCGCACCACCAGAGAGAGAGCCATGCTATACCGCACCACCAGAAAGAGAGCCACGCTGTACCGCACCACCAGAAAGAGAGCCACGCTGTACCGCACCACCAGAAAGAGAGCCACGCTGTACCAGCACCACCAGAGGGAGAGCCACGCTGTAACCACACCACCAGAGAGAGCCACATTGTACCCGCATCACCAGAGAGAGAGCCACGCTGTACCCACACCACCAGAGAGTGCCATGCTGTACCCACACCACTAGAGAGAGCCACGCTGTACCCGCACCACCAGATAGAGCCACGCTCTACCCGCACCACCGGAGAGAGAGCCACGCTGTACACACACCACCAGAGAAAGAGCCACGCTGTACCCGCACCACCAGAGAGAGAGCCATGCTGTACACGCACCACCAGAGAGAGAGCCGCGCTGTACGCGCACCACCAGAGAGACAGCCACGCTGTACACACACCACCAGAGAGAGAGCCGCGCTGTACACGCACCACCAGAGAGAGAGCCACGCTGTACCCGCACCACCAGAGAGAGCCACGCTGTACCCGCATCACCAGAGAGAGAGCCATGCTGTACCCACACCACTAGAGAGTGCCATGCTGTACCTGCACCACTAGAGAGAGCCACGCTGTACCCACACCACCAGATAGAGCCAAGCTGTACCCGCACCACTAGAGAGAGCCACGCTGTACATGCCCCACCAGAGAGAGAGCTGCGCTGTACACACACCACCAGAGAGAGAGCCACGCTGTACCCACACCACCAGAGAGAGAGCCATGCTGTACACGCACCACCAGAGAGAGAGCAGGCGCGGTACACACACCACCAGAGAGAGAGCCATACTGTACGCACACCACCAGAGAGAGAGCCGGGCGTTAACGCATCACCAGAGAGAGAGCCACGCTGTACCGCACCACCATAAAGAGAGCAGGTCAGTGTCACTGGGCTGTGTGGGCACAATAGGACGTGGACACTGTAATATAAAGGGAACTGCACTGTAATCATTGCAGTTCTCCTTTATAGTGCAGTTCCCTTTATATCACAGTGTCCCTGCACATTACAGGGTGGAGGACCGACACCAGCCACCCCCGCAAATGTCTACCGAGCCACCTACCCCCCCCCCCCCCCCCCCGGTTCCTGGAAAAGTTGGCTGCTCAGTCTAAAATGCCCGGGCCTAATTTTTGTCCAAGTCTGGGACTGGTGAGAGTTGTACTGTACTGTACTGGGGTCCATATGGTTAACTAAACATGTGGAACAGAGTGTGCTTGCTTCTAAATTTAAGCACTGCCTTAACAATGATTTCACTTCTGGGCAGCCTCTGCCTGTAGATGCGGGCATTAGCCAGCACTATTTGCGGGTCCACTATTGGGTGTGTTGAGCCCCGTCCACACATTTTACGTACGTCCAAGAATCATGCAAATTACCAGAACATCATATGATCATGTTGGTCCTTTCCATGATTTTTATAGATAATCAATAAAAAAATGCATTCAAAAATGCTAATTTGCAGCAATACGAAGCAGGAAGTTGAGCCATCATTTGCAAAGCACAAATATGGCTCTCCTGTGTAAGTAGAAAAGCACCACCTTTTCACAGAGACAACGTTTTTAACTCTAACACACATTTATACTATACAGTGATACAGTAAAGAAGTCTTAGCCCTTGTACACACGGTCGGAGATTCCAATGGAATGTGTCTGATCGGAGCGTTTTTCTCACGTACCTTAAGGCAGAGCCCAGAATGCAGGGAGCGGCTTCTCGTAGACCTCTGACTCGGGAGACCCTGGTAGTGATGATAGGGGCTCGGGAGCACAGAGGGGCACAAGTGCCTGACTGGACAGTTGAAGTAAAGAGCAGCAGACTGAAGATGGTGCCTCCAGGTGTCCTGTAGTCCAGCAGCGGAATGTAGGCAATGGAAGGTTCAGCAGACAGCAGAAGGATTCCTGTAGTCCGGCAACAGGATACAAGTGGTCGCAGGGTACAACGAACAACGGGAGGAGTTCTGTAGTCCGGCAGTGAATGCTGGTGCAAACTGAATACAGCGGGAAGTGGGAAGAGTCCAGTAGTCCGCAGCAAGAGGTAGAAGGCAACAAAGCGCAGAGGGAGTAACAGCCGGGTACGGTGGTAGACTGGAAGGTGTCCTGTAGTACAGCAGCGGTAAACAGGCAACAGACAGATAACGGATGGTGTAACAGTCCAGGTCAGGCACAGGCGAGCAGATCAGGTACAAAAACGGAATCCAGAAGAGTAGTCGGTACAAGCCAAAAGTGGGGGGCAGGCAGCAAACAGCAGAGTCGGGAACAAGCCGGGTTCAATACGGATCAGGATACGGATGCAGGTTCAGGTTCAGATACAGGATACCAGGATACACGGGAACGCTGTTGATCAGGCAGCAAGGCAGTGAAGCAAGGATCCACTTTAAATAGCGCTATTGGCGCCAATTGCGTCAAACGGCCGCACGCGCACCGCCGATCGCGGTAACGCTCTTGAAACTGAACAGAAGATCTTCTGCGACTAACGCCGCTCGGATTCCTATGAGAAGGATCTTCCTGACAGTTTTGTCGGATATTCCAACTGTGTGTGGTCTGCATCGGACTGTTTCCGTCGGAATATCCGTCGGACCAACTTTTCCAACTTGCCAGAAATATTTTCCGACAAAATGCTCCGATCGGACATACTCCGATCATGTGTAGAGAATTCCGATCGGACAAAGTGCCACGCATGCTCAGATCAAATTCCTACACCAAAGCTATTGGCTACTAGCGTGAACATAGTCCCGTCGTAACGAAATAACGTCATCACGTCAGATTTTCCGACAACTTTGTCCGACCGTGTGTATACAACGGATTTGGTTGTCGGAATCTCCGACCGTGTGTACAAGGGCTTACACAAAAGACTTGGATTCCTCTTTAAGTTTAATATAGTACAGTATATATATATTGCCAAGAAAAGAGAGCTGCACAGATTTCTACCATTAGGTCTGTGGGCACCCTGCAACTGTTCTTTTCCATATTGAACTTGAACACTGTCTTGCTCTGCATTTTTTATCTCTGTGTGGACATGGCCATTTTGGTAGAGACAGGACTTTGCTTCCTTATGTAAGAGCTGCCCAATTGACTGTTGGTGATATGATGAGTGATGGGGTAATGACCAGGGCTGGACTGGGACAGAAATTTGGCCCTGGAGTTCATCCAGACTGGCCCACTTACATTTTGAGTGTCCCATCAGCACTCCCTTACATCAGAGTGTGCCATCACCAGCCCCCTTACAACAGAGTGTCCCATCAGCACCCCTTTTATTTTAGAGTGTCCCATTACCAGCCCCCTTACATCAGAGTATCCCAGCAGCACCCCCTTACATCAGAATGTCCCAACAGCACCCCCTTACATCAGAGTGGCCCACTGAGCCATCGGCCCACCGGGAAACTCCCGGTAGTCCCAATGGCCAGTACATGCCTGGTAATGACCAAAACGCAGCAGGAGGTGCAGGAAGCAAAGATACACACAATTAATCAGAAGTAGGGAGCCTCAGTCCTCAGGTACAGCTTCCTCCACAGTGTGAAGAACAGTGAGTAGCTTGGTAGTGCCATCACCAAATCTCACTTAAAATTGCATAATACTAGCAGTCAGACACAGCAGTGACTTAGATAACCTCGCACCAAAGACAGACGGGAGTGTCACATGTCAGGAAATGCACTGCTTTTTTTTTTTCAGGAGGAATTTAAGACAAAATGTCTAGATGTCCCCTTTAAGGTAGCAAATATTTACTATTTTAGTTCAAGTCCACTTTAAGTTGATATAGTGTAGCCTTACCTCTAAGGATTGTGTGTGTGTGTGTGTGCTGTTAACTTGCCAGCCCAGTGTAAGGTGAGGTGCCATGCACCACATCCAACATACTATGGCATTACCTTGGTGGGGGGGGGGGGGGTTGAGCCTTTCCACTGAGATTAAAAAGATGATATTGAAATTTTATATGGTACATACACAAGATTAAGCGCCGTCAAGCACTTCACATCGCCCATGCGCCTTACAAAATTACACAAAAAAAGTTTTTTCCTAAGAACTTGAAAGATCATGCAGTGAGGAATGAGTTTACTCTGAGGGCACTGTTGACATGGCCTTCCACAGGGCATCTGTGTGGTTGGGGCCATTATCACCATTGCCTTCACAGAAACCAGGGAGTGGACACAAAAAAGGTAAGTTAAACCAAAAAAAATGACATTTAAAAAAATTGTTGTTGGAGAAAAGTCAACTCTAAACATGCATTACAGTGTCATAGATGTTTAGTTTTCGCAGAAGTTAATGAAATCATGCTGTTTCCTGCAAAATTGAAGTCTGGTTTCATTTTCTTATAACAACTGGGAAATAAAACAAAACCTGTCCATTTCAAGCAAACAGGTTTTTCCGTTTCACTGCTAAGGCAGAAATAGATATTACAGAGCAACTAATGTTTGACACATCTGCTAATATATACCGTACTGTATATTTAGAAACTTCCTATATTGTGAAACATGTACATTTTCCCCTTTCTACAAATGTACCAGGAGAGTGGAGACATTGTAGTTTCAAAATAGGCAACTACCAAAATGTTAACTGTGACAGATAGATGGCTTGTCATTGCATAAAGACATATATATTGCCTATTTCAGCAGTAAAAGGGTCCCTGATCAAGTATTAGGCAGGTGGGTGTTGCCCAATCGGACCAGCCTAACCCCTAAGAGAAATGTATTGAATGTACTCCCAGAGGGTAAAGCTGGGTATAGATGGTTAGTTACAAATTGACTCCTCCATCCACACAAGTGAGGTGGATAGAGGAATTCCCCAGGAAAAGGGGGGAGCATGTTTTAGGACCCCTCTTTCCTCGTGGGATCGTGGCATCTGTAGGTTTCTAGGTTCCTCTAAACCTGGGTCTAAAAAGGGAAAAAATGTGAGAGAAAGGTCAGGTGAAATTTAAGTAAGTTCTAGAGGGGTCTGGTGACCCTATACAGTGCCTTTGATAAAGTATTCATACCCCTTGAAATTTTCAGAATTTTGTCATGTTACAACCAAAAACGTAAATGTATTTTATTGGGATTTTATGTGATAGACCAACACAAAGTGGCACATAATTGTGAAATGGAAGGGAAATGATAAATGGTTTTCACTTTTTTTTACAAATAAATATGTGAAAGTGTGGTGTGCATTTGTGTTCATCTCCCCTGAGTCAATACTTTGTAGAACCACCTTTCGCTGCAATTACAGCTGCAGTCTTTTTGGGGATTTCTCTAACAGTTTTGCATATCTAGAAAGTGACATTTTTGCCCATTCTTCTTTGCAAAATAGCTCTGGCTCTGCCGGATTGGATGAAGAGCGTCTGTAAACAGCAATTTTCAAGTCTTGCCACAGATTCTTAATTGGATTTAGGTCTGGACTTTGACTGGGCCATTCTAACACATGAATGTGTTTTGATCTAAGCCATTCCATTGTAGCTCTGACTGTATGTTTAGAGCCGTTGTCCTGCTGAACAGTCTCAAGTCTTTTGCAGACTCTATCAGGATTTCTTCTAAGATTGCCCTGTATTTTGCTCCATCCATATTCCCATCAACTATAACCAGCTTCCCTGTCCCTGCTGAAAAAAGCATCCCCACAACATGATGCTGCCATCATCATGTTTCACAGTGTGGATGGTGTGTTCAGGGTGATTTGCAGTATAAGTTTTCTGCCACACAAAGCGCTTTGCTTTTAGGCCAAAAAGTTCAAATTTAGTGTCATCTGACCAAGCGACCATGTCTTGGTAGGTTTGCAGTTGTGTCATGCTCTTTCCATTTTTCTGATGATGGATTGAACAATGCTCCGTGAGATGTTCAAAGCTTGGGATATTTTTCTATAACCTAACCCTGCTTTAAACTTCTCCACAACTTTATACCTGACCTGTCTGGTGTGTTACTTGGCCTTCATGATACTGTTTGTTCACTAAGCTTCTCTAACAAACCTCTGAGAGCTTCACAGAGCAGCTGTATTTATACTGAGATTAAATTACACACATGTGGACTCTATTTACTAATTAGGTGACTTCTGAAGGCAACTGGCTCCACTAGATTTTAGTTAGGGGTATCAGGGGGCTGAATACAAATGCATGCCACACTTTTCAGATATTTATTTGTAAAAAATAGTTGAAACCATTTATAATTTTCCTTCCACTTCACAATTATGTGCCACTTTGTAGTGGTGTATCACATAAAATCCCAATAAAATCCATTTACGTTTTTGGTTGTAACATGACAAAATATGGAAAATGTCAAGGGGTATGAATACCTTTTCAAGGCATTGTATACTGGTGAGGTGAGCTGTCACTAGTGTCAGCCATCAGAACAATGCCACCTGTGAGCTCCTGAGGTATAATACACTGAACTGTAATACTAGGCTCAAAGGGGTATTTTCTTCTGGTGGCATGAAGATCTTGTTAAGGCAGATCCTGGAGTGTACCTAGACCTACCCCAGTTATTTAGGTAAACATTCAAATGCACTGCTGCTGTCCATGGAGAAGCTGCTGCCGCAAGCAGTGAAGAATGCAGCGGGGAAGTGGATAAGGATGACATGGAAGCGGAGGCTATTCCAGTGCAGCTGTCCCAGTCAGGCTCGGAGACCAGTAGCTATAGCTGTAGAGAGGTTCCCACTGACCTGCAAAATGAGTACACAAGCAGGTCACCCTGGCGGATGACGTAGGCTCACTTGAGGTGCAGGGTATAAGCACTAACCGATATTCACCAGAGATGGCGGAGATGTTTTTTTCTGTGTGTTAGTACCAGGTCGCAGTCCCCTGGATTGCCCCACCAGGAGGTGAGCAAGTCAGGGTCCAGTACCAGATATAGAAGGTAGGCATCAATCATAAGCGTGGCCATTAAACAAGCCAAATGTTGGTAACAAGTGGATGCAGGTAGGGATCAAGCAAAAGTGTAATCATGGAAAAAGCCAAAGGTTGAAAATGAATGGTAGTGGAGATGAGGACAGCTGCAGGTATGCAAAGAAGGGAGCAAGATATCGCCTGGAGAGAGCATAGTAATCTGACCTACAGGAAGGGCAGAGGCACGGCTTAAATCGGGAAGTTAATGGGAGGAGCAAAGAGTTCAAGGTTCACCAGAAACAAAAGACAAGCCAAGATTGTCCTGGGAGATCAGACAAGGAGGTGTCCAGCATCTCACGTGACACAGCAAGAAAAACTGGAAGCAGACATCACAGAGATTGAAGGTTCAGATCCGGACTCTGACAACAGTAGGTCGTCACCCAAAAAGGAGGAACAGCAACAGGAAGGTCAGCAAAAGGAGAGCAGCACAGAAGATGCTTTCTCTCTCCTCTCATTCTGCAGATAAAGTAAGTGCTAAGCTGGATTCTCCTCACCTGTGACGCACATTGGGGACATGGCCAACGCAGGGATTAGGGGTGAAGTAAGGTGGTACAGCTCTTGGCATGTCCCCATGAATGGGCTACGGTGCCTGGCCAACAAACTACGTTGGAAAGGAGAGGCAACCAGCCTATCATCTGTCTCTTCACAGAAAGTCAGATCTCTAGGTGCAAGAAGCCTGTGGCCTTGCTCCCCATCAGCCAGTTCTAGGCAGGAAGAGGTTAACTTACATTAGACAGAGGTCTCTTTCTAAGTTTATTAATAATATCGGTAACAAAAAAAAAAAAAAACAGCAGTCATGATATTAGTGCTTATACTACACAAGTAATTAATGCTAGTGCACACAAAAAGTGTACTCCTGAGACTTGCCATGTGAATTGTTCTCATTAGGTTTCCAACTATTAGCTAATATAAACAAAAAAAAAAACTGACCTGGGGATTTTATTTATTTATTTCATTGCTTCCATATTTCAAAGAATTCCTTTTTAAAAATGGTAAAAGGGAAGACAAGGCTGATGAAGACAGACACAGGCCTTTAACCACCTCCCGCCCGCCCTATAGCCGAATGACGGCCGTAGAGCAGGCGGGTTCCTTCGCCTGGCCGTCCCTGGACGTCCTTTTGTTTACTTTCGCAATGCGCGCCGCCGGGGGCGCGCATCGCGGAAGTTTTGTATTCGCCGTGTCTCCCGGAGACAGGCAAACACAGATCGCTGTGAACGGCCAATCAAAGCGGCCGTTCACAGCGCGATCGCAGCTGCCAATGGGAGATGATTTCAAATGTAAACATATGAGATCATCTCCCATTGCAGTGTCTCTCCCTCCTCACACAGAGACAGTGTGTGAGGAGAGAGAAGATCTGTAAGTCAGCCCCAGTGCCAACTGTCAGCCCCAGTGCCATCTGTCAGCCCCAGTGCCAGTGCCATCTGTCAGCCCAGTGCCATCTGCCAGTAGTGCCAGTGCCGCCAGTGCCACCTGCCAGTGCCAGTGCCACCTGCCAGCGCCAGTGCCTGCCGTCAGCCCCAGTGCCGCCAGTGCCAGTGCCGCCAGTGCCACCTGCCAGCGCCAGTGCCACCTGCCAGCACCAGTGCCACCTGCCAGCGCCAGTGCCACCTGCCAGCGCCAGTGCCATCCGTCAGCCCCAGTGCCGTCAGCCCCAGTGCCGCCAGTGCCAGTGCCGCCAGTGCCACCTGCCAGCGCCAGTGCCACCTGCCAGCACCAGTGCCACCTGCCTGCGCCAGTGCCATCCGTCAGCCCCAGTGCCGTCAGTGCCGCCAGTGCCAATGCCACCTGCCAGTGCCAGTGCCACCTGCCAGCACCAGTGCCACCTGCCAGCGCCAGTGCCATCCGTCAGCCCCAGTGCCGTCAGCCCCAGTGCTGTCAGTGCCGCCAGTGCCAATGCCACCTGCCAGTGCCAGTGCCACGTGCCAGCACCAGTGCCACCTGCCAGCGCCAGTGCCATCCGTCAGCCCCAGTGCCGTCAGCCCCAGTGCCGCCAGTGCCGTCAGCCCCAGTGCCGCCAGTGCCGTCAGCCCCAGTGCCACCAGTGCCGCCAGTGCCAGTGCCACCTGCCAGTGCCACCTGCCAGCACCAGTGCCACCTGCCAGCACCAGTGCCACCTGCCAGCGCCAGTGCCATCCGTCAGCCCCAGTGCCGTCAGTCCCAGTGCCGTCAGCCCCAGTGCCGCCAGTGCCAGTGCCGCCAGTGCCGCCAGTGCCAGTGTCGCCAGTGCCATGTGCCAGTGCCACCTGCCAGTGCCAGTGCCACCTGCCAGTACCAGCGCCACCTGCCAGCGCCAGTGCCATTCGTCAGCCCCAGTGCCGTCAGCCCAATGTGCCGTCAGCGCCAGTGCCGCCAGTGCCACCTGCCAGTGCCACCTGCCAGTGCCACCTACCAGCGCCAGTGCCACCTGCCAGCACCAGTGCCACCTGCCAGTGCCATCTGCCAGCCCCATTTGCCAGAGCAATTAGCCAGAGCAAATAGCCAGCACCATCTGCCAGTGCCAGTGCCATCTGCCAGTGCCAGCCCCAGTGCCATCTGTCAGCGCCAGTGCCATCCGTCAGCCCCAGTGCCGTCAGCCCCAGTGCCGCCAGTGCCGTCAGCCCCAGTGCCACCAGTGCCGCCAGTGCCAGTGCCGCCAGTGCCACCTGCCAGCACCAGTGCCACCTGCCAGCACCAGTACCACCTGCCAGCGCCAGTGCCATCCGTCAGCCCCAGTGCCGTCAGTCCCAGTGCCGTCAGCCCCAGTGCCGCCAGTGCCAGTGCCGCCAGTGCCACGTGCCACCTGCCAGTGCCAGTGCCACCTGCCAGCGCCACCTGCCAGCGCCAGTGCCATCCGTCAGCCCCAGTGCCGTCAGCCCCAGTGCCGTCAGCGCCAGTGCCGCCAGTGCCGCCAGTGCCACCTGCCAGCGCCAGTGCCACCTGCCAGTGCCATCTGCCAGCCGCAGTGCCATCTGCCAGCCCCATTTGCCAAAGCAATTAGCCAGAGCAAATAGCCAGCACCATCTGCCAGTGCCATCTGCCAGTGCCAGCCCCAGTGCCATATGTCAGCGACATCTGCCAGCGACATCTGTCAGCCCCATCTGTCAGCCCCATCTGTCAGCCCCATCTGCCTCCAGTGCCATCTGCCTCCAGTGCCATCTGTCAGTGCCACGTGGGGTCACTTTGTGGGCATTTCCATTGTCCTGGTGCTCCAGGGCCTTCAAAACTGTAATAGGTGGTTGAGAAATAAGATGTGTAATTTATGCTCCTAGAACGCCTAATGGTGCTATTTCAATATTGGGCTACTGTATGTGGCCAGGCTGTGTAAAAGTCTCACACATTTGGTATCGTTATACTCAGGAGGAGTAGTAGAACGTATTTTGGGGTGTCATTTTTGCTATGTACATGCTATGTGTTGGAAATATCTTATAAATGGACAACTTTGCGTAAAAAAAATGCGCTTTCATTTTTTTTCCACATTTTCCCAAAACTTCTGGAAAAAAAATGAACCATTCAAACGACTCATTATGCCTCATAGATTATACGTTGGGGTGTAAGCTTTCCAAAATGGGGTCACTTTGTGGGCATTTCCATTGTCCTGGTGCTCCAGGGCCTTCAAAACTGTAATAGGTGGTTGAGAAATGAAATGTGTAATTTATTCTCCTAGAACGCCTGGCCAGGCTGTGTAAAAGTCTCACACATTTGGTATCGTAATACTCAGAAGGAGTAGCAGAACGTATTTTGGGGTGTCATTTGTGGTATACACATGCCATGTGAGAGAAATAACCTATTACATTGAAAATTTTGTGAGAAAAAAAAAAAAATCTTCATTTTGCAAAGAATTGTGGGAAAAAGATGACAACATCAAAAACCTCACCATGCATCTTAGTAAATACCTTGGAATGTCTACTTTCAAAAAAGGGGTCATTTGGGGGGTATTTGTACTTTCCTGACTTGTTCGGGTCACAAGAAGCAAGATAGGCCACCAGTACATCAGGTGTGATCAATTTTGTGCGATTCGCACCAAAGCTTGTAGACTCTCTAACTTTCACAAAGACCAAATAATGTCCACTAATTTGGGTTATTTTTACCAAAGATATGTAGCAGTATAAATTGTGGCCAAAATTTATGAAAAAAAAAATTATAATTTGCAAAATTTTATCACAGAAACAAAGAAATATGCGGTTTTTTTCAAAATTTTCGGTCTTTTTTCATTTATAGCGCAAAAAATAAAAACCCCAGAGGTGATCAAATACCACCAAAAGAAAGCTCTATTTGTGGGAAAAAAAGGACACAAAATTCATTTGGGTACAGTGTTGCATGACTGAGTAATTGTCATTCAAAGTGTGAGAGCACCGAAAGCTGAAAATTGGTCTGGGCAGGAAGGGTGTTTAAGTGCCCAGTAAGCAAGTGGTTAAGCAGAAATGTAAATAATTCTTTGCAGGCTTTTTTCTTATATTCAAGTGTACCTTTTTTTTTAAAAAAGGCCTAAAAATAGCTCAGTTTTTTTTCAACATTTAGATTTAGTTTTAAAAGCATATAAAAACTTTGGAGGTAGCCAATGTAAGTAACCAAACTCTTGCAGGTATAGGAACGAATGTGCCTTTTGCTCAGGAACATATCTGGTATCCTAATGTTTAACCACTTGCTTACTGGGCACTTAAACTCCCCTCCTGCCCAGACCAATTTTCAGCTTTCATCGCTGATGCAGTTTGAACGACAATTGCGCAGTCATACAACACTGTACCCAAATGAAATTTTTATCATTTTTTTTCCCACAAATAGAGCTTTCTTTTGGTGGTATTTAATTACAGCTGGGAGTTTTATTTTTTGCTAAACAAACAAAAAAAGATGCAAGATAAAAAATAAAATTAAAAATCATGTTTAATAGTTTGTTATAAAATTTTGCAAACAGGTCATTTTTCTCCTTCATTGAAATGCGCTGATGAGGCGGCACTGGTGGGCACTGATAGGCACAGTTAAGGCGGCACTAATAGGCACAGATAAGGTGGCACCGATAGGCACAGATAAGGCAGTACTGATGGGCACAGATAAGGCGGCACTGATGGGTAAAGTTGGGCACAGATAAGATGGCACTGATGGGTGGCACTGATGGGTGGCACGGATGGGTGGCACGGATGGGCACTGATAGGTACCATTGATAGATGGGACTGATGGGCACTGATGGGCGGCACTGATGGGCACTGGTAGATGACACTGATGGGCACGGATATGTGGCACTGAGGTGCAGCACTGTTGTTGCAGCAGATTGTGGGCACTGATAGCTGGCACTGTGGGCACTGATAGGTACCATTGATAGATGGGACTGATGGGCACTGATAGGTGGCACTGCTGGGCACTAATGGGCGGCACTGATGGGCACTGGTAGATGACACTGATGGGCACGGATATGTGGCACTGAGGTGCAGCACTGTTGTTGCAGCAGATTGTGGGCACTGATAGCTGGCACTGTGGGCACTGATAGGTGGCACTATGGGCACTGATAGGTGGCACTATGGGCACTAATGGGTGGCACTATGGACATCGACCCCTTGCTCCGAACTGTGATCAGGCAAGTCTCATAGACTCGCTGATCACAGAGCGCGCCACGCGCACCCCTCAGGGGGCGCGCAGGCCGCTCGTGCACGGGACGACGTCAATAGACGTCTCCCGGCAAAGCAGGTCCATGCTGTAGCCGTCATTAGGCTATAGCGCGGATCTCTAGTGGTTAAAAAAACTGCCCATAGCATCAGGGAAGGGAGCTTTTTCCTAGGAGCCTTAACCCCGGTGAGTCTGCTAAAAATTTTGCCATGGCTTCAGGAGAATAGAAACACGCAGACACTCGGCTGTTAAATAATGATTTAAATGAAGGATCTCCATTACCAAGCTTTGTGGGTATTGGTTACACAATGGTTAGTTGCTTAAAATCTGTGAATAATTTAGCCATTATAGTTAGAAAAAAATAAATAAAATGAATTAGCTGAAGGTAGAATGGCAGGTCTTTTTGATTCACCCCTTTTGTTCATTTTAGAATATTCTGTAAATTGTGGTTCCCAAAAGTTTTAGGAGCCGCTTGGTAGATTGGGTTCTCTGTTCTTCTGACTCTGAGGACAACCTCAGCCTTACTGACACACCAGGTTAAGCAAATGAATAGTACACTGCTATTGGGAGCATATACAGTATCTCACAAAAGTGAGTACATCTCTGAAACTTGTGTAAATATTTTATTATATTTTATTATATGTTTTCATGTGACAATACTGAATACATGACACTTTGCTACAATGTAAAGTAGTGAGCGTGCAGCTTGTATAACAGTGTAAATTTGCTGCCCCCTCAAAATAACTCAACATGCAGCCATTAATGTCTAAACTGCTGGCAACAAAAGTGAGTACACCCCTAAGTGAAAATGTCCAAATTGGGTCCAAAGTGTCAATATTTTGTGTGCCCACCATTATTTTCCAGCACAGCCTTAACCCTCTTTGGGCATGGAGTTCATCAGCGCTTCACAGGTTGCCACTGGACTCATCTTCCACTCCTCCATGACGACAGCTGGTGGATGTTAGAGACCTTGCGCTCCTCCACTTACTGTTTGAGGATGCCCCACAGATGCTTAATATGGTTTAGGTCTGGAGACATGCTTGGCCAGTCCATTCCCTTTTGCCTCAGCTTTTTTTAGCAAGGCAGTGGTCGTCTTGGAGGTGTGTTTGGGGTCGTTATCATGTTGGAATACTGCCCTACGGCCCAGTCTCCGAAGGGAGAGGATCATCATCTGCTTCAGTATGTCACAGTACATGTTGGCATTCATAGTTCCCTCAATGAACTGTAGTTCCCAGCGCCGGCAGCACTTATGCAGCCCCAGACCATGACACTCCCACCACCGTTCTTGACTACGCAAAACACACTTGTCTTTGTACTCCTCCCCTGGTTGCTACCACACACGCTTGACACTATTTGAACCAAATACATTTATCTTGGTCTCATCAGACCACACAACATGGTTCCAGTAATCCATGTCCTTAGGGTCCGTTCACACAGGGGCAACACGACTTGTAGGCGACTTGAGTGAGGCAACTTGTACACGACTTGAGTTAAGATCACAGCGCGACTTGGGACGACTTCAACACGACTTGTGATGACTTCAACCTGACTTGGGACGACTTACAAGTCGCCCCAGGCCAGGCGACTTTTGCCGTGGCCAAGCAGAGAATGAGCTCAAGGGGGAACTCCCTCCGAGAGCATACCAGGCCCTTAGGTCTGGTATGGATTCCAAGGGGAACCCCCTACGCCGAAAAAACGGCGTGGGGGTCCCCCCCAGATCCACACCAGACCCTTATCCGAGCACGCTACCCGGCCGGCCAGGAAAGGGGGTGGGGACGAGCGGGCACCCCCCCCTCCTGAGCCGTACCAGGCCGCGTGCCCTCAACATGGGGGGGTGCCTTGGGGGAGGGGGGGCGTGCGGCCCCCCACCCCAAAGCACCTTGTCCCCATGTCGATGAGGACAAGGGCCTCTTCCCGACAACCCTGGCCCTTTAATAAGGGGGCCCCCGGATACCGGCCCCCCACCCTATGTGAATGAGTATGGGGTACAATGTACCCCTACCCATTCACCTGTGAAAAAAAGTACAAAAAAAAACACAACACAGGGAAAAAATATTTTATTGCACAGCTCCGGGGGTCTTCCGTCTTCGGGGGTCTTCTCGCCGGACTCCTCCGCTATCTTCTTGTAGCTCTTTTGCGGCGACAGAAGACCGGGCCACCGCCTCTAAAAGAGCTATAAGAAGGCGCGGTGGCCCGGCAGAAGAACCGAAGAGGGGGACAAGACCCCCGAAGTCGGAAGAAGAGGCCGGCGGCGAGGAAGAAAGCCGGACTCCTCCGCTAGCAAAAGAGCTACAAGAAGATAGCGGAGGAGTCCGGCGAGAAGACCCCCGAAGACGGAAGACCCCCGGAGCTGTGCAATAAAATATTTTAACCCTGTGTTGTGTTTTTTTTTGTACTTTATTTCACAGGTGAATGGGTAGGGGTACATTGTACCCCATACTCATTCACATAGGGTGGGGGGCCGGTATCCGGGGGCTCGCGGATTCCGATAAGCCCCCCGCCCGCAGACCCCGACAACCAACGGCCAGGGTTGTCGGGAAGAGGCCCTTGTCCTCATCAACATGGGGACAAGGTGCTTTGGGGTGGGGGGGCGCACGCCCCCCCTCCCCCAAGGCACCCCCCCATGTTGAGGGCACGCGGCCTGGTACGGCTCAGGAGGGGCGGGGCCGCCCGCTTGTCCCCACCCCCTTTCCTGGCCGGCCGGGTAGCGTGCTCGGATAAGGGTCTGGTGTGGATCTGGGGGGGACCCCCACGCCGTTTTTTCGGCGTAGGGGGTTCCCCTTGGAATCCATACCAGACCTAAGGGCCTGGTATGCTCTCGGAGGGGGAACCCACGCCAATTTTTTCAGAAATTTGGCGTGGAGTTCCCTCTTGAGAGCTGATAATTCTGTCAGAGTCGCCTCCCTATAGACGGAGATCCGACTTGGAGGCGATCTCCATTGAAATCAATGGGTACCGGTCGCCTACAAGTCGGATAGAAGTAGTACAGGAACCTTTTCTGAAGTCGGAGCGACTTCAGTAGTGTGCATTAAGACGGCTCTCATTCACTTACATTGCTTTTTAAATGTTGTCCGACCTGAGGCGACTAGGGGCGACCTGAAGTCGGATCAGGAGTTGCCCCTGTGTGAATGGACTCTTAGTCTGCTTGTCTTCAACAAACTGTTTGCAGGCTTCCTTGTGCATCATCTTTAGAAGATACTTCCTTCTGGGATGACAGCCATGCAGACCAATTTGATGCACTGTGCGGTGTATGGTCTGAGCACTGAAAGGCTGACCCCCTGGCAGCACTCGTACATTTATTTCCAAAAGACCACCTCTGGATGTGATGCTGAACATGTGCTCTCAACTTTTTTGGTTGACCATGGCGAGGCCTGTTCTGAGTGGAACTTGTCCTGTTAAACCACTGTATGGTCTTGGCCACTGTGGTGCAGCTCAGTTTCAGGGTCTTGTCAATCTTCTTATTGCCTAGGCCATCTTTATGTAGAGCATCAATTCTTTTTTTCAGATACTCAGAGAGTTCTTTGGCATGAGGTGCCATGTTGAACTTCCATGTGACCAGTATGAGAGAGTGAGAGTGATAACACAAAATTTAACAAACCTGTTCCCCCTTCACACCTGGGGCCTTGTAACACTAACAAGTCACATGATACCAGGGAGGGAAAATGGCCAATTGGGCACAATTTGGACATTTTCAGTTAGGGGTGTACTCACTTTTGTTGCCAGCAGTTTAGACATTAATTGCTGTGTGTTGAGTTATTTTGAGGGGACAGAAAATTGACACTGTTATACAAGCTGTACACTCACTACTTCACATTGTAGCACAGTGTAATTTCTTCAGTGTTGTCACATAAAAAGATATAAAATATTTACAAAAATGTGAGGGGTGTACTCATTTTTGTGAGATACTGTATATAGGTACCCTGCACACAACTAAGGTTAGTGGTAAATGAACCCAATATATTGTCAACAAATATTAGTATGCACATAAATGAGTAAGTAAAGGATGAAGTCAATCACAGTTCACTAGACAATAGGTTTTCTACGCTATAGCAGTATAGAATGGAGTGTTATGCAACTAAATTAGAGTAAATCTGGTAATCCACAAAATCAGCAATAAGTAATGGCATTAGAAAACTGTAACAGCAATGATAATCAATACTGTGATAACTCCTCTGTACACAGTAGGCTATAGCAACTTTAGAGTGCACTCTATACGAATAGCAGCAATTCAATATAAAACTTCCTAAAGAGGTGCCTCTTACTATGGACAATAGGCAAAGTTTTTGTGAAGAAGCTACCTGACTGAGCAGTCTTTAGCCCTATTTTTTGGCCGGCTAGTGTTGGGGCCCAGTCTGTATAGTGATGCTCAAAAGTGCAGTCCCAGTAAAGTCTGCATGCAATAAGTAATACTGCTAGTTAGATGACCAGAAACATTTTTTCAGTCTCTTCTAGCAGAAACATGTTAATGGCAGCAGTATCCTCTCACTAGTCCCAGCAATACACCAATAATCATCTCAATGTTCAGTTGTCAGCTCACTTCTGCATCTTCCTGGTGTGATTCCAGTCCTCAGCACATGGCTGCAGACTTGTGGCAGTTTGATATACACACAGGAACAGCAATCTGCACACCTCAAAGCACAGAGGAAGTTCCTCAGTATTCATTCTGAGAAAATGCAATACTCTCTCCTCTTCTACCTGCCTCGCATTGGGAATTGTAGTCCAATGGTTCATAGACTACTATAGTAAACTTACTTTCCTGAACTTCATCTCCCATGATTCAATGCTGCCAACCCTCAAGTCTCTTTAGCGCCTTCAGCTTTTCAGCTCCACTTGGTGGATGTAAGCGAGGTAGTGTTAACCAAGTTAATATTTGAAGCCCATTGGGAGCACAAAGTGCACTGCAGCACAATTTCCTAAACTGTCTGTCAAGTACTTGGCAGCATTCCTATAGAATCATTCATCATCTGTCCTTTCCCAAAGGTGATTCATGAAATGATAAAATAGATGATAAATTGTTGTATGTTTCATACACATTTTTTGAAGAAACTTTGTCCAAAATTAGGCTTCTAGGGAAGGACATTTTATTAGCCAAAATGGACATAAAGTCAGCATTTAGATTGCTACCAACAATTAACCCAGTGTATTTTACTCTTTAGGTTTTGTGTTGATTAATTTTTCTTTGAAAAATGCCCTTCTATGGGTTGCTCCTTGACTTCATATTTTGAAGTCTTTACAACTTTTATAAAATGGGTAGTCTTCTTTAAGTCGGGTTCCACATTTTTAATTCATTATTTTATTATTTCGATTTTTATGGGCCCAGCTGATTCCATTTCAAAATCCATAACCTTTTTGGCATTTCTCTTGCCCAAGACAAAACAGCCTACACTACTACTTGTATAGAATTTTTAGGTATCACAATTCATACTAGTAATATGAAGTTCAGGCTTCTAAAGGAAAAGATTTTTAAGCTAAAAGTTGTACTTTCTTTTATCAGAGGAAAACAAAACAGCTTTAACCATAATACTGGGCACTAACACCCCCTTCCTGCCCAGACTAGTTATCAGATTTCAGCGATCTCACAATTTGAATGACAATTACTCAGTCATGCAACTGTCAGGGCTGGCTTAGCCCTTCCTTCTCTGGGATGGCTGCTCAGCTGTCGGCTAATTGCCAGCTCTCATCTCTCTCCACAGTTACCAGCTGTTCCTGATCCTGCTTGTCTGACCTGCCTACTTAAAGCTGTCCAGCTCACTTCATCTCTGCCTTCACCTTGGTCACATTTAAAGACTGGCTTGCTGACATCCCTTCTGGCTCCTTATCCTGCTTGCTGTTGCTCCACTTGGATCCCTGACTTCTGGCCTGGCTGATTACACGATCTGGTTATTGAACTCTGGACTGGCTGACTACTCGATCTGGTTACTGGACTCTGGCTATGCTTTGACTACGCTTACTCTATTTATTAATAAACAAGTGTGATTTAATTGTACTTCTGTCTTGGTCTGGTTCATGGTTTCTGAAAACAACACTGTACCCATATTCACACAAATAGAGCTTTCTTTTAGTGGTATTTAATCACTAGTGGATTTTTTATTTGTTGTGCTAGAAATAAAAAAAATACCTTTTTCTTTGTTTCTGTCATAACATTTTGCAATTAGTCATTTGTCTTCAGAAATGTTGGCCAACATTTATACTGCTACATATCTTTGGTAAAAATAACCCAAATTAGTGTATATTTTTTTGTCTTTGTGAAAGTTATAGAGTCTACAATCTATGGTGACAATCACTGGAAATTGATCACATCTGATCACACCTGATGTATTGAAGGCCTATCTCATTTTTTGAGACACTAACAAGTCAGGAAAGTATAAATAGCCCCCAAATGACCCCTTTTTAGAAAGAAGACATTCCAAGGTATTAAGTAAGTAGCATGGTAAGTTTTTTAAATTGTAATTTTTTCCCACAATTCTTTGCAAAATTAAGATTTATTTTTTATTTTTTACAAAATTGTAATATTAACAAGTTATTTCTCTCACAGAGCATATGCATACAACAAATTACACCCCAAAATAAATTCTGCTACTCTTCCCAAGTATGGCGATACCACATGTGTGAGACTTTTACACAGCCTGGCCACATACAAAGGCCCATCATTGAAGTAGCACCTTCAGACGTTTTACGAGCATAAATGACACATCTCATTTCTCAACCACCTATTACACTTTTGAAGGCCCTGGAGCACCAGGACAATGGAATTGCCTACAAAATGACCCCATTTTGGAAAGCAAACACCCCAACGTATAATCTATGAGGCATAATGAGTGTTTTGAATGGTTAATTTTTTCCAGAAGTTTTTAAAAAATGTGGAAAAAAATGTAAATGCTTTTTTTTTTACACAAAGTTGTCAATGTATAAAATATTTCTAACACATAGCATGTATATAGCAAAAAATACACCCCAAAACACATTCTGCTACTCATCCTGAGTATCGTGATACCACATGTGTGAGACTTATACACAGCCTGGCCACATACAGAGGCCCAAAATTGAAGTAGTACCTTCAAGCATTCTAGGAGCATAAGTTACACATCTCATTTCATTACTACCTATCACACTTTTGAAGGTTCTTGAGCACCAGGACAATGGAATTACCCACAAAATCACCCAATTTTGGAAAGCAAACACCTCAACGTATATTCTATGAGGCATGAGCTGCAGATAGGTACTCAGGTACTCTAATGGGCTGGTGACAGGTACTCGGTTACTCTGATGGGCTGGTGACAGGTACTCTGATGGGCTGGTTACAGGTACTCAGTTACTCTGATGGCCTGGTGACAGGTACTCAGGTACTCTGATGGGCTATAGATAGGTACTCGGTTACTCTAATGGGCTTGTGACTGGTACTCGGGTACTCTGAAGGGTGGTGACAGGTACTCTGAAGGCCGGTGACAGGTACTCAGGTACTTGGTATTTAGATGAACTGTGACAGGTACTCAGGTACTCAGATGAACTGTGACAGGTACTCGGGTATGCAGATGAACTGTGACAGGTACTCAGATCTACTGTGACAGGTACTCGGGTACTCAGATGAACTGTAACAGGTAATCAGATGAACAGTAACATGTACGTGGGTACTCATATGGACTGTGACAGGTACTTTGATGGGTGGTGACAGGTACTTTGATGGGTGGTGGAAGGTCCTCTTTATTGGGGGGACAATCAGTGTGTTTGGTGTACACTGTAAGCGGTAACGAGATATTACCGCATTCTCCTTCTCACACATGATCGGTGTGTGAGAATGAGAACCCGGTAACATATTGTTACCGCTCTGTGTTTACATTTAGGGAAAGGGTCACAGCCGATCATGTGGTAAACATCCGCTAACCAATGGCTATTTACCAGCGTTGGTGATGAGCAGTGTTCCCGGGAACACGCTGCCACTGACGTGCACACGCAGCACACTTGTGCCGTGCAAAGTGGGGAGGTACTATCTGTGATCGGCTGTAACTTCATCATGACCGATCCTGTGGTAAACAGCCATGCTCAATGGCTGTTCATCCCCTTGGTGAAGAGCGGTGTCTCCGTGGCGCGCCACCACCGACAGTACAGGGCTGCGTGCATACGATCGCGTGCATGCCCTGTTTAAGTGGCTGGACATCATATGACCCCCACCCAGTACGAGAGCCACGCAGCCCAGCCGTCATATGACGGTGGGCGAGCGGCAAGCAGTTAAAAGAGATGCAGTTACTTTTAGGCCTAATGAGTTTTGTTACTAGATTTTTACCTGTCTGTAAAAAATTTTCTAGGTGTCTATATATATATATAGAAAAAAAGGTGGGTTGCGCTAAAAATAAAAAATGTGAACAAAGTTATACCGATGTGAATAACTAAAAAGAATATTTTATCAATCCTATGCAGAAAGAGAATTAAGTTGTGTAAGAATGTACAATAATAAATCAATGAAGATAGCAAGTACAAATCCCTATTGCTAATAGAAGCAACATAGAAAATAATTAATTAATCTTATAACCACAAACCAGCCAATCAAACTGTGTATGTAATAAAAAAAATTACAATAAATTCATTTAGCTTAATAAATTAATAAAACATAATTATAAACAATAAGAAAAACATCAAAACAAAAAGGGTATATTTTAAAACCGGCCTATCATATACCTCTCTGCGCCAAACAAAGACCTTCACACACTCCCTCAATATATATATATATGTATATGCACCAATCTATATGGTGCACCCACATATATAAAAACAAAGATTTTACTATATGCAATAGATTTTACTATATGCCTGCAATAATAATAATTATAAAACCACAGTAAACTAAATAATGACTGCTAGGTATATTAAAACATAACAGTCCGGACAGAAATAGCAGCCGTTAAAAAGTTAACATACAAATACATAAAAAAGTAATACAAACAATTCATCAAGATAAATCTGAGAATATCCGCATTAAAACAGCGCTCTGTAGAAAGTCCTTTACAGAAATAGCAATGTACGAGCAATCACTAAAAAGTTCTTAATGTGCAGATAAGGTGTCTATAGTGATCTAATCAGCATTGCACGGTGATCAAAGTTCTGTCGACCTTTCTTCCACCATAAACCGGGAGTGCGTCACCACATGCGATGCGTACCCCCTAGGGGGTTAAACTCACCAGACACTGCTGAAAACACAAGCCTTAAGGAGTAGTCACTTCCTTGAGTATGGTAATATATCACCTTAGCGTTGCAGTTCCAAACAGTCCTCCAAGTTTGTCATAAAAATAAAACAAAGTGTGCACATAGCATAATACTGTTTTATTTTTTAAAAGGTTCGCACAAAATAATAAAATCACCCATTTAAATATCTGCGTACATTGTTTAAAACATCATCAGCATTTCAAAATTGTGTACTTCACCGATTATTCAGATCCCCGAGCCATCCACAAGTGTTCCTCTGTGTACACTGTGCATCACTTCCTGGTCTGTGGTCAGCGGTGGAGCGCACACCTCACTTCCGGTAGCGTCGTGTAGGCCACGCCCTGACGCGTTTCGTCACTTCCGACTTCAACAGAGGGCGTGGCTACACGACGCCGACGGCCAATATATATTCAACAGTCTCACACCCTGTCAACCAATCACGTAGCCCTGCACTATCCAGCCCACATGACGCTGCACATCGTCATGGTAACCGGACGCGGCCAGCTCGGTTCTCAATACAGGGGAGAGATAATTGAATGAACACAAACGATCGCCGAACTACTGGCGACCTCCTTAGCAGAACAGGCAAAATGAACATTACAACAAAAACAATACATGAAAGAAAGAAACATAGACCTCCTAATTAAAATTACCCTTAATATACACATAAATAAAAATATAAATACAAAATTACATAGAAGATAGTGAACTACCCATTAAATCCTCACATGATCCATGTATGTTTGTGTAATATGTGAGCAAGGACCTATATACACATACAAGGTCCATAAGCTGTCTCCCTAAGAGATCCATCCTATTTAGAAAAAGCTAGTGTGTATGTCATGTGCATCATCCAAAATATACATATACTTATACATGTATATATCGCTAATGCATACACTAAATGCACCCCATATAACGCTGAAGTTATAGTGGCAATGAGCAAAGAGTTGTGAATATATGTCATATATCCACCACCTCCGAGATTTTTATCTCTATGAGGTGTCATTTCGGTTAAAGGGAGCTTCTTACTAAAATAAAATCACAGGCGAGAACCGACGCAAAAACCTAAAATTATTTAAAATATATAAAAAATATTAAAAATATTCAAAATAACGTAAATATTGTGAGTCAGCACATATTTAAACATGATCATTCTATAATAGCCTTTATAATAGTATTAGTCAACTCATGTCAAAAATTTAATCATTAGTAGTGTATCAGCCATAGAGTGATTATAATTACCAAACCTCTATATGTCTATAGTATTTATATATAAAATTGGTACAGATATGCAATGATGCAAACATCAAAGACCGTACCGTGAATGTCTTCATTACTCCATACACTATATCACCTACATAAGCATCTACCTAGATACTACTTAAAGGATTACTACTTAAAACATTAAAATGTTTAAATATTAAGAGGAAGGGATCGTGAACCAGACAATTTAATAATCACTAATGAAACAATTAATATCTAGGTCCACATTTAACCCCTTTGGTGTTAAAGTGTCAATCAAATATATCCATTCCGTTTCACGTTTGGATAACTCTCGTACCATATTTACCCCTCTCCAGGGGGGTTTCATATGTTCTACACCCCAAAATCTGAGTCCAGAAGGATCCTGATTATGGTAAAGCTTAAAGTGTAGGGATACATTATGATCCTTAAAACCCAGTTTAATATTAGCCACATGTTCCGCTATTCTTATCCTTAGAAGTCTTTTAGTCCGGCCTATATAGATCAACCCACATGGGCATTGTAAAGCATACACAACATACGATGTATTGCAGGTAATAAACCCTTTGATTGTAAATTCTTTATTATTCTCTGTTGCTAAAAAGCGTTCCATTGCTCTTATTGGTGTGTTTACTTCTTTACACGCCCTGCAACGTCTACAAGCAAAAAACCCTTCTTTTTCCCACAAAGTGGGAGGATGAGTAGGTGGGTCAATCACTTTTTTAACTATCTTATCAGCATAGTTAGGGGCTCTTCTATATATAAACCCGGGTTTTGCAGGTAGCACTGGTTGTAATGTTTTGTCCATCAAAAGGATGTGCCAGTGTGATAAAAAGATATTCTCCACCTCCCTATATTGTGAGTGGTACCCTGATATAAAATTCCATTCGTGACTGTTGGAAGTATGATTGCCCTTATTATTACTACTCAAGAGATTATCTCTTGATGTGGATGCTACTCCTTCAATCACTTTGTCCAGTTGTTTATCACTATAGCCCTTTTCTAGGAATTTTTCTTTAATCCTATTCGCCTGGGAGAAGAAATCATTATCATTGGAGCAGTTCCTTCTGATTCTGGTCACTTGACCTTTAGGAATATTCTTTAACCAGACCGGGTGATGCCCACTCTGTATCGGTAAATAACTATTTGCGTCTGTAGGTTTGAAATAAGCCTTGGTACCAAGTCTTTCTCCATGTCTGTAGATGTTAACATCCAAAAAATTGATACTTTCAGTGCTTATTTCACTAGTCAATTTAATGTGACTAGTATTATTATTCAATTCGGCAAGGAAATCAGTAAGGGAAGATCTTGTTCCAGACCAGATAAAGATCAGGTCATCTATATAACGTCTGTATATCAATAACTCTTGTCTCTTAACAGAAAAAATTTTCTTGTCTTCCCACTCTCCCATAAAAAGGTTCGCTATACTAGGTGCGAACTTAGCGCCCATTGCGACGCCGCGTTTTTGGGAGTAGAACTTTCCGCCATACCAGAAATAGTTATGACCTAAACAGAAATCAAGAGCATTTCTCAAAAAGATTTTTTGATTATGTTTTAGATCATCTCTCCGACTAAGCGCCCAATTAAGGGCCAAAATAGCATCATCATGTTGGATGATAGTATATAAGGACGCGACATCCGCTGTGACCAAGTATACCTCTTCTTTGCCAGCTAAGTCCACTTCTTCTAATATTTGTAGAAGATTTTTAGTATCCTGCAAGTATGCTTTTGTCTGTATCACACTTTTTTGTAGATATAGATCAAGATACTGGCCCATTCTAGAAGTAATGGATCCTATCCCATTAACAATTGGTCTGCCAGGTGGACATTTTATATCCTTATGGATTTTCGGCAAAGTGTAGATAGTAGGAATCCTACTACTACTAGGGGTTAAATACCTCATTTCTTTGTTAGTTAGGACCCCAGTTGAAACGCCGAGATTCACTAGAACCTTCAGCTCATACTCATATTGTTTAGTAGGGTTTCTATCCAATTTCTTATATGTATCTTCGTCCATCAACATTTCTATTAGTTGGTTGTGATAAAATTCTTTTGTCAATAAAACAACCCCGCCCCCTTTATCAGCAGGTCTTATGATCAGCTCCTTTCTTTTTTCCAAACTCTTAATGCCTTCATGAATATATCGTGGATTAGCATTTTTTTGGGGGATGAGAGTTTCCAAATCACGTAACACCAGATTTTTAAAAACGTCTATTTGTTGGTTAGCACTATTAGCGGGGTTAAATAGTGACTTATTCCGTAACCCGCTATCAGTCTGCACTGATGAGGTCGCAGTGACAGGTTGGGAGTTTTTATTCAAAAAATACTTTTTCATATTAATTTTCCTCATATATTTGTGTACATCTATAAAGACATTGAATTTGTTTAGTGGTCTCTTCAGGCCACATTTTAAACCCAAATTCAATATATTGATTTCTTTATGTGTCAAGGAGGCTTCTGCTAAGTTAAAAATACCCCCTAGTCCTTTTCGCGTCTTCTTTTCCTGGACCCTTCGTCCTGCTCTGCAGCCTCTCGTTCGTTTCTCCTGAGGTCTGGGGAATAGATTTGATTCCTCTCCCATTGCACCTGTTCCCTCCAATGGGGGTCTTGTGATGGATAGGTCTGCATCGGAGGTCTCCCCCTTCTGGGGTACCCCCGACTTCGTCCTCGCTTCTGCCATCCCCTTCCTCTCCCTAAAGGCTATTATAGAATGATCATGTTTAAATATGTGCTGACTCACAATATTTACGTTATTTTGAATATTTTTAATATTTTTTATATATTTTAAATAATTTTAGGTTTTTGCGTCGGTTCTCGCCTGTGATTTTATTTTAGTAAGAAGCTCCCTTTAACCGAAATGACACCTCATAGAGATAAAAATCTCGGAGGTGGTGGATATATGACATATATTCACAACTCTTTGCTCATTGCCACTATAACTTCAGCGTTATATGGGGTGCATTTAGTGTATGCATTAGCGATATATACATGTATAAGTATATGTATATTTTGGATGATGCACATGACATACACACTAGCTTTTTCTAAATAGGATGGATCTCTTAGGGAGACAGCTTATGGACCTTGTATGTGTATATAGGTCCTTGCTCACATATTACACAAACATACATGGATCATGTGAGGATTTAATGGGTAGTTCACTATCTTCTATGTAATTTTGTATTTATATTTTTATTTATGTGTATATTAAGGGTAATTTTAATTAGGAGGTCTATGTTTCTTTCTTTCATGTATTGTTTTTGTTGTAATGTTCATTTTGCCTGTTCTGCTAAGGAGGTCGCCAGTAGTTCGGCGATCGTTTGTGTTCATTCAATTATCTCTCCCCTGTATTGAGAACCGAGCTGGCCGCGTCCGGTTACCATGACGATGTGCAGCGTCATGTGGGCTGGATAGTGCAGGGCTACGTGATTGGTTGACAGGGTGTGAGACTGTTGAATATATATTGGCCGTCGGCGTCGTGTAGCCACGCCCTCTGTTGAAGTCGGAAGTGACGAAACGCGTCAGGGCGTGGCCTACACGACGCTACCGGAAGTGAGGTGTGCGCTCCACCGCTGACCACAGACCAGGAAGTGATGCACAGTGTACACAGAGGAACACTTGTGGATGGCTCGGGGATCTGAATAATCGGTGAAGTACACAATTTTGAAATGCTGATGATGTTTTAAACAATGTACGCAGATATTTAAATGGGTGATTTTATTATTTTGTGCGAACCTTTTAAAAAATAAAACAGTATTATGCTATGTGCACACTTTGTTTTATTTTTATGACAAACTTGGAGGACTGTTTGGAACTGCAACGCTAAGGTGATATATTACCATACTCAAGGAAGTGACTACTCCTTAAGGCTTGTGTTTTCAGCAGTGTCTGGTGAGTTTAACCCCCTAGGGGGTACGCATCGCATGTGGTGACGCACTCCCGGTTTATGGTGGAAGAAAGGTCGACAGCACTTTGATCACCGTGCAATGCTGATTAGATCACTATAGACACCTTATCTGCACATTAAGAACTTTTTAGTGATTGCTCGTACATTGCTATTTCTGTAAAGGACTTTCTACAGAGCGCTGTTTTAATGCGGATATTCTCAGATTTATCTTGATGAATTGTTTGTATTACTTTTTTATGTATTTGTATGTTAACTTTTTAACGGCTGCTATTTCTGTCCGGACTGTTATGTTTTAATATACCTAGCAGTCATTATTTAGTTTACTGTGGTTTTATAATTATTATTATTGCAGGCATATAGTAAAATCTATTGCATATAGTAAAATCTTTGTTTTTATATATGTGGGTGCACCATATAGATTGGTGCATATACATATATATATATATTGAGGGAGTGTGTGAAGGTCTTTGTTTGGCGCAGAGAGGTATATGATAGGCCGGTTTTAAAATATACCCTTTTTGTTTTGGTGCATTTACATTGTTTTTTCTTTGCAGCCATGGATGTACTACACTTCCTTAAGAATAGAACCATAGACATTAACAGCATTTTTTCAATTAACGAACATACTTCCACTCAGGCTAATTATAATGGGATAATGTTGGCTCTAGGTAATACCTTAGAGAAACAAGTTAGAACATGGTGGGATATTTGCACTTTGGAACAGTATATGAAAGAAAAAATTATAGTTAGAAGTTTACGGTGGGAGGTAACTCCACAAGATGGGTTAGACGACCCTGACTCTATGAAAGAATGGCTTGAATTTTTTAATGAGGTGGGTTTTAGATTGCAGGATTTAGTTTTAAAAAGGAAACATAGGAAGATGGCGAAACTAGAGGCGAGAATTAATGAGTTAAAAACACAATTAGAACCTATCAAAGACTCACAACAATTGATAGATTTCAATACACGTATTAAAAAGAAATTGGAGAAAGTAGACAAAGACACACAAAGAAAGAAAACTAAGAAATTCCATAGGGATTTGGGTGATTTTCAGACAAATTCCATCTATGTATGGCAACAGGCGAGTGGAAGTCCATTTGAA
Organism: Lithobates pipiens; assembly: GCF_037356315.1. Lineage (NCBI taxonomy): Eukaryota > Metazoa > Chordata > Amphibia > Anura > Ranidae > Lithobates > Lithobates pipiens. The sequence goes on from NW_027507718.1 coordinate 249,978,245, forward strand.
GATAATAAAGAAATTATTAGACAGGACGATGATCCACAGATTGAATTACAACACGTGGATAATATCGACCACACTACTAGAACTCGCCCGACTAACGGTGGACCGGCGTATCAACCGGTATATCAATCTACGCCAGTTAGGAAGGTGAATAGTAATGTGAGAGGTCAGAACGTAAGAGGAAAATCCCTGAATCCACAAAGACCCTTGAATCCACAGGGTAACCTGTACCAGGTCCCTGTTTATAACAGGTATAATCCATTACAACATGAAAATGGTGAATATCAACAGTCACCACGTCCTTTTTTAGGGAGAGGAAGGGGATGGCAGAAGCGAGGACGAAGTCGGGGGTACCCCAGAAGGGGGAGACCTCCGATGCAGACCTATCCATCACAAGACCCCCATTGGAGGGAACAGGTGCAATGGGAGAGGAATCAAATCTATTCCCCAGACCTCAGGAGAAACGAACGAGAGGCTGCAGAGCAGGACGAAGGGTCCAGGAAAAGAAGACGCGAAAAGGACTAGGGGGTATTTTTAACTTAGCAGAAGCCTCCTTGACACATAAAGAAATCAATATATTGAATTTGGGTTTAAAATGTGGCCTGAAGAGACCACTAAACAAATTCAATGTCTTTATAGATGTACACAAATATATGAGGAAAATTAATATGAAAAAGTATTTTTTGAATAAAAACTCCCAACCTGTCACTGCGACCTCATCAGTGCAGACTGATAGCGGGTTACGGAATAAGTCACTATTTAACCCCGCTAATAGTGCTAACCAACAAATAGACGTTTTTAAAAATCTGGTGTTACGTGATTTGGAAACTCTCATCCCCCAAAAAAATGCTAATCCACGATATATTCATGAAGGCATTAAGAGTTTGGAAAAAAGAAAGGAGCTGATCATAAGACCTGCTGATAAAGGGGGCGGGGTTGTTTTATTGACAAAAGAATTTTATCACAACCAACTAATAGAAATGTTGATGGACGAAGATACATATAAGAAATTGGATAGAAACCCTACTAAACAATATGAGTATGAGCTGAAGGTTCTAGTGAATCTCGGCGTTTCAACTGGGGTCCTAACTAACAAAGAAATGAGGTATTTAACCCCTAGTAGTAGTAGGATTCCTACTATCTACACTTTGCCGAAAATCCATAAGGATATAAAATGTCCACCTGGCAGACCAATTGTTAATGGGATAGGATCCATTACTTCTAGAATGGGCCAGTATCTTGATCTATATCTACAAAAAAGTGTGATACAGACAAAAGCATACTTGCAGGATACTAAAAATCTTCTACAAATATTAGAAGAAGTGGACTTAGCTGGCAAAGAAGAGGTATACTTGGTCACAGCGGATGTCGCGTCCTTATATACTATCATCCAACATGATGATGCTATTTTGGCCCTTAATTGGGCGCTTAGTCGGAGAGATGATCTAAAACATAATCAAAAAATCTTTTTGAGAAATGCTCTTGATTTCTGTTTAGGTCATAACTATTTCTGGTATGGCGGAAAGTTCTACTCCCAAAAACGCGGCGTCGCAATGGGCGCTAAGTTCGCACCTAGTATAGCGAACCTTTTTATGGGAGAGTGGGAAGACAAGAAAATTTTTTCTGTTAAGAGACAAGAGTTATTGATATACAGACGTTATATAGATGACCTGATCTTTATCTGGTCTGGAACAAGATCTTCCCTTACTGATTTCCTTGCCGAATTGAATAATAATACTAGTCACATTAAATTGACTAGTGAAATAAGCACTGAAAGTATCAATTTTTTGGATGTTAACATCTACAGACATGGAGAAAGACTTGGTACCAAGGCTTATTTCAAACCTACAGACGCAAATAGTTATTTACCGATACAGAGTGGGCATCACCCGGTCTGGTTAAAGAATATTCCTAAAGGTCAAGTGACCAGAATCAGAAGGAACTGCTCCAATGATAATGATTTCTTCTCCCAGGCGAATAGGATTAAAGAAAAATTCCTAGAAAAGGGCTATAGTGATAAACAACTGGACAAAGTGATTGAAGGAGTAGCATCCACATCAAGAGATAATCTCTTGAGTAATAATAATAAGGGCAATCATACTTCCAACAGTCACGAATGGAATTTTATATCAGGGTACCACTCACAATATAGGGAGGTGGAGAATATCTTTTTATCACACTGGCACATCCTTTTGATGGACAAAACATTACAACCAGTGCTACCTGCAAAACCCGGGTTTATATATAGAAGAGCCCCTAACTATGCTGATAAGATAGTTAAAAAAGTGATTGACCCACCTACTCATCCTCCCACTTTGTGGGAAAAAGAAGGGTTTTTTGCTTGTAGACGTTGCAGGGCGTGTAAAGAAGTAAACACACCAATAAGAGCAATGGAACGCTTTTTAGCAACAGAGAATAATAAAGAATTTACAATCAAAGGGTTTATTACCTGCAATACATCGTATGTTGTGTATGCTTTACAATGCCCATGTGGGTTGATCTATATAGGCCGGACTAAAAGACTTCTAAGGATAAGAATAGCGGAACATGTGGCTAATATTAAACTGGGTTTTAAGGATCATAATGTATCCCTACACTTTAAGCTTTACCATAATCAGGATCCTTCTGGACTCAGATTTTGGGGTGTAGAACATATGAAACCCCCCTGGAGAGGGGTAAATATGGTACGAGAGTTATCCAAACGTGAAACGGAATGGATATATTTGATTGACACTTTAACACCAAAGGGGTTAAATGTGGACCTAGATATTAATTGTTTCATTAGTGATTATTAAATTGTCTGGTTCACGATCCCTTCCTCTTAATATTTAAACATTTTAATGTTTTAAGTAGTAATCCTTTAAGTAGTATCTAGGTAGATGCTTATGTAGGTGATATAGTGTATGGAGTAATGAAGACATTCACGGTACGGTCTTTGATGTTTGCATCATTGCATATCTGTACCAATTTTATATATAAATACTATAGACATATAGAGGTTTGGTAATTATAATCACTCTATGGCTGATACACTACTAATGATTAAATTTTTGACATGAGTTGACTAATACTATTATAAAGGCTATTATAGAATGATCATGTTTAAATATGTGCTGACTCACAATATTTACGTTATTTTGAATATTTTTAATATTTTTTATATATTTTAAATAATTTTAGGTTTTTGCGTCGGTTCTCGCCTGTGATTTTATTTTAGTAAGAAGCTCCCTTTAACCGAAATGACACCTCATAGAGATAAAAATCTCGGAGGTGGTGGATATATGACATATATTCACAACTCTTTGCTCATTGCCACTATAACTTCAGCGTTATATGGGGTGCATTTAGTGTATGCATTAGCGATATATACATGTATAAGTATATGTATATTTTGGATGATGCACATGACATACACACTAGCTTTTTCTAAATAGGATGGATCTCTTAGGGAGACAGCTTATGGACCTTGTATGTGTATATAGGTCCTTGCTCACATATTACACAAACATACATGGATCATGTGAGGATTTAATGGGTAGTTCACTATCTTCTATGTAATTTTGTATTTATATTTTTATTTATGTGTATATTAAGGGTAATTTTAATTAGGAGGTCTATGTTTCTTTCTTTCATGTATTGTTTTTGTTGTAATGTTCATTTTGCCTGTTCTGCTAAGGAGGTCGCCAGTAGTTCGGCGATCGTTTGTGTTCATTCAATTATCTCTCCCCTGTATTGAGAACCGAGCTGGCCGCGTCCGGTTACCATGACGATGTGCAGCGTCATGTGGGCTGGATAGTGCAGGGCTACGTGATTGGTTGACAGGGTGTGAGACTGTTGAATATATATTGGCCGTCGGCGTCGTGTAGCCACGCCCTCTGTTGAAGTCGGAAGTGACGAAACGCGTCAGGGCGTGGCCTACACGACGCTACCGGAAGTGAGGTGTGCGCTCCACCGCTGACCACAGACCAGGAAGTGATGCACAGTGTACACAGAGGAACACTTGTGGATGGCTCGGGGATCTGAATAATCGGTGAAGTACACAATTTTGAAATGCTGATGATGTTTTAAACAATGTACGCAGATATTTAAATGGGTGATTTTATTATTTTGTGCGAACCTTTTAAAAAATAAAACAGTATTATGCTATGTGCACACTTTGTTTTATTTTTATGACAAACTTGGAGGACTGTTTGGAACTGCAACGCTAAGGTGATATATTACCATACTCAAGGAAGTGACTACTCCTTAAGGCTTGTGTTTTCAGCAGTGTCTGGTGAGTTTAACCCCCTAGGGGGTACGCATCGCATGTGGTGACGCACTCCCGGTTTATGGTGGAAGAAAGGTCGACAGCACTTTGATCACCGTGCAATGCTGATTAGATCACTATAGACACCTTATCTGCACATTAAGAACTTTTTAGTGATTGCTCGTACATTGCTATTTCTGTAAAGGACTTTCTACAGAGCGCTGTTTTAATGCGGATATTCTCAGATTTATCTTGATGAATTGTTTGTATTACTTTTTTATGAATAAGAAAAACATACTATAATGTCCATATAAAGTCTTTAGTTGAAAAAGAAGAAAAAGATTTGTTTGCAATAACTCCACGGTGATACAGTGACAGCAAACCATCCAAAAATTATTGTGAATAGTGCACGACCTCCACCATAGATATTACTGCCGCTTACCGAAGGTATATGGTTCTTTGTTACAGAGAACCATACAGCGCAAGTGACTGATTCCCCCAGTCCAGTGTATTCACAGGTGGATACAGGAACTCGTTACTTCTCCCAGCAAGATATCAATTATATAGATCGCGTAACAAATTCAAGCCGGCCGGTCTCGATATGCAGCGCCCAATACTTCCGGAACAAACACGTGAGCTAGTGGCGTCAGGACGTCGCTCCTCCTCCCTACGCGCTTCGTCAATATGGGACGTGGTCACGGGGTACGGGCGGCGTCCTGACGCACCGCTTAAGTAATGAAAACAAAAACCAAGCCTCGGTCTGGACCCGGAAATGAAACGGAAGACACCATCTTGGTTTAGGGAAAATAGCACTAACTAGTGCTGCAGAGAAACCACCCTCCTAACGGGCATGTTAAATACAAATAGATAAAAAGAATTCTCCAAATTTAAATATTATACACCCAATCCGGAAGTGTACACACTCAAGTGTCTAAAGAGAAAACTCCCGAAGGTATTCAATCAAATTAAGGCAAGTGTAGTTGAATTACCATTATAGACGCATTATGGGGGGGGGAAGAACCTTATATCTTTTCTAAAAAGCAAATAGAAACCACCACACAGGTATTGGTATTTATAGATTAGCCCACTTAGTTAGATATACCACATGGGTGATCCGCCAAGTTCCAAAGGTCAATCCCTTAGGCTATACTATACAAAAAATATATATATGAAAAAAATATGGAACTATAAAAAATATGTGAAAAAGATATATAAAGTATATATGTACAGACATTTATATATACTTTATATATCTTTTTCACATATTTTTTATAGTTCCATATTTTTTTCATATATATATTTTTTTGTATATATATTTTTTATATATATACTTTCGTATATATTTTTTATGTATTTAATTTTATTTTTTAGCTTTTATGTATTGATTATGGTTTATACATACCTAATTCCAAGAGTGCAATATATCTTTTTAATTTGGTTATTTGTGCATATTAATTGATGCTTTGTACAAAGTATAGCCTAAGGGATTGACCTTTGGAACTTGGCGGATCACCCATGTGGTATATCTAACTAAGTGGGCTAATCTATAAATACCAATACCTGTGTGGTGGTTTCTATTTGCTTTTTAGAAAAGATATAAGGTTCTTTCCCCCCCCCCCCCTATAATGCGTCTATAATGGTAGTTCAACTACACTTGCCTTAATTTGATTGAATACCTTCGGGAGTTTTCTCTTTAGACACTTGAGTGTGTACACTTCCGGATTGGGTGTATAATATTTAAATTTGGAGAATTCTTTTTATCTATTTGTATTTAACATGCCCGTTAGGAGGGTGGTTTCTCTGCAGCACTAGTTAGTGCTATTTTCCCTAAACCAAGATGGTGTCTTCCATTTCAGTTCCGGGTCCAGACCGAGGCTTGGTTTTTGTTTTCATTATTTAAGCGGTGCGTCAGGACGCCGCCCGTACCCCGTGACCACGTCCCATAGTGACGAAACGCGTAGGGAGGAGGAGCGACGTCCTGACGCCACTAGCTCACGTGTTTGTTCCGGAAGTATTGGGCGCTGCATATCGAGACCGGCCGGCTCGAATTTGTTATGCGATCTATATAATTGATATCTTGCTGGGAGAAGTAACGAGTTCCTGTATCCACCTGTGAATACCCTGGACTGGGGGAATCAGTCACTTGCGCTGTATGGTTCTCCATAACAAAGAACCATATACCTTTGGTAAGCGGCAGTAATATCTATGGTGGAGGTCGTGCACTATTCACAATAATTTTTGGATGGTTTGCTGTCACTGTATCACCGTGGAGTTATTGCAAACAAATCTTTTTCTTCTTTTTCAACTAAAGACTTTATATGGACATTATAATATGTTTTTCTTATTGTTTATAATTATGTTTTATTAATTTATTAAGCTAAATGAATTTATTGTAATTTTTTTTATTACATACACAGTTTGATTGGCTGGTTTGTGGTTATAAGATTAATTAATTATTTTCTATGTTGCTTCTATTAGCAATAGGGATTTGTACTTGCTATCTTCATTGATTTATTATTGTACATTCTTACACAACTTAATTCTCTTTCTGCATAGGATTGATAAAATATTCTTTTTAGTTATTCACATCGGTATAACTTTGTTCACATTTTTTATTTTTAGCGCAACCCACCTTTTTTTCTTTAATGCCAAATGTAGTATAACATTTGGGTTTGCTGCTTATTCTTTTTATCTTTGACTATTTTGACAAGCGCGGTTTTTCCCTTTTCCTTTGTCTATATATATATATAAGATTGTATGGTCAAAAATTTTGAACATTTCAGTGGTAGGTCAGTCTGGCAATATGAGTTTATTTTAGATAAAGACTTTTCACAGATGTAGCAGGATCACTTGGATTTACTGTGATCTGGGGAAAGCATTGGTGCATAGATGATTGCCATCTTAAAGCTGAAGTAAACCCTGATGGGTTTTACTTCCTCTTTGTTTCCCTACAAAGGTAAAGCATAATGGGCTACTATGCATCGCATTATGGGTCACTTACCTGACACAGGAGCCAGCGATGTCACCGCTGTCTCCTCTTCCACGAAGCGTCCCTCTTCCTTCACGGTATTGTGGCTCCGGCGCTGTGATTGGCTAGAGCCGCGATGACGTCCCTCCCGTGCATGCTAACGGCATGATCGCTGTTAGCAGCAGCACGCTCAATGCGCCTGTGCATCGATGTCTACAGCGCATGCGTCGTAGAAAGTGGTGTTTGTTTTTTGCACATATCTCATTCTCCTAAACCATGTAGATTTAGGCGATATTACTTGCACCTACAGGTAGCCTTAATCTAGGCTTGCCTGTAGGTAAAAGTGGTCTGTAAGGGTTTACAACCACTTTAACTGACAAAAGAAAGCTTATCTAAAAAAAATAGATTTATTTAGTTATTCTAGATTTTAGATGCTATTGAAATATCAGGTGCAGTGCTTCTGAACATTGATGTCAGATGCAGACCTGCAGTATGTCCTTAGCGCTTATGGGACCTAATTTAGATGTTAAAGAACATTTAAAAATCCTCATGATACTTATATGCCTATATTTTGTGGATATTATTTTTTAATTTAAGTAATAAGGATCCATTTTCCTTTTCTAAAAACTTGCGTTTGTCCTTTTTAAATTCAGTAATGGGAAGGATTATTCTTGGTCACACATTAATAAAATTCTTGTAAGTGTTTCTTGTTTCTTTAGTTGTGCAACCTTCCAGCTTGTAGCAGGTTTTCATTCTCAAGGGTTACAAAAAGTTATTTTTAAAGTGGAATTCGAAACCAATTACACCAGACAATCTTTCCAAGTTACGTCAGGTTATACATTCGGTTTCTTGTTCTTCTTTTGAACGTGTGTCATTCAAAGCAGTTTTCTCATTAGCATTCTTTTCAGCATTTTGAATTTCAGAGCTGGTTCCATCCAATAAGAATGGTATGTCCGTTTTTTGGCTTCACAAGGTCATTGTTGAAGATAAGAGGATTAGGATTTATTACACAGTCAAAAAATGATTAGGTAAAGGTTTCTTTGGCACTAATATTTGTCCTGTTTTGTTATCAAAGGAAGTTTTAAAAATCAGACCAAGTGTCGGTAATTGTCTCTATTAATTAAAATGAATTTCAGTTAACAAAATTTCAGTTTAATAAAGTATTAACCACTTGCGAACTGCCCCATCCAAATATACAGTGACAGGGCGGCTGTTCTGTGCTGGATCATGTACATGTACGTGATCCGGAACTTCCCGGCAGAGGGCACACATATGCACGCCTGCTGCCCCATCTGTGCTGTAATTCGGTAAAGCACAAGTCGGTTAGCAGGTCCCAACCAATGATTTATAGCCGGTACCCGCTGATTGGCGAATCACAGTACAGAGCCCTGTGTTCACTAACAACACACGGAGCAGCAATGTGGCGGCAGGGAGAGAAATCTGCCACATTGATTAGTAAAATCAGTACACATTACACATTGTTATCTACACAGTTAACCCCTTGACTTGCCCTAGATATTAACCCCTTCCCAGTCAGTATGATTAGTACAGTGACAGTGTACAGTATTAGCACTGATAACTGTATTGGTGATGTCAGTGTCAGTTAGTCAGTTCCCACTCTGTGTCAGTTAGTGTCAGATTTCTCGCCACACTATCCAACAGTCCCACTATAAGTCACTGATCCCCGCCATTACTAGTATAAAAATAAATAAAAATTCTGGTATATATACCATCTTTTGTAGATGCTATAACTTACATGCAAACCAATCAATATACACTTATTGCGATTTTTATTTTTACCAAAGACATGTAGCAGAATACATTTTGGCCTAAATTTATGAAGACTTTTTTTATTGGATATGTTTTATAGCATATTTTTTTTTTCTTAAGAATAAAAGACCCAATGGTGATCTTATACCACCAAAAGAAAGCTCAATTTGTGTGGAAAAAATTTATATATATTTTATTTGCATACAGTGTTGCATGACTGCACAATTGCCAGTTAACAGCAAAAAATGGTCCCTGGTCACGAAAGGTCTAAGCCCTTGTACACATGGTCGGACATTCCGACAACAAAATTCGTTGGATTTTGTTCGATGGATTTTGTCTGAAACTGGTGTTGCATATACACGGTCGGACAAAAGTTGTCGGAAAATCCGATCCTTCGTAACAAGATGACATTATTTCGTTACGATGGGACTACGTTCAGGCTAGTAGCCAATAGCTTTGGTCTAGGAATTTGATCTGAGCATGCGTGGCACTTTGTCCAATCGGAATTCTCTACAAACGATCGGACAAAGTCTGATCAGATTATGTTGTCGGAAAATGTTATAGCCCAGCTCTAAAACTTTGTCGGTCGGATATTCCGACGGAAACAGTCCGATGAAGCCCACACACACGGTCGGATTATCCGACAACACGGTCCGATCAGACATTTTCCGTCGGAATGTCCGACCATGTGTACAAGGGCTAAAACCTTTTGGAGCTTAAGTGATCAAACAAGTACTTTAAAGTTCTCAAATTAGATCATCTACGTTTGTCTTCTCATTCATTTTGAACAGGTGCAGCTGAAGAAGCATCTAAACTTGGTTTAGAGGCTCGTACCATTAAGAAACTAGGGAGATAGAAATATAACAGCTACAAGTTATATATTTGCCTTACACTTTTGTTTGAGTTATTATTTCAGGTCCAACCCAAATTGTTTGGAATTTTGGATATTTCTGCATCTTTTGGACCCAGAGAAGAGCAGCAAGAAGGTCGTATTCAGAAAATATAGCTTTGAATACAGGTTTATTTAAGGTTTTCTGAAGCGGTAAAAGGGGTATGGTGTGGGGAAATTTTGATTTTCTGAGTTGGGCAGGTTGAATTAAATATTACCACACCCTGATATCTTAATTTAGCATCTGGGGGATAATGACATAAGCCAACAAAGAACACTGGATCCATTTTTATTATTAGAAATTACATACTTTGTATTAAAATGACATCCCCTTGTACAGTTATTGTTTTTTTTTTTGTTTTGTTTTCAGAGATTGTCCCCAAGTTTCATTGGCTTGATTCCCCTATGTTGAAGCCTTTTGAGAAAGTCAAGAAAGAATACACAGAGCCATAGAAAAGTTAATGTTGCTAGTTAACGCTTTTTTCTTTCAGACATTCAGAATTATAGGGCAGGATTCTGGAAAATAGTTGAACAAGAAAACCCACTCCGGGTTTCTGTTCCAAGATATCACCTAACCCACCAATTGAGGGTGCTGGCTCAGTATGCGAGAAACATGTAGGCAAAATAAGGATCCGGATGGCCGCACTCCAAAGAAATTCCTTTATTGATATCATATACCGGTAGGTATGATTAAGCACCAGTGAGAGTGGTGTGAAAAGCGTCAGCTGTTTGCATTTTTATTCTGATTTTGTATGGACTAATTCTTCAATAAAGGAATTTCTTTAGAGTGCAGCCATCCGGATCCTTATTTTGCCTACATATAGGGCAGCATTGCTGGACTTTACAGGCATGACGGTATCCATTTGTCAGATACAGGTCTTGACAATTTAAATTCTCCATTACAAACTATTATTATTATTAAATATTGATGCCAGTTGAGTTTTGTGACCCATCTGGCTTTTGGGGGACAGTAATCATTGCAATGTATACTACAATTTTTCTTACTTTTCTTTTGCTTTCATCAAAACAGAGTAGGCACACTATAATTTTTTTTTTTATATACATTTATTTATGAAAATATAAAACTCACATCTTTTAAGGTAGAAAAATATCTCAGGAGATATGTATTTACAGCAACATTGTTTAAATAGATGAATTTACAAATATAAAAATATGCATGGCATATATCATTCCAGTAATCCATAGTCACAAGACAGTGGAAAGGTAGAACTAATCTATTAGCAGGCTCTCTGTTATATTCCTCAGCTTGTATAATCACTCAGGGATGTCTGATCACTGGGATGTGTTTCAGAAACCTGCAGGAATAAAAATATATATAATAAGACATACATGTCAGTATGGGAGTGCAAATTGCACATTTAGTATTATATAATAAGTACTACATAATTAAAAATAACATAAACGCTAACTCATATGATAATAAATAATTTATCTCTGCAAGAGGTATCTATTTACTGGGCTGCATTCACCCCAAGAAAACATAAAGGCCTGCAGTGATATACAGTACATGCGTTTATACATGTTTATAGGTCATTTCTAAACACATAATAATGCATGTAATGATTTTAAATTCACACTGTCCATTTATCTGCTTTTAGGTGCAGTCAATTTAGCAGCATCCAATGGGCAATTAGAAAGTCTAGACATGGCTAAATGCTCATAAACACATGTAAATGTGTGTTTAACTGTATAAACACACAGGCTGAACACGTGTAAAGGCAGATACATCTAAACGCAGGAAAAATTCATTTGGGAAGCGGAACAGCTGTTTATACTTCTTAGATACTCTTTCCTGCATTTAGATAAACAAAACACTGGAGTGCTAGTGTAAATGAGGCCTAAAGTAGTAAAAATTGTGTTAAAAAGCAATGTAATGTACAGGTGAGTTGAGGCAGGATTTTAGAACAACAAAGAAAAATGCCCAGCTCAACTTACCAGCCAGCCTACAAAGAACTGAATTGTCCTGTCTAAGGCCCCTTTCACACAGGCGTACTGATCAGGTCCGCCTATCAATTTTTAAGGCGGAACCGATCGGATCCTCCATGTGCCCCTATGGAGCAGTGGATGTCAGCTGTGACATGTCAGCTGACACGCGCTGCTATGCGATCCGATCCTGGCCGTGAAATCCAGATGGATGGAGATTCTATTTCCTATTTGGGGATCGGATGGGATCGGATGAATGGACATGTGGTCCGTTTTCATTCGATCTCCCCAGCGGGACTCTGACAGCTCCATCTCAGCACAGTGAGTGGAGACAGACATGTTATCCACCTGTTCAGTGGGGATCAGCGGATTTATCCCTCACTGAGCAAAGGGGACTTCGCTCGTGTGAAAGAGCCCTAACAGTTCATGTTAAAAAGCAGGGTTTTAGTTTGCACACATTTGCAAATACACATGTAAGCCGCAGAGGCCATGTCATGGCACCCCAGTATTATCTGCAGTCCTAACTCTATAAACTTTGAGTGCCTCCTTAGTAGGAGCACATATATAATAATGGATAGATTGAGGGCAGGTAAGCCTGGAGGGAGCCCACCCCTTCTTAAAGGCATAGGGGCACCCAACACATAGCACAATGGCAGTGAAGGTGTCCAGTGCTCCCCCTCACCAAATAACGAATGGTACAAGCATACAGCAATTGCCCCAACCTATAACTGACCTTAAATCGGAGCTCCACCCAAAAGGGGTAGCTCCACTTGTTCGCACCCTCCCCCCTCCACTACACGTTTTGGGAGGATGCAGGTACCTGGTTTTGACAGGTACCCACTTCGTGGACTGCATGGCGATCTAGGTCAAGCCCAGCCCCTCCTTCTCGTAGCTAATTCAGCCAGAAGTTCAGCCCCCCTCTTCCTTCCTCCCGCAGCCGTCCCATTCACAGAGTGCAGCGTTATTCGCGCATGCGCAATAGGGAGGTGGCTGTGAAGCCAGTGGAGATGGCAGCGGCAGCACTCAATAGCCGATTAACAAATCGGCTCTGATGAGGACGCCACTGGATTCCTGGACAGGCAAGTGTCCTAATATTAAAAGTCAGCAGCTAGAGTTTTTTGTAATTTTTCCGCAGGAGCCTGGAGCTCCTCTTTAACAGCAAGGAGCGCATGGAAAAAAACGATTTTGTGTAGTTTTTGGCTGTGTGTACATTGCATTTTGCAAGAACAAAATATCTGGAGATGTATAAAAAAAAAGCACCTACCGGTTTCTTCCACTGAGCAGAGCTTTTATTTCTTTCAGGCCAGAACTAACACATTTTGTAGCTCCGGAGCTTTTCAATGTGACACTGAGGAAGAATAATATTAAGGACGTCATTAGTATATTGGGACACTTTCAAATGAATAAAACTATTCAATATAATGTCACTTTTCTTTTAAATTGTGCCTTCCACTATCTACAGAGAACATCATTGCTATATTGGGGCACTTCCTAATGAATAAAACTATTTAATATAATGTCAATTTTCTTCTAAATTGCACCCTTCCACTATCAATTCCATCAGCAGACCACCATTCTCTAGGAGCTGCATATTGTGGAAGTGCAAAGTACATGCTTACTATAGTATTAAAACTATCCCCATTTTTATTTTCCTTCAAGTATATTTAAAACATGTGACATGATTATACTGGGCTATCAAAAATAACACAAAAGTAAAATAGTGAAAATGTGAACGGATGTTTCTATTTTTTTGTTTTCATCCAAAATTGTGAAAAAATAACATTCTAGCGACATTGTAGGTTTGTTGTACAAATTTCAGCTCTTTAAAAGATATTTAAAGGAAATGCTGTCATGTACAAACTGCAATGATTGCTTATAATTGATATGTAGTGCAAAGAATATTAAGTGGGCAGCAATGCTTGGCATCCAATCAGCTATCTTTAGGCAGCTCACTCTTTGGGCATACATGGGCCAATTCAGTCTAAATTAAGTATTGCATGTGATGACCAGGAAAAACTTGAGCTAAAGGACAATAACAACTACTTACAGCTATTGTAATTTTTTTCCTTGCACAAAGATTTTTTTCTAATAGTTTTAATATAGAATGAATAAAGCGTTAATTGCAAGCATGCTGCAACCAAGTTAACCATGGGTCCAGGGAGATTTTTAGATAGATGTTTTACTGTTTGCAACATCTGCCCACCTTATTGTAATTGATCTCTGTGCTATGCCTACAATTAAGTAAGTACATGTCTAATAAAGCAATTACATTATGTAATCCATATGCATCTTACTTACATATATTCTGTGTTTTCACACAGAGAGCTGCTTGGATAAACATCCAGTTGAGCCAGGGCCTTGACATTCACTTGATTGGATAGTTTGGTACATAGGCAGCGCTTCCCACGAGGAACAGCAAACCCTGAATTCCAATGGAAAAATAGATCAATTAGTGCTTATACAGACAATGGCAAAGACAGTGGCTAAAGACTGTATGTACTTATACATAGATTCTAAATCCTAGAATATGTCATTGACTGTACCTTGTATAAGAGTAGAGAGCAGGAGAACGCACATGATGACAGCACACTTGTTGTCCATATTGATGGTGTTGGATTCTCTCTGACCAAGATCTAGAGTAGACAGCTGTGTGAAGTACAGCGGCATTGGTCTGTTTATATACATTTGCACTGGATTGCATAATCCCATGATGTCATCAGTGGGAGGAAATGGTCACTCTCTATTTTCCAAGGCTTTTAAGAAGTGAAAGTGCAGTTGAAGACCTTTTTCTGTCAACTTAAAACCACTCAGTGACCTTTCGTGTTATTTTCAGTCTGTATGGGGTTTTCCCAGAAATATGTGTGTCTGATAAAGTGTCAATGAAAATGTTATAGTAACTTTCTATATACTTACAGTAGTGAAAAATGATTGTATAAGTCTACAGTGCATTCTGTGTATTCTGATCCCTTACCTTTGCTAAGGCTGATTATTAAAGTACAGTAAAACCTTGGTTTGAGAGTTTGAGAGTAACTTGGTTTGAGAGCATTTTGCAAGACGAGCTAACTTTTTAAATACATTTTGACTTGATATACAAGCGATGTCTTGATATACAAGTAGCGTCATATCACAACTGAGTATAAAAGAGAAGAGAGGCACCTCCAAGGTACAACATGTATAAACTCACATGGTTAATGATTAAAACAGGCACATTCAAGTATGCAGGCATCTGGGGTAAAGTTGTCCACATAGACAATCCTCCTCAACGCCATTGACGTCGTCCCTTTCACGCTGCGCTCCATGAGCGATTCAAGCCTTACTTTCAGATCGCTCTATTGCAGGGTAGTCTTCCTGGTTACAATTGCAGACTGACAGCGATGGGAGAGTGGGGAGGAGTGTATTGCAGCCAAGGGGAGAGTGTCGGGGGGTGGAAGGCTGTAGTGTCTCCTCATGCTGTGTTTGGAGGACTTGTGGCAGCCTGTTATGCTGGGACTTGTAGTGCCCTCTGTGGGGGGCTGAGATATGGCAGCCTCCTATGCTGGGACTTGTAGTGCCCTCAGTCCCCTAAAGAGGACACTACAAGTCCCAACAGAGTGGGCTGCCATTCTTCAGTCCCCTGTAGTCTAGGGCCCTACAAGTCCCAGCAAATCAGTTTTCCCTTACAGAACAGGAGAAGAAGCTGGGGGGGGGGGGGGGGGGTTTGTACTAGGAAGGGAGAGAAGGAGGCACAGGTTTGAGATGGGTTAGGATTTTTGCTGAGAGTAAGGATATATGTTTGGAGGGGGAGATAGGAGAAGATTTGTGTTGAGAGGGAGAATTTATACTTTGAGGGGGAGATGGGGGAGGATTTTTGCTAAGAGGAGGAATTTATGCTGGGAGGGGGAGATGGCAGAGGATTTGTGCTGAGAGGGGGGATTTTAGCTGGGAGGGGAAGATGGTCAGGATTTGTGCTGAGAGGGGGAATTTATGGTGGGGGGGATGGGGGAGGATTGTTGCTAAGAGGCGGAATTTATGCTGGGGGGGATAGGGAGGAGTTTTTGCTAAGAGGAGGAATTAATGCTGGCAGAGAGAGAGAGATAGGGGAGGATTTTTGTTAAGAGGGGGGGGGGGTTTATGCTGGGAAAGGAGATGGGGAGGATTTGTGCTGAGAGGGGGATTTATGCTGGCAGAGAGAGAGATGGGGGAGGATTTGTGCTAAGAGGGGAATTTGTGCTGGGAAAGGGGAGATGGAGGCAAGGGTTTGTGCTGAAAAGGGGGATTTGTACTGGAAGGGGTTATATGAGGGTGAAGATTTGTGCTGAAAAGGGGGATTTTTGCTGCTAGGGGGGAGATGGAGGTGGCGTGGGTTTGTGCTGGAAGGGGGGATCGGGGGTAAGATAATTTGTGAATGGGGGGGTTTAGGGAGATTTATGTTGTAAGGGGGATAAGGGGAGTGAGAATTTGTGCTGAGAAATCTAAACTCAAAAACAAAACGTTTACCTATTTCAGCTTACCAGTCCAGAAAGGAGGTGCCTGTATTTGTTTTTAGAAAAATTTGTTTTTTTTTCACTGGATTCATGTGAACACAAAAGTCACCTTTGCTCCCCTTTTTTTGAGGCATCCGGAACTTCATGAAACATTTCTTGAACTTTATATATACAGCTTTCACTAAGCACTTTTTGGGTTATATGTTGTATATATTACTGTTGTATATTTTAGCAAACTTTATAATCTTTGCACTTGATTATTGTGGATTGCTGTTTAGTATAGGCAACCTAATACGGTTGTCTGTACAGTCTAAAATATTGTTGCAATTATCGTTTTTTCTGCACTGTAGCTTTTATATTTTTTTGCATGGGTCTAGTGTATATTTTTTTCTGATGGTTTTTTGCTGCATCAAGTTTTTTTTTGCACGTATTGCACTTTAGCACTATTTGCACCTTGAGGACACTTTATTAGTTTATAATATTTTCTAATGGCGTTGGATTCTATAGTATCTGTGAGATAAGGATCTGGAGTTTGTACTACATCAGATACAATAGAACGTTCATGTGGACATTACCTAGATCAGTGATGGCGAACCTTGGCACCCCAGATGTTTTGGAACTACATTTCCCATGATGCTCATGCACACCACAGTGTAGTGGAGCATCATGGGAAATGTAGTTCCAAAACATCTGGAGTGCCAAGGTTCGCCATCACTGACCTAGATCCTTCCTGTAAGAAGGATACACTAAACACGTATAGTTATTTGTTTATTGGGATCTTCTATTTTCATTATTTTTTATTTTTCACATTTCACCACTTATATTTGAAGGAATACTTATTTAGTTTACGCCCATTACCCACCTCGGGTACAATACATTTTGGGCGCACCACAGAGGGGTGTACATAAAGGGGGTAGGTGGGAAGTTGAGCATTAGCATTAAAGGGGCCTTTTGTTAGGGATTCTATCTTCATATAAGATATTGATTTGAGCCTCCTTCCCCTTCCTTTTCTTCTTTTTTGGGTTGCCATCTCCTTTACAATAGTACAGTGCATATATGACTGGTAACGTGGTGTGTGGATAAGCTAATTCCATTGTTTATACACTGGCATGAGCACTGGGAAATATAACCTGGGTATTATATTATAGATAAATTAGTCATTCTGGTATAGGTAGCGCCATAAGCCCTATATTAACATTATAAATAGCTGTATTTGTTTTTGTTTTGTTTTTTTCTCAAGTCTTCTTTTTTCCCCCTTTATTCTCACTCAGTTTTCCTGTGAATAATACACTTCCTTTCTAAGGTGGCTACACTAAGGTTACCATTGTCTTTGTTTCCCAGGAACAGTACCCATTGTAAAATGTCCCTGGCAGTGTCCTGGTGGCAGTGAATTCAGGTCAACCAAATAAGGAAAGCTACTTCTCAGTTAAGTTTTTTAACCCTGCAGCTCCACCGAGAGGAACCTTATTCGAGAGCCAGTTAGACCTTTAAGCTGGCATTGTCTGTTCTAGCAAGGGATGGACCATGTTGCACTTGTTTAGGGAATACAACTTGGTTTCGCTCAGGTGCCCATTGAGTGCATGGGATCAACATAGGGCCAATCAGCACTGTCCAGACAGAGGGGCGGGGGGCCATGCAGCCTCATAAGACAGTCAGAGGAGAATGAATACTCCTCCTACAATCTTTACATAGTGCTCGGCTAGACACTAATAGAAGCCACAAGACTGCTGCAGTTTATATTTACTAAAATAATTGAATTTCCACGTTCTGTGGGAGACCAGATTTAGTGATTGCAGGGTCCTGGGTTTAGTAACACTTTAAGAACTTGGTTTATTTCCACCTGTTTAGGAATCCTTCCTGACTCATCCTTATGATCTTTACGTGTCATTTTTGCTTTTTTTAGCTTGTACTTTCTTCCTCTTTCTTAGTTACCACAAGTTCTTCCATTTCCGTCTCCCAATTCTCAGCTTCCCTTTTAGAAGAGACATTCTCTTCTGGAACATTTTCCCATCCCACTTGTATCCCCACCCCCTCAGATTATTCTCTGTTAATCGCAGTTTTTTTCCCTTTCTTTGGGAATAGTGCACATACAAATTCCATGATCTTTGGCATAATTCTTTTCCTTTTTATTGCATTCTCTGGAAACACGGCTTTCCTTGCTTCAATTAGCATACCACATTCTTTTTTTGTGTTTATACTTCTTGAAATTCCTGCTGGAAAATGGAATCCTTCCTTAAAGTTCACAATGAACTGATTCTTACAAGTCCATATGCCAAACTCATTCAGAATTTTTCCCACATATCTATCATTCAAACAAAACCCTTTAAGAAAAAGGGTCAATATCCTCATTGTCCTCATTAGGAACATAGGGTGAGTAAAGTATGGAATAGTCTTCACTCCAAACACTTGTCCTCAGCCAAGAAAAGCAAGTCTTTATAACTTCCTTCTGTAATGAAGACACTCTGCCTCAGATAATCCAGCAAAGCAAAAGCTCCTTGTTCTGGACACCAAAAATTCCTTGTATAACTTCTCTTCCATACAAAATTAAATCCTACTCACCTACATAAGTGAACAAATAAAAAAACAAAAGAGTAGCGTAGCACACATCCATAGTGTAGTAAGCATAAAAAGTTACTATTGGTAATTTGAGTAATGGACTGCGCTCATGAAAGTAACTTTAAGGCCGCGTACACACGCGGGGACTGTTCGGCCAACTTTGTCCGCTGAACAGTGTTTCGGCGGACAGTCCGCCCGTGTGTGGGCTTTCAGCGGACAGTTTCAGCGAACAGTCCGCTGAACAAGGTTTTTCGGAATTTCCGAAAAACTGTCCGCTGAAACTTTGTTTCAGCGAACAGTTCCCTCGTGTGTAGGCTTGTTCGACAAACTAAGTTCCGCGCATGCTCAGAAAGGATTTACATGCCGAAAGTTATAATGCAGTGTATAGGACGTCGTATTTTTCGTCCCGTCGTACGTGCCGTTCAGGTCATCGCGCACGGTTTCAGCAAACTGTTCGTTAGTCGTGTGTGGCCATGACCGTCCATGCTAATTTTGAGCGGACTGTTTGCCGAAACTGTTTGACGGACAAAGTTGGGCGAACAGTACCCGCGTGTGTACGCGGCCTAAGAGCAGTGGTAAGCAATAAGTCAGAAGACCTAATAGGACCTTCCAGTTGATACCCTTGCCATGACCAGGGCAGGCACACCTCAAGCAGTATCTAAAAATTGGAAACAAATCGTGCATACAGCACCAACAATGGAGAAGATAACTATCAGCATGTCGAAGAATCAGGCTCCGTCCCTAGTGGAAATATCACAGGATTGCAGGAATGCGGTTAAGACTTCCTCTTCATTAATCTACCAAATTAACTATCTCTTGTGATTAAAGAGGAACTGCAGTCTGCACATATATTTTGTAATAAAAATATCTTTGCCATTCTGAAGCTTCCCTCCAACCACTTTGCATATTATTTTATATATACTGTGATTCTGTACCTGCCAAATATGCTGCAGAAATCTCCCTCCACTGAGTTTGGCTGCGACCATTTTAACTGTGGGCAGCTGAAGTTGCTGCCTGTTCACTTCCTGGATTTACACAGACACACAGAGGTACTCCTCCAGCTCTGCAGCTACTATTAGCCCTTTTATGACTCATCCTCCCTTCCTGGCAAACTCTCAGGAGAGTGAGAGAGAGAGCTGTGCATGATGTCCTATGCCTAGATTTTTTTACCAGACAAAAAACAGGAAGTGGGCTGTATAAGGTATTAATTGGCAGAAAAAAAATGTTTTACTATCCAAAGTTAAAACAACAAGGGCAGAAGATTTAATAGATGAAAGATAAAAAAATGACTGACAGTTCGATTTAAGGACATTTATAAATTAGAAGTGGATATAAAAACAGTTATAGAAACAAACATATTACTTTTTACAAGTCAGCAAGTAAAGGGGAATTGCCTCTTCTATTTTACGCTGCAGCCTGGAGTGTTTAATGCATGGATTAAAGAGTAAGTAAACCCTGTTGGATTTACTTCCTCTTTGATTCCCTACTATGCATCGCTGGTGACCCTGATGTATGTGGAGGGCTCTCTGGGGACCCTTATTTTAAGGGGGAGGCTCTCTAGGGACCCTGTTTTAAGGGGGAGGCTCTCTGGGGACCCTAATGTAAGGGGGGTCTCTGGGAACCCTAATGTAAGTGGGGGGCTCTCTGGGGACCCTGATGCAAGGGGGAGGCTCTCTGGGGACTCTGATGTAAGTAGGAGACTCTCTGGGGACCCAGATGTAAGGGAGAGGCTTTCTAGGGACCCAGATATAAGTAGGTGGGCTCTCTGGGGATATATACAGACACACGTATATTACTGTATTGTCAGGGCTGGCTTAGCCCTTCCTCCTCTGGGCTGGCCGCTCAGCTGTCAGCTAATTGCCAGCTCTCTTCTCTTTCCACAGATACCAGCTGTTCCCGATGATGCTCGCCTGCCTATTTAAAGCCTTCCTGCTCACTTTTTCATTTGCCTTTGCGTTGGTCACATCACAGGGAACCATGTCCTGCTATTTGTTTCAAGACTGGCTTGCTGACATCCCACCTGGATTCTTATCCTGCTTGCGGTTGCTCTCCTTGGATCCCTGACTTCCGGCCTGGCTGATTACCCGATCTGGTTAATGAACTTTGGACTGGCTGACTACCCGATCTGGCTACAGGACTCTGGCTATGCTTGACTACGCTTTTTTCTATTTACGTTTTTTTTTTATTAATAAACAAGTGGGATTTGATTGTACTTCTGTCTCAGTCTGTTTCATGGTTTCTGACATGTATATACATGTGTATGCCCACCCAAGCGTATGACTTTCTTTACTACGCTGCTATGGGCTCTAGCCCCAGATCTTTTGTAGACCTAGCAACGTCCCTACTCATCACATCTAGGCGGAGATGAGAAGGATTCAATATATATTTTATCCCCACTCTGGCAGGCTCTGGTGGTATCCTTTTTGGGTAGTTCTTCAGCGTTGTCATATGCAATGCTTTTAACCCTGCATTGTACGGGGAGGGGGTAGAAACCATAGTCAAGAGCACTTTGCAGAAGGGACCCTGGTAAGTACTGTGCCTTACAGTATTCCTCTACTCCTCTGCATAAATAAGCATTTACCGTAACTCTCACACTAATAAAGGAAACAGGTTGCTGCTGTGTGAAATACATATGTGGTACTCAAAATTAACCACTTACTACCCTATGGGTTTTGACTCCAAGCAAGAAAGTCAAAACCAGCACGTGTCTTTGTATCCTGGGTATTGTAGCCTCCGTGTACTCCAGCTCTTCCCGCTGTCCTCCTGGTTTTAATAGATATCCCGGCTTATATTAGGAAAAGTTCTCCATATTCAGACAGTAGGGAAGAAAGAAAGGGATCCCACATAGTGAAAAGTAACTTCTCTATTTGGAATATGAAAGAAATTAACTTACATAATAACTGGCAGGGTTTTCCTTAGAAAACCATTACTTTCCCACAGTAAAGATTGCTGCCATGTATTACTGGTGCCGGAAGTGACTTCAGACCAGAAGTTACAACGCAATTTGTTTCTAGCTCCTGATGACGCCATTTCCTACGACAAAATTCATTGAACGGTAACTTCCGGGCTGTTATTCATTTTTATCAGTCAGCACTTTTTATACTTATTACACTACGAATGTGCTCTAGATGTGTGATGTATTGCTGTCCATTGCTCATACTTGGATATCTAACACCGTGCTAGTTGATTATCACAACGATTATCACGACAACCCCTAGAGTCCTGGTAGGGGGCATAAAACCTACTACATGCACACACTTATATCTAAGTTGTCACAACCTAAAACTGACAGGCTTGTGGGAAATGTTGCTTCTGATACATATATCGCTGCAGCGTAGGGGCCCGCTGGTAACACGAACTTCCAAACTCAGAGTCAACAAGAAGTCCTTTGTTTTTTTTGTTTTATTATGGGAATGAACCACTTGCTGACCAGCTGCCGCAGTTTTACTGCAGCAGAATGGCATGGCTGGGTGAAACTATGTTACCTTACGTTGCTTCGCCTTTTGGCCACTAGGCATGTGCCACTAGGCGTGTGCCTGTGGCGTGTGACTGGAGCTGATGCGAGCGCCCAGCGGGTGCAATAACTACCGGGCTCCCACGATCACCCGTGACAGAGCGAGAACTGGAAACACACAGATCTGGTTCTTTCAGGAGAGAGGAGACAGATTGTGTGTTCATACTATGTATGAACACTGATCTCTTTCTCCTCCTAGACACTCCCATCCCCCACAGTTATAAACACACATATGAAACACAGTTAACCCCTTGATCGCCCCCTAGTGTTAACCCCTTCCCTGCCAGTGACATTTACACAGTAATCAGTGCATTTTTATATATTACTGATCGCTGTATAATTGTCAATGGTTTCAAAAATGTGTTACTATATGTTACTGCTCCCAGTACCACCTCTACAAGTCCTAACAGCCCTCCTGACTGCAGTTGCCTCTTTCCACTGCCCGTGCCACCAAAGTCCTCCTGATTGGCTCTGCACCCATCTCAGACTGCTCCATTCCAGTCCTCTTAGGCGTGCCTTCCAGTCCTTCTGACTGTGTGTCACTCACCAGCTCTCTTGGCTGCTCCTGTTGCTCCTGGAGACATGCCTGGCAGTGTTCTCCTGCTGTCCTCCTTGCTCACAGTGCCTCCTGGCCAGGACACCTCCATGGCTTTGGGAAGGTCCCTTCGGCACCTGGGCCCAGGCCCAAGGTCACCCCCCCCCAAACTGGGGAGCTCCCTCAAGAGCCATGACAGCGTAACACTCCATCTCTAGTTTCCACCCAAGCTCTCCTCCCCAGCTGGGCTGACGCAGAGTATTTGAGGGGGCCTGCCCCCTGCCAATCAAAGTTAGAGATTGGTCAGGGCCCTGGGATTACTCCAGGCAACTCCACCCTACCTCCCCTCCCATATTTCTAGAAGGTTCTAGAACATTCAAGAAGTAGGGGGGAGGTCTCAGTTATGTTGCCTTTGAATCATCCAGCACTCCCTGGATTTTTACCCAACCCAGGAAAAACACATACAGGCTTGGCTGGCACAAATTTAACTACACTTAACACCAAAACAAAAACCTACAATTCTAGCACTAGAGGGTGCAAGAAACATCTAGTGAGTACACTTGGCTCTTGGACAGAGTAGCACACAAGCTTTCATAGACTCTGCACACTGCTCTCACTAGCAGTTACAGGTTAGCTAAAACCATTTGATATTAATTTTAGGCTTAGAAGAACACTCACTCAGCTCCAGCCACCTCTAGAAACACTCGCCCAAAATCTAGCTGGCTGAACATACACAGGCAGTGCCAAATCTCATATATAATATGGTAACTCTAATGGTTGTGTGGCAGCCTAAATCCTTTCCCTACACCTCTGAGATTTCCCAAGTTATCCTATGAGCAGTCACTTTTCACGCAGTGGGACAAGCATTAGATGCACAGATCCCTGCCTGCTAATTAGATATCAGCCTGCCTATGATAACTTTCACTCACTGACACTAATCTGCATGCTATCAAGTTGCCCATCATGTTCTCTATGAGTGAAGTGTTGAAAAAAGGTGCAGCCACAATATGCAACCATACACAGATTGGCAAGGATTTACAATCTGACTCATAGGTGCTAACACTGGTAACCATATGACAACCTTATTCTTTAGAGCAATCAAAAAAATATTAACTTTTAACTTTTATATTTATTATTTCAATGGTTTTTATTGAGGTTTTCTCATGTACAAAAAGATAAGATAAAAAAACAGGGCATAACCTAATATATACTAGAACATAAAGTGAAAAATAGTTGAGTAGTAACATTAACATAACACAAATCACATTTGAACTTAAGTGGTAAATATATTATTAGCAATAGACGAGGGGTGAAGGCATTGTCCTCACACCCAGGCACTCCATCTAGGAACTGTGTTGTGGGATGGGAGGCAAGACCCTCCCCTCCTTCCCCCTACGCTGGGATATTTTTTTTACTTGATATGCTTTTTATTGAAAGTTTTCCAGCAATAAATAACAATATTGTACCTTGTAGAAAAGGGAAAAAAAACAGATTACATATCGAGCAAGCTAGTACGCTAGAGCTGCTATACCCCGCCTGCTCATTAGTACCTGCCCTCAATGCACTTTTCCCCCCACCCTATCCCCCCCAAACCTCCCTCCCATCCGCCCACCCCACCTCGAGTACGCAGCGCCGGCAACAACCGTCCCGGTCATAACCAGATAGCTATATCCGTATAAAAAGGAAGGGAAAAAAAAAAGAAAAAAAGACGAAGAAGAAAAAAAAAAAAAAAATAAGGAAAAGGGAAGAGTGAAGAAGAAGAGAATCCTCCCCACAGTCCACCCCTAAGAGATTCCGCCTAAGGGGGGGAGGGAGGAATCTCCTCCCTACCACCCACCCAGCGGGTACTGGTCCATTCTTATGTTGACCTCACTCCAAAGGGAACCCCATGTCGCTCAGCCAAGGATTCCATAATATCTCGAATTTTCTTAAATTATTTAGCTTTATAAGCATTGCTCTCTCACACCATATTAAAGAGTTGGTTGCATTAACCCATTGTCCAGTTTCCGGGGGATTTTTAGCTTGCCAATTGATTGCTATCAGTCGCTTAGCTTGATATAAGCACTTCAGGACGGATGGCTTAATTGGCAGAGGAATTTTTGTCTCTTCAAATATCCCCAGTAAACAGGCCCTGGCCTCGGGTTTCAGGGTGGTCTTAAAAGCCCTGTTTATTTTAAGGACTATTTCTAACCAATAGCTATACAGTTTTGGGCATTTCCATACCATATGGAAGAGATCACCCGGTGCCCCACATCTAGGGCATTCATCACTAGGTTTCCTACCCATTTTCCATAGCTTCTGGGGGGTGTAGTATGCCCGGAATATAAGGAACAAATGGGACACTCGCTGAGATGGAGATATAGAGGCCAAGTGCCCCTGTTCGAGCGTTTTAGCCCATTGTTCCTGAGATATCGAGCCAACGTCCCCTATCCAGCCCTGCCTACTCTTGGCTGGGCCTTCGCCTTTCAAGAAACTACCTCTAAGCTTTGTATATAACCGCGAAATCTGGCCTTTTGCATGCCTACGGTCCATAAGGCCCTGGAGCTGGGGGATTTCGGTTCGCTCGATAGCGAGTGTCCCGTATTGGGCTTGAATTCCGTGTCTCAGCTGTAAATATTTATAGAACGTCCTGTTAGGGACATTAAATTCCTGTCTAATAGTTTCAAAGGGTTTCATTACGTTCCCCTCGTAAAGATGCACCATTCTATTAATCCCCTGGCTATCCCATTCCGGAGATCTATCTACCTTGTTTAATTCGGACAGATGGCGATTGCGCCATAGAGGGGTATAAGTAGTTACTCCCACGTATCCCAACTTTTGCTTTGCTTGCTGCCATACCTTCCTCATTAGGATATTGGTAGGGCATCTATGAAGAAATGAGTTAGCCTCCAGGGCTTCGGGTACCAATTTATGGGGTGCTCCTAGCATCATCAACTTATGGTTTTCCAGATTAATTCCCGGATAAGCGAATCCATAGTTTGGAACCATTTCTGGTTAATCCAAATTGGGGAATTATGTAAAATGTAAAGTATTTGGGGTTGCCAGAGCATTTTTACTAGGCTGCAGCGTCCCGCCACCGAGAGAGGGAGGCCGCACCACCTGTTAAGTTTCGTCTTCATTTTCAGCAGTAATGGTGCTAAATTCTCGTTAGCATATTGGCTTACATCCCCAGATATCCAGATACCCAGATACTTCAGCTTAGTCACTGTCTCCAAGCCTACTATCGTTGAGGGCACCCCCTGTTCCCCATGCCTGGACAGTGGTAGAAGGGCTGATTTGCCCCAGTTGATCTCTAAGCCCGATTGTTGACCAAAC
Organism: Lithobates pipiens; assembly: GCF_037356315.1. Taxonomy (NCBI): domain Eukaryota; kingdom Metazoa; phylum Chordata; class Amphibia; order Anura; family Ranidae; genus Lithobates; species Lithobates pipiens. Next base: position 250,004,442 of record NW_027507718.1, read on the forward strand.
TCGCCCATCAGATGGACCACTCTATTCAGGGTGGAGTCCACATCTCCAATAAAAAATAGGACATCGTCCGCGAATAGAGCAATTTTTTCCTCATCACTACCCCGCCGAAATCCCTGTATATCCGGGCAGGATCTTACCAGAGCCGCCAGGGGCTCCATAGCCAATACAAATAGGAGGGGGGACAACGGGCACCCCTGCCTTGTACCTCTCTCCAGTTGGAATATTTCAGAGACTTCAGTGCCCATCTTAATTTTGGCCCTAGGTTTATTGTACATTAGTTTTATCCACTGGATAAATAAAGGGCCGAATCCAAACCTCTCTAGGACCCTCCACAGATAGCCCCATTCCAAACTGTCAAAGGCCTTAGTGGCATCTAGTGCTAAAATAGCACCCACCCCCTCGTTATCTCTGGGTATTTGAACGTTAAGGAAAACTCTTCTAATATTGGTACTGGTTGCCCTACCCGGGATAAAGCCCGACTGGTCTGGATGTATGAGTTTATGGATATATGTATTTAACCGAATTGCTAGTGCCTTGGCTAGTATTTTAATATCCGAGCATAACAGGGATATCGGCCGGTATGATGGAACTTCCTGGCAGTCCTTCCCCTCCTTCAAAATTAAGATAATATTGGCCTCCAGCATCGAGGCGGGAAGTTCCCCCGTCTCCAGTGCATAGTTCAATGTCGCCAAGAGTTCCGGTAGCAGCGCATCCCCATAACGTTTGTAGATTTCTACTGGTAGGCCATCTGGCCCTGGAGATTTATCGTTGGGCATTGCGGCTACTGCGTTTTTTAATTCTTCCAGCGTAAGTGGTAACTCAAGGGATAATTTGTCCTCCATTGATAATTTTGGGATTGCTGGCTGAAGTAAAAAGTCAGTGGCTAGATTACCTTGTCCCTGGATGGCGGATTTATATAAGTTTTTATAGTAGTCATGGAGTACCCTCATGATCGCGGGGGGGCTGGAGACAAGATCGCCTGTTGGAGACTTAATTACCTGGGCTACTGTTGGCGCACCATTAGTTTGAACCAGGAGGGAGAGGGCTCTGCCTACCCTTTCTCCTTCGCCAAAGTAATGCTGACGCTGAAATATCCGCCTATTCTCTGCTTTTTTTAGAAGAGCTATTTTATAGACTTGTTGACTGGCCAACCATTCCCGCTGGCTTACAATCGATGGAGCTTCTATATATGCTTGCTCTGCCTGGGCGACCTTGTTTCTCATTACTAGGTCCTGTTCTCGAGCTTTCCTCTTAATAATTGCGATTTGTTGTATTAGTGTGCCCCTGATGTAGGCTTTTAGGGAGTCCCAGACTATACCCGGAGGGGCAGAGCCCCTATTTATTTGAAGAAATTCCCCTATCTTGTCCTGGGGGGGGCTTGGGCCACCCATTAATACCAGCCAACCCGGATTTATCCTCCACTCTCTTGGACCTGGTCTAGCGCCCAAAGACAGTATCATGGACAAGGGGGAGTGGTCTGAGACCCCCCTTGCTCCGTATTCTATCTCCTGAACCACCTCCGCAGCTTCTTTATTGCCCAGCACCATATCGATTCTTGATAGTGTGCAATAGGTGCTGGAGAAGCAAGAATACTGTCTTGCTTGAGGGTGACGTGTTCGCCATAGATCATTTAATCCTATTTCAGAGACAAAGCCCTGCAAGCGCCCTATTTTGGTCACCACTGGAGCAGGAAATCTGTCCATATGCGAGTCCAGCGTTTCATTAAAATCGCCTGCTACTATCCATGGGACATCTGGCTTATCTAAACAGAACGCCATCAGTTTAACCATTACCTCCAGTTTGAAGGGAGGGGGTATATAAATGTTGGCTAAGATACATTGTCGCCCGCTCAGCAGGCCGTATAAAAAAACAAATCTTCCCTCTTTGTCAATAGAGGACTCCTTACACAGAAAATGCGTGTCCCTCTTAACGAGAACACTCACCCCTCTAGAGTATGATGTATAAAAGGAGTGGTAGTATGCCGAAAACTTCCGGTTACTTAACAGTGGGGCTGTGCTAGGGGTTAGATGCGTCTCTTGAAGAAAGAGCAGGCCGGGGCCTCCCCTTGCTGTTTCCAGCAAGACTGCTGCCCTCTTTTTTGGATCTCCCAACCCCCTCACGTTCCATGATATGATATGTACACTACCCATAGGTGTTAATACTTTCTAATCCGGGCGGGGGAAGGGGGGAGGGAGAGGAGGGGGCCCGCCCTCCCACGACGGGCCCACCGCCCCACCCCCCCGATTCCGTTGTACCAGCTATGCGTGCCCGAGGTGCCCCCCTTAACCCTACTACCCGCCCATTCTCCCCCCCCTCCTCCCCCCCGCCCATCTGGGAAACCCCTGGGGGTCACTATTGTGGCCCGGTTTACCATACTCTCCGAAACCCTGGACGCCCGTCTCCACTCCCCCCCCACTCCCCCCTCTCTCCCAAATTGCCTGAGGACCCATCCCCCCTCGACCTCTCCACTTTCAATGCGGCATAGGCCCGAACTGGCCTGCGCTAACCCACCACCTTCCCAGGGAAAAAAAAGAAAAAAAAAGGAGGGGGGGAGGGGCGCAAAATATTCAATACCAGCCCCCTCAATACTTAACTATTAAACATTTCTAATAATATTTATACTATATTGTGCCATTCATACCCTCTCCCTGTCTCTCCCCGCTTTACTAATCGGTGGAAAGTGACCTTGTAATAACATACCTCATACCACCATAATAAACATTCCACATTTCTAGTGAATAAAATTATTTCAAGTGCAACTATCCTACAATATTGTTCAATGCTCTCTTACTTCCAAAGGAAAAAAAAAAAAGGGGGGGCGGGGGGTATTCAATACCAGCCCCTCCAAGACTTAGCTATGTAATATTTATAGTGATATTTATATTATGTTATTCTATTCATACCAACACCCTTACTCACCCCTCTTTACTAATAAGTACTAAATAGCCTTATAGTAGCGTGTCTCACACTAGATCTAACTATCATAATAGACATTCCACATTTCTACTCAATAAAATTATTTCTCGTGCAAATACTATACAATGCTCACATGTGGGAACAGGAGAAAAAAAATAAAAAAAAAATAAAAATAACGGGCGCACTCCCCTCGACCCCCCAAGGGAAGAAGGCCCCCCAGGAGCCGGACCTCCAGGCCCGGTGGCGGAAAAGTAACTAGAGATCCTTTTTATGTTCCTCCAGCCACCTTTCCGCCTCCTCTGGAGTGCCAAAAAAGAAAGTTGAGCCCAAAGCAGTTATACGTAGCCGGGCAGGATACAGCAGAGCATAGTTTATCTTGTATTTTTGGAGAGTTCGCTTAATAGAGATAAACTCGGCTCTCTGTTTCTGTAGGTCTGGTGAAAAGTCTGGGTAGAACGAAACCCTAGATCCCTTATAAAAGACATCGTTCAATTCCCTGGTCCTTCGTAGCAAAATAATCCGGTCATTATAATTCACCAGTCTCAGTATCAGGGGCCTAGTACGGCCCTCTGGTGGGTGCGTGCCTATGGGAACTCTATGGGCCCTTTCAATGGCGAAAAGGGTGGTAAAAGAGGTGTCGCCCAGAAGTTCCCTGAACCAATTTTCCAGAAAGTTTATAGGGTTAGGCCCCTCGCTTCCCTCTGGTAGACCAATCAGACGAACGTTATTCCTACGGTTTCTATTTTCCATCGCATCTAATTTCACTGTCTGTATGGCCATTTGTTTCTGTAGCCCAATTATTTTTTGCTGTAGTGGGGAAAAGTCATCCTCAATCGTGCTTAATCTTCCTTCCAGGACTGTGGTTCGTTCCATTGTGTTGCTCAGTAATTGGCCCATGGAGTGCAGTTCAGTTTTAATACTGCTTAACTGGTTGTCGAGGCCACCTATAGACACCTTGCATTCGTTAACTGCTTGCAATATATCGCGCAGTGTAGGTTCACCATCCTCTATCAGAGGGGATTCCAATGGGGCTATTATGTTATGCACTATCTTACTTGCTGCTATAGCTGCGTCATGCATCTTACTACCACTGGGTGATCGGCTTGGATTAGATGTTAATTGAGTAATACTTCTTCTTTCTGAGATACCCCCCTGTGTCCTTGGCTGCCCTGCTGGCTGGTGGGGCCCTTTTCTGGTAGGAGAGATTGCATGGGCAAAGCGTTCCAGTTTTGCTGCCGCTGTAGCAGATGCCTGGTTTGCTTTTTCTTTGGCTGCCCGGGTTTTTTGATTCCCGTCACCAATCGGCCCGTCCCCGTTAGCCCGCTTGCTAAGCATAGAAGGCAGCTAGAAGTAGTAGTTCACAATAGGCCTCCCTTAGGGTGGGAATAGTAGTGGTATTACTAAATTGCAGCAAAGTCACTCCCACACACAAAAAAAAAAAAAAAAAAAAAAAAAATTTTTTAGTATGAGTAGGTATGGTATAAGTCCGTACGGTATAGCAAGAGTAATACAGTGGCCTCAGATCAAGAGGACAACAAGCTGACCATACAAGCTGACCATGTAAGCAGGGGAGAGGAGATTGATCCACCGACAATGTATCTGATTCTCAGCGCTGTATTGAGTTTGCGCAGGTAGTTAACACAGTTCATCACTCTGAAAACACAGCAATGCAATCATATGGAGTGAAAAAAAAATAAAAAATAAAGGAGAGGGGGGGGGGGGGGAGGGCTTCCCCCAACTCCCTCTTGCAAGCAGGGCCGTCGAGCCGTTCAGTGGGCCCTGATAACGCCAAGAGCCTGGCAACCTCTACCTCCCAGCAGGCAAGTTTGGTGGGGCAATAGCTCTAGACCATTATATTAGTCATTTATATACCAACCCCCGGCTTCTGCACCCCACGACTCACTCCCGCATTACCCTTAGCCTAGGTAGGTGCCATAGGCTTCTTCACAAGTGTCTACGGGCCGCCACCTGGTTCTTCTTAGTACAGACTGCTCGCACTGCCGAGTTGCTGTAGCCGGTCTCACGGTGTCCCGCCGGGTCTGCTGGGAAGGTTCCTTCGGGTTCCCGCTGGCTCCTTCGGCTCACTCCTGATGCCACGGTACTGATAAGTGAGGTCCTAAGCTTGCGCTGGTACGAGTTCCCGCGAGAACTCCCGCTACTATCGCCAAGCTCTGCAGCGTTCAGCGTTCAGCGTGATGATTTCCACGGACTCCAAAGTAAGGAGGCTAGAGCCGCTGTAATGGGCTATATTAGGCTCGGGACCCGGCTAGGCACCGCTTCTACGAACAGGCTGACTTCTTCGCATGGAGGGGGAGTGAGGGGAGACTAGGTCCGGGCGTCCAGCATTCGCGTTCTCTCACTCACTCACTCCCACATCCGACCACGCCCCCATCCCTTGTCCGTCGTACTTTGGTTTCCAACTTTTATATTTAACCACTTGCCTACCTGGCACTTTTACTCCCTTCCTGCCCAGGCCAATTTTCAGCTTTCAGCACTGTTACACTTTGAATGACAATTGTGTGGTCATGCAACACTGTACCCAAGCAACATTTTTTTTTAAAATGTTCACACAAATAGAGCTTTCTTTTGGTATTTAAACACCACTGGGTTTTTTATTTTTTGCTAAACAAACAAACAAAATATTTTGAAAAAAATGTGATGGGCACTGATAGGCTGCACGGATGGGCACTGATGAGGCGGGAGTGATGGGCACTGATGAGGTGGCACTGATGAGGCTGCATTGATAGATGGCACTGATGTGCATTGATAGGTGGCACTGATGTGCATTGATAGGTAGCACTGATGGACTCTGACAGGTGGCACCTAGGGCACTGATAGGCGGCACTGGTAGGCGGCACTGATAGGCAGCACTGATGATGAGACACTGGTGTACACTGATTGGCAGCACTGGTGGGCTCTGATTAGCATCACTGTTGGGACAAATGTGCATGTAACAGAAGTCAGGTATCGGCTTTCTTCTCATATATATATATATATATATATATATATATATATATATATATATATATATATATACAGTGCCTTGCGAAAGTATTCGGCCCCCTTGAACTTTTCAACCTTTTGCCACATTTCAGGCTTCAAACATGAAGATATAACATTTTTATTTTTTGTGAAGAATCACCAACAAGTGGGACACAATTGTGAAGTGGAACGAAATCTATTGGATTTTTGAAACTTTTTTAACTAATAAAAAAATGAAAAGTGGGGCGTGCAAAATTATTCGGCCCCCTTGCGTTAATACTTTGTAGAGCCACCGTTTGTCCTGCGATTACAGCTGCAAGTCGCTTGGGGTATGTCTCTATCAGTTTTGCACATCGAGAGACTGAAATTTGTGCCTATTCTTCCTTGCAAAACAGCTCGAGCTCAGTGAGGTTGGATGGAGAGCGTTTGTGAACAGCAGTTTTCAGCTCTTTCCACAGATTTTCGAATGGATTCAAGTCTGGACTTTGACTTGGCCATTCTAACACCTGGATACCTTTATTTGTGAACCATTCCTTTGTAGATTTTGCTGTATGTTTGGGATCATTGTCTTGTTGGAAGATAAATCTCCGTCCCAGTTTCAGGTCTTTTGCAGACTCCAACAGGTTTTCATCCAGAATGGTCCTGTATTTGGCTGCATCCATCTTCCCCTCAATGTTAACCATCTTCCCTGTCCCTGCTGAAGAAAAGCAGGCCCAAACCATGATGCTGTCACCACCATGTTTGACAGTGGGGATGGTGTGTTGAGGGTGATGAGCTGTGTTGCTTTTACGCCAAACATATAATTTTGCATTGTGGGCAAAAAGTTTTATTTTGGTTTCATCTGACCAGAGCACCTTCTTCCACATGTTTGGTGTGTCTCCCAGGTGGCTTGTGGCAAACTTTAGACGAGACTTTTTATGGATATCTTTGAGAAATGCCACTCTTCCATAAAGGCCAGATTTGTGCAGTGTACGACTGATTGTTGTCCTATGGACAGACTCTCCCACCTCAGCTGTAGTTCTCTGCAGTTCATCCAGAGTGATCGTGGGCCTCTTGGCTGCATCTCTGATCAGTCTTCTCCTTGTCTGAGCTGAAAGTTTAGAGGGACGGCCAGGTCTTGGTAGATTTGCAGTGGTCTGATACTACTTCCATTTCAAAATGATCGCTTGCACAGTGCTCCTTGGGATGTTTAAAGCTTGGGAAATCTTTTTGTATCCAAATCCGGCTTTAAACTTCTCCACAACAGTATTACGGACCTGCCTGGTGTGTTCCTTGGTCTTCATGATGCTCTATCCGATTTCAACAGAACCCTGAGACTATCACAGAGCAGGTGCATTTATACAGAGACTCGATTACACACAGGTGGATTCTATTTATCACCATCAGTCATTTAGGACAACATTGGATCATTCAGAGATCCTCGCTGAACTTCTAGAGTGAGTTTGCTGCACTGAAAGTAAAGGGGCAGAATAATTTTGCACGCACCACTTTTCAGTTTTTTATTTGCTAAAAAAGTTTAAATTATCCAATAGATTTCGTTCCACTTCACAATTGTGTCCCACTTGTTGGTGATTCTTCACAAATAATTTAAATTTTATATCTTTATGTTTGAAGCCTGAAATGTGGCAAAAGGTTGAAAAGTTCAAGGGGGGCACTGCACTGTATATACAGTATATATATATATATATATATATATATATATATATATATATTAGACTATATATTTCCTAAAGACGTTGCCTCCAGCTAGAAGAAACGGCAATTTACAGCAGCACGCAATATTTTTCCTAAAATAATTATTATGCTTGCTAAAGAACATTATTTTAAATCAAATTGTTATAGGTAAAGTTCTGCTTTAAAGAATATGATTTATTTGCACCTTTTCCCATTGTAGTAGCCATTGAAATTTGGGAGGAAAATTTAGGAAAAGATTATTGTTTAGGACAGACAACAAGTGTGTTTTATCTGCAATAAATTGCCTTTCTACAAAATCTCCACCATTCATTATTTGACTCAGATATTTGACTTTTGAATGTCTTAGCTTGAATATCTGGTACATTTGGTACATCCCAGGAAAAGATAATGAGTTGGCATACTTCCTTTCACATTTTCAGATGTGCTTTGATGTTGGATGCAAATCCGCCAGGAATATTATGCCCCCCCTCATTTATGGGATTACATTTAAGTTAATTTATTTTAATATTAAAAGGTCTATAGCAGGGGTGGCCAACCAGACGAAGACCAAGAGCCACATTTTTTACCGAGTCACCGCAAAGAGCCACATCATACGCATGGGCACACATGAACATCACCCCATCCCTTTCTCATACACACATACTTTTGCTCAGCTGGATTTATTGTAAATGTCACACACTGTTTTAACACTACAAAGACCACAGGTCAGTAATCTTCCTTTGAAAGTACATCCATGTGACAGAAGACAGCAGCTCATCTAATTTCCAAAATACAAATTGTCTTACAAACAGTGAACTGGTCAGGATAACAATAAACAGTTAATGGGTCTTCTAGCCTGAACTAGCAGTAAATTCTTCCAAAAAACATCACAGAAAGCATGCAGCACACACAGAGCTCTGGATAAATAAGTGAAAAGAAGCTGAAATGGTTAACAGCCAGCAGTGTGTCACACTATCAACAGACAAAGAATGTGCTGAGCAGATCTTATCAGTGTTCAGGTGAAACATTATTAAAAAAAAAAAAAAGTACAGAGCAAGACAGAGGGAGAAGGGAGGACAGATCAGTAACCTGCACACTTGTGGCCATACCTTTTTGTATCTCATCGGCTTCAGATACAGCGTGTTTCTCCTTCCTCTGCCCCCCTTCAGCCTCACTCCAGCGCCTATGTATTCAAATGTGGCGGGCTGGGGACACTACACGCTGATTGGCTGTTGATGTGTAGGAGGAGCGGAGGAGTGCAGAGACTCGGGCTGCCTGTCACCGCAATGAAACAGCCCGAACCAGCCCGAAGAGCCGCAGGTAACCGATCAAAGAGCCTCGGGTTGGCCACCCCTGGTCTATAGCACAATTCACCTGGACTGAATATACATCGGCCTGGCTGTTGTCGATATCATTCTTATATTTCAATAACATGAATTCATCTGCTTTTTCTGAAAACCTGGTTTTACTGGTTCCTTATTGGTTAAAAAAAAAAAATCATGGTCTCATATTAACAAATTTCCTTCTGGTGTCTTTGCTCAAGTTGTGCAGCTTGAGAAAAAAAATGATACACCAGAAGGAAAGAAACTCAAATAAGCTGGTAAATGATGCACTTTACCAGCTTGTTTGAGTTTCTTTTCAGTTAAATAAGCTTTTAAAGTATTCAGAAAATCGAATTTTTAAAGCAGATAGCAAGAAGTCTATTACTCCAGGTAGGCTCTTTAAGTTATGTTATGCCACTAATACAGTTTGTCTCTTCCCTTTGAATTAGTCTTATTTAAATAATTTTCCTTAACCTTCTTTGCTGCTCTTCAGATTTCAGAGATAGTGTCTGTCAATAGTGAAAGTAGGTCAGGGCTTAGATTTTGTAATATTGTCATGGAGCACAAAAGAATTACAGTTTTTGGAATGCATTTTTTTTTTTTTTTACTTTCGTTTTCCACATTTACAAAAAACAGTAAAAAATATTTCTTATACATACTATTTCAAATCACTTTGTTTAGGATTCATAGTATTTCAGTGTTTTCAACATTCATATAAAAACAAAAAGAAAATACACATTGGGTACCCGACCGGATCGATCCTTAATATACCTAAGAAAATGTTAAAAAAAAAAAAAAAAAGAAGAAAAGGAAGGGGGGGAGGGGGGGGGAAGCCAACCCTCCACACCTAAGGCCGCGTACACACGCGCGGACTGTTCGCCCAACCTTGTTCGTCAAACAGTTTCGGCAAACAGTCCGCTCAAAATTTGCATGAGCGGACTTGCCCACACACGAGCGGACTGTTTCAACGAACTGTTTGCCAAACAGTCCGCTCAACTTTTGAAATGAACGGACTCGCCCACGTAAGGCGGAGGCAAATCCGCCCATTTCGAGCGCGTGTACAGGTAGGCGGGGCCCGCGAAGGAGACGTCGCGGGCTCCGCCGCCTGGAATGGGCTTAAAGGGGAACCCCAACGCCGAAAAAATCGGCGTGGGGGTTCCCCCAAAGTCCACACCAGACCCTTGTGCGAGCACGCTACCCGGCCGGCCAGGAAAGGGGGGCGAGCGAGCGCGCCCCACCTCCTGAGCCGTACCAGGCCGCGTGCCCTCAACATGGGGGGTGCCTTGATGAAGGGGGGGCCGCGCGGCCCCCCACCCCAAAGCACCTTGTCCCCATGTTGATGAGGACAAGGGCCTCTTCCCGACAACCCTGGCCGTTGGTTGTCGGGGTCTGCGGGCGGGGGGCTTATCGGAATCCGGGAGCCCCCTTTAAGAAGGGGGCCCCTGGATACCGGCCCCCCACCCTATGTGAATGAGTATGGGGTACAATGTACCCCTACCCATTCACCTGTGAAATAAAGTACAAAAAAAAACACAACACAGGGGAAAAAATATTTCATTGCACAGCTCCGGGGGTCTTCCGTCTTCGGGGGTCTTCTCGCCGGACTCCTCCGCTATGTGTGTGTAGCTCTTTTACTAGCGGAGGAGTCCGGCTTTCTTCCTCCCCGCCGCCGGCCTCTTCTCCCGACTTCGGGGGTCTTGTCCCCCTCTTCGGTTCTTCTGCCGGGCCACCGCGCCTTCTTGTAGCTCTTTTACAGGCAGTGGCCCGGTCTTCTGTCGCCGCTGCCTTCCGCTCTTCTGTCGCCGCCTTCAGTTCTTCTGCCGGGCCACCGCGCCTTCTTGTAGCTCTTTTACAGGCGGTGGCCCGGTCTTCTGTCGCCGCTGTCGCCGCCTTCCGTTCTTGTTCTTCTTCTTGTTCTTCTTCTTCTTCTCCAGGCGATGTTGACACGTCGCTCCCTCCGGCCGGAATGCCAGGGACACGCTCCGCTGCCACTTATATAGTGACAATGGGGCGGTGTCACATGGTATATGTCACATGGGTTGGTCACATGGTGACCCCGCCCCCTTACGATGTCATAGTCCCCATGTGACATCAACCCATGTGACCAACCCATGTGACATATACCATGTGACCCCGCCCCATTGTCACTATATAAGTGACCGCACAGCGCGGCTCTGGCATTCCGGCCGGAGGGAGCGACGTGTCAACATCGCCTGGAGAAGAAGAAGAAGAACAAGAAGAAGAACAAGAACGGAAGGCGGCGACAGCGGCGACAGAAGACCGGGCCACCGCCTGTAAAAGAGCTACAAGAAGGCGCGGTGGCCCGGCAGAAGAACCAAAGGCGGCGACAGAAGAACGGAAGGCAGCGGCGACAGAAGACCGGGCCACCGCCTGTAAAAGAGCTACAAGAAGGCGCGGTGGCCCGGCAGAAGAACCGAAGAGGGGGACAAGACCCCCGAAGTCGGGAGAAGAGGCCGGCGGCGGGGAGGAAGAAAGCCGGACTCCTCCGCTAGTAAAAGAGCTACACACACATAGCGGAGGAGTCCGGCGAGAAGACCCCCGAAGACGGAAGACCCCCGGAGCTGTGCAATAAAATATTTTTTCCCCTGTGTTGTGTTTTTTTTTGTACTTTATTTCACAGGTGAATGGGTAGGGGTACATTGTACCCCATACTCATTCACATAGGGTGGGGGGCCGGTATCCGGGAGCCCCCTTCTTAAAGGGGGCTCCCGGATTCCGATAAGCCCCCCGCCCGCAGACCCCGACAACCAACGGCCAGGGTTGTCGGGAAGAGGCCCTTGTCCTCATCAACATGGGGACAAGGTGCTTTGGGGTGGGGGGGCCGCGTGGCCCCCCCTTCCCCAAGGCACCCCCCATGTTGAGGGCACGCGGCCTGGTACGGCTCAGGAGGGGGGCGCGCTCGCTCGCCCCCCTTTCCTGGCCGGCCGGGTAGCGTGCTCGGACAAGGGTTTGGTGTGGACTTTGGGGGAACCCCCACGCCGATTTTTTTCGGCGTTGGGGTTCCCCTTTAAGCCCATTCCAGGCGGCGGAGCCCGCGACGTCTCCTTCGCGGGCCCCGCCTACCTGTACACGCGCTCGAAATGGGCGGACTTTCCGAGCGGGAACAGTCCGCTCATTTCGAAAGTACAGCGGACAGGCCCACACACGGGCGGACTGTTCGCTCAAACACAGTTTCAGCGGACAGTTTTTCGGAATTTCCGAAAGACTTTGTCCGTCCAACTGTCCGCTGAAACTGTCCGCTGAAAGCCCACACACGAGCGGACTGTCCGCCCAAACACTGTTCAGCGGACAAGGTTGGGCGAACAGTCCGCCCGTGTGTACGCGGCCTAAGTGTTCAAAATTATCCTCTTGTGATCTTATCTTACCCTTACTATTGCCTCTCCCCCGTGATTCCTTTTCTTAATTTAAATTTGTGATATATATAAGGTGGGGATTCCTCTCCCTCAATCCCCACTCTCTTCTGCCGTTAATTAAGAAAAAAAAAAAAGGGGGGGAAGAGACCCCACCTCCCATGGGTTATGGAGTATAACCTCCAGCTACATGCCCCTAGACGCCCACTCCATCCCCCATAGTTCCAAGATATGTTGAAGACTTTCTGAATTCCATCCAGTTCCTCCAAGTATCCTGGAATCTCATTCCTACTCCCCTTTGAAGGCATATTAATTCTTCCATAATCCTCATTCTGTCTATTTCCCTGAACCAGTCTCCTATCCCTCGTATTTCCTTTACTTTCCAATATCTCGGGATCATTGCTTTCGCTGCATTCAGCAGAAATGGAGTTAATGCTATTCTATATTTTTCCCTAGGGTCCTCAGTCGCATGAAACAAACATGAAACAAACATGAAACAAACATTTCCAGGGGTCCAGTTCTATTTCCGTCCCATCAATCTCTTTAATTAGGCCCACCACTTTTTCCCAATATAACTGAATTGCGCTGCATTGCCACCATATATGGGCATGAGTTCCCTCCTTCCCGCATTCTCTCCAGCATAGGGGTGATAAATCTTGATTAATTTTATGCATTTTAGATGGAACATAATACCACCTAACCAATAATTTATAGTTCATTTCTTGTATCATGTATCCATTGAAGTGGAATGGGTGTAATCTATAACTTTCCCTTTCAGTTTTTCTGAAATTGATTGGTTCAGTTCGCCTTCCCATCTCCCCAAGGAGGGCATCGCCTCATCCTCCATCGAAGTTATTAGGGTCCTGTATATTTTAGAGATCCCCTGTCTGCCCATTCCTCCTCAGTCAATCAATTTCTCCCAGGGATTTAAACTGTTGCCTGAGCGGAGAGGTTTAGGGAGGGACTCTACAAAGTGTTGGAGTTGTCTATATCTCCATCCATCCATGGTGTTCTGCCATATTTCTCTCGTAGCTCCGAATGCAAAAAGACCAATTAGCTAGGCAAAGGTGCATGGAATCATTTAAAATATGCCCTGTTCTCCTAAATGAGTACTTTGAAGCTAGACATAATAAAAGCCACATGTGTTTTATTCATGAGATCGGTTCCCCTTTCACAAAATTTCAATTTAATATAGTGTCCTTAAAAAAATGTCAAAAAATATATATTAAATATTAAAAAATAGGTAGATGGAATTCAAACAGAAATTGTACATTCATTCTAATGTCTAAATTGTTATTTTAGGCCAGCCCTGTGCAGTCTGGTTTATTGGACACGCTTTCATTTTCTGGGGACAAAAGTGAGCTGCAAAAAGAGTCTGTTTGGAGAATTTAGGTTTGGATCCTAGGCTTTTTAAAATATATTGTAGTGTTAGAAGAGGTATGGTTTGGGAGGATCTCATGTATGAACTAGGTAGGTTATATTAGTGTTGGCCAGCCCCAGATATACAATACAAATTCTTCACTTAGGTACGAAGTGGGTTGAAGTGATATAGGTCAGCAAAAAACTCTAGATGTAATATTTAATATTAAGAATGACATACAGCATATTTAAAGGTCATCTCCTAGTACAGTAATCATTTTTTTACATTACAAAAGGTTAGAAGAATAATAGTAAGGCTGTTGAAAAGTTTATGTTCTCCATTAACAGTCTTTCTTATAGGCATTTTGAGCATGAGGGTAGTTAACTGGGTCTCCACAGAGACAATGGCATTCACCTTTCTGATATTGGGCTAAATACTTTTAATAATTAACAAGAGCTGCACTATATAAAAACAGTGATATAAAGTGACATTGTATAAAAATTGCAATATTGAGAAATATATCTTAAACAATTGTTATATCATATCACACAAATCAAAATAAACAAGATAAAATATCACCACCTGTACAGTGTATATGAATTTACAAAGTGAAAAAAAGTGACATTAATAAAGAAATGTCTGTAAATAATACAAGTGAATTAAACTTCAATATTGATAGAAGAAAAACCTTGTTGATCCAACCAAGAAACCACCCTGGTGTGTAAGGCCGCGTACACACGGGCGGACTGTTCGCCCAACCTTGTTCGTCAAACAGTACGACCAACAGTCCGCTCAAAATTTGCATGAGCGGACTTGACCACACACGATGAACGAACAGTCCGCTGAAACCGTGCGCGATGACGTGAACGGCACGTACGACGGGACTAGAAAAACGACGTCCTATACACTGCAATGCAACCTTCGGCGTGTAAATTCTTTCTGAGCATGCGCGAGACTTAGTTTGACGAACAAGCCTACACACGAGCGGACTGTCTGCTCAAACCAAGTTTCAGCGGACTGTCTAACGGGAATTACGAAAAACTTTGTTCGTCAGACTGTCCGCTGAAACTGTCCGCTGAAGCCCACACACGAGCGGACTGTCCGCTGAAACACTGTTCAGCGGACAAAGTTGGACGAACAGTCCGCCCGTGTGTACACGGCCTAAGCCGCCACCGATATAAGGGTTTGATTGCGCTTACCAGATTGTGTGGACTCGAATGCTGTTAACATTGAGTCAGATAGGCATCAGGAGAATAAGCTCTCCCACACTATATGCTTAATGGCTGGTCCAACATCCATTTCCACATCAATCATGGTGAAACTCTCTCTTATTTAGTAGGTCAGTCATCATGAAAGTAAAAAGAAATCCCCACATTGTGTAAAACCATTCAAAAATTATTTATTTATTTAATTATTTATTTAAAAAATAATATTGCATTTGCATAATACATATAAATAATTCAAATCTGGTACTACTCTGTTTCCCGGAAGTCATTTTCAAGATGATGTTCAGGTGTGCATGTCAAGTCTCAATTTGGTTTGAAATGTGGATGCGCGATACCAAGCCTCAGTCTCATAAACAGACAGGATTTGTTAAAACTGCGCACATAACCATATTTTAAAATGCATGTACAGAGGAAGGACTTGGTATATTGCATAAGACCCGGAAAAGGGTCCATATGCGTTCCTAGTTTCCTTTTAAGAGCTGATGTGTCTTGCAATGCTGAAAATAGATATCTTCTATTCTTCTATTGCAGGGAAACCCCTTATCAAGTTAAAATTAAGTATAATTAATTTGCTAAAATTTATTTATTTATAGAGATATTTTTGTGGAGATATTTTTATTGACCTGCTCATAATAAAAAGTGAATGGATTTCATTAACATGTTACTAACTGCTATTTTACTATAGAGTATAAGGCAGTAGTTAATACAAGAAAAACATATACCGTAATCTGCCTTTACAGGACAAAAGTAAAATGAACAGAATAACTATTAATATTCGCCCATTCCCCTCCTCATTAGACTAACAGGCATTCTCAAATTGAACAGTAACTAAATAGAAAATTAAGGAAAAACTAAGAGTTTTAATGATCCTAACCTAAGAGGTATTTATAAACGAGTTGATGTCCCACTCCACATTCATTCCATGTGGGAAGTAGGACTTCAACTCGTAAATCCAGAAAGTTTCTAATCTAGAAATACTCCTCACATTTGATGCTTTTGTAAGAGAACTGTTGTAGTGCATCAGGCGCACTTGCGCACGCATGTGCGAATACGGAACTGGGCTGATCGCAGGTGCGCCAATGCCCATGTGCAAAAGAATGTACGCGCTCAGGGGAGCGCATCCATAGTTCCCTTCAGCACCAGACGACCTATTTAAAGGACTCTCTGACCCTTGCTCAATGCTTACTGGTCTTCAGCTGTTTCCCTGTGACCTGCCTGTATCCTGTTTAAATCATCCGTTGCTGACCTGGCTTACCACTGACATACCCTTTGGATTCTGATTATACTGCTGATTACTGGTTCCTGATTCTGGCTTATCCCTGACATTGCTTCTGTCTGATGCCCTGGTACTTCGCTGCCCACTCGCTGCTGACTCTGGTTGATCCTTTGACTTCGCTCCTGTTTCCTGTCCACGCCTCCTCCAAGCATCTGAGCTTGCTTCCTCTCTTCCGAGCTCCATTGAACACAGTGTACTCCTGGCTCCTGTCTGCTGGAAGCTCTGGCAAGCCACATTTCCTGAAACTGCGAGGCTGGTGGAGTACCCCTTTAATCTCGATTGATCTACCCAGTATCATCACAGTTCCGGACTTGATGTTCTGCCTGAATCTCTGAGTCTACGACTTCTGCCACAAGCTATGAAACTTACACCTACAGGCACTCGTGTTCCTCCTGTCCCTTGGCACCCCCTGTCTCACTCTCAGTGGGCCCTGGGCTGGAGATACAAGGGAGGCCGACCACTTCACTTCAGATTCCAACCAGGTACGTGACAGCTCCCCTCCATGATGACAAATAATTATCAATAATTTGAAATTGAGTGCCACTAGGATTCTTATTATGGTATCTTAAGTAGTGTTTAGGTACATTGTGATTTGTTTTCCCCTTTTTTATATTCACGATGTTCAGTCACCTGCACAGAGAATGAACATATAATTCTACCTACACATTGCTTGCCTGGATAAGTTATTAGGTAAACAATATTTTTGGTAGCGCACATAGGAAAATGTTTCATTTGATATCTATGTTTAGTTATTGTGGATCCAAAGGTTTTGGTCTTTTTCCTTCCACAGGAAATATAACAACATACATTACATTTCTGATAGGGGTAATAACCTGGCATGTTGTGAAAAAATGTGGTTCTCTTAGGGGGATTAATTACGTTGGGGGCAAACTTGCCCCTCGATGAGGGGGGCTCCCCTGTAAATAACTTTAGCCCTTTCCGGTACAATGGAAACCAATATGCAGTCGATTTTGAGAATATCCCAATGTTTATTAAAAATAGCTTTAATTTGTTTGTGTTGAACCGAAAAGGCTTTAAAAAAGGTCCATTTAAAATTGTCATCTTTCTATTGTTGAAGTTTGTCCCCCAAAAGGGAAATCATTCAACATTGCCCAACCTTTTAATCTCCCTGTCCAACTCTACTCTCTGGTAACCCTTTTCAAGAAACCCACAATTCAGGTTCAGTGCCTGTTGATGGAGATCCTGACTGCTGGTACAATTACATTGTAGGCAAAGAAACTGGCTGCATGGAACTAAACTGAGCCATGACCTATGGTGGCAACAATCAACAGGTATAAACCTGTTGCTGTCGGTTGGCTTAAAGTATGTTTTAATCTCAAACCTTTGATTAGTCCAAATCTTGAAAGTGTATTTTTTCTTTACTAGCCTTATAACTAAGGGGAATACCCCTATCATTGGCATTAAGGTCTAAAATTAAATGGTGTAAGGATTCCTGATCTCCATTTCATAGAAGGGGTATGTCGTCTATGTACCTTGCCCAAAGGACCAGCTCTGGTCTCTTCCGGGCAGAGACAACTTCCTCCTCTCATTTAGCTATAAATAAATTGGCTAGGCTGGGGCAAACTTGGCCCCCATAACCACACACTCTTGTTGGAGATAAAATTTGTCATCAAACCAGAAGTAATTCCATTTAGTGGCTGTAATAGTTCCATTATGAATTGTTGTAGTAGGAGAAGGGTACCATTCTCTTCAAAATAGTAGTTAACTGCCTCCAAACCCAAATAATGGGGAATCCAGGTGTACATTGCTGCCACATCTGCTGTAGCCATAAAGTAATTACCATGGAGGTCAGTACTCTCAAGGCGTTTAATAGTCTCCTTAGTATCTTTGAGATATGAGGATATTTTTTTGACTAATGACTCAGTATAACATTCAATGTGGGAAGTTACTTAATCTATGCTGCTTACTATGGAGTGTTCAGGAGGGTGTATGAGATTTTTATGTACTTTGGGGAGTTAACACATTACGGGAATCCTGGGGGCCAATGGAACTAAATATGATCTCTTTTTTTGTCTAAAAGATGATTATTCAAACCTTTGTCCAATAGTTTAACCAATTCCATTTTGTATGTCATTGGAGGATGTCTCTTTGTACGTTTGTCCATCTCCCAAAATTCTGTACATCTCACTCTGATAGTCAGCCTTATCTCGAATTACAATCCCACCCCTCCCCCCCATCGCGGGGCAGATAACCAGATATTTTCTTTCACCTAACCTCTGTAGGCCAATTTTTAGCTCTGGATGTCCCTGTTTCATTTTGATGGGCAGTTTATCTAATTGCCTTAAAACTGTCCTTAAACACACTAACTGAATGGGCAGTAGGAACTGAAGTATTGAACAATGAGGGATTATGGAGAACTGAGTGGATAGCTCCTGAAGAGTCAACTTCATATTTAGGTAATGTGGGCCTGAATGAGATTTCTTTGTATGTTAAGTTTGTGAATGTATTTTGGGATAGCAATAAATGTACCAAACTTGTTTCGTTTTTTTGGGAGGGGACATATTTAAGTCCTTTATCCGGAATCAAATTTTCTTCACAAGTTAATTGTATTTGACTGAGATTAAAAATGATTGCGCCATTAAAAATTCTCAATTTTTCCCTGAATTCTCCTCCCCCCTCGGAAACCTCTCTTGGTTCGGGGCCTCGCTTCCTCCTTTGTGTCTCCCTGGGAAAACCCCAATTATTATATTGGCCTGGATTCCCTTGGCTATAATTATACAGGGACCGATCATACTCACCTGTGTCCCTCTCCATATAGGGATTGTTATGTGTTGGATGACAGTAGGTAAAGTTCATATCTAGTATTGAATATGATTTGAGTTGTAGTGCTTGAATTGGGTTAAGTTGAAAGTATTTAAAAAAGAAAAGAAATAAATGTTGTAAGCTGATGTTCATGCTAAAGTTAAATTTTAATTCAACCAATAATAAAAGGCCACTGCCATTGTTTTTATTTTGCCTGCTGTCTGCAATCCCATGTGCCCTCAGGAGGGTAAGAATTTATAAACCACAAAACAAATTGTGGCAAAACTTGCCATACATTGGGGAATAGCAATCTTTACTGGCAAACTTTGGTGTTGTACATACAGGTCGGACTGGTTGTTGCATCAGTAAATGAATAACCAAGAAGGTGATTCATATTTGCTTGCTGCATCCCTTGAACAATATGCTTCTGACTAGTATAATACCAATAGTAATCAGAGAAGTATTCACTGCACTGTATACTACAATTTTCTTTAATATGTTTATTTTTTTGCTGCCATCAAAACAGAGTCGGCACACATTAAACATGTCAAATAAATTTATTTATGAAAATATAAAACTCACATCTTTTAAGGTAGAAAATTATCTCAGGAGATATGTATTTACAATAACATTGTTTAAATAGACAAATTTATAAATATAAAAATATGCATGGCATATGTCATTCCAGTTATCCGTAGTCACAAGACAGTGGGGAAGGTAGAATTAATCTATTTAAAGGCTCTCTGTCATATTCCTCAGCTTGTATAACCATAATCACTCAAGGGTGTCTGATCACTGGGATGTGTTTCAGAAACCTGCAGGAATAAAAATATATATCATAAGACATATGTGCCAACATGATATTGCAAATTGAACATTTAGTATTAAATAATAAATGCAACTTAAATAAAAATAAGATAAACACTAACATATGATAATAAATTATTTATCTTTGCAAGGGGTGTCTATTTAGTGGGCTACATTCACCTCAAGAGGACATTAATTTCTCATTCACACTGGCAGTGACATACATGCATTTATAGGAAATTTATAAATGCATATTAATGAATGTGATGAGTTTAAATGATATAACCCACACTGTGCATTTACATGCTTGTAGGTGCCGTCAGTTTAGCTGTATCCAATTAGAAAGTCTAGCAATTGCTGAAAGCTCATAAATGCATGTAAATTTGTGTAACCCATATAAGTACACATAATCATGGTTGAACCCCTGTGAAGACAGATACATCTAAACACAGGAAAAACTGATCTGGGAAGCAAGCATATCATGTGTTTCTACTTTTCAGATAATGAATCCTAAGTTTAGATAACCTAAACACCGGCGTGCTAGTGTGAATGAAGCCAAAAGTTGTGTAAATTGTGGTAAAATGCCACGTATAGTACAGGTGAGATTTTATATGATTTTGGAAGTATATAGCTATGCCTTTAGTCTTTCTAATCTATGTCATTTCAATACATTGAAAAAATATCACTCCTACCCACTTTATATAGTATGGTAAACAAACTACTATACATCGTTTTTGGCTGTATGCACATCAAACCTTTAAATAACCAAATATCTGTAGATGTATAAAACAATAGTACCTACCGATTTTTTCCACTGAGCAGAGCTTTTATTTCTTTCATGTCAGAACTAACACATTTTGTAGCACCCGTGCTTTTTACTGTGACACTGAGGAAGAACAAAATTAAGAAAGCCATTAGTATATTTGGACACTTCCTAAAAGAGAAGTATATGTTCAAGGTAAAAAAAAAAATTATACTTACCTTGATGAATGCAGCATTGATCCGATGCTGCATCTGTCCTCTGCTGCTTCTAAGACTGAGAACTGAGCAATCAAAAACTGCTAATCGCTCAGTTCTCAGCCTTCACTGAGCAAATTGTCAGCCATCAGTGCTCTGCTTTGCCTTCCCATGCTCACTGGAGTGGGAGCAGCTGGCTCAGTCCAGGCACCTGGGTTGATCCGAACCATATGGGACCAGACCGCCTCTGTGATGTCAGCCGACATTGGGCTTTAGCCACTGTCCCCTGAAAATGAGTCACAAGAGTGCCAAAGAGCATGCACTCTTGTGATCCAAAGGAGAAATAGAGCAAAAAAGCTTTGGCTATACTTCTCCTTAATTAATGAAACAATTAAACTATTTCATATCATGTCTCTTTTGAGATTTTCTATATACTGCCTTTACTCTAGCTTGTCCATTTTATCAACATGCCACTATTCCGTCGTATAATCCGACTGTGTGTGGTATGCATCGGACTGTTTCCGTCAGAATATCCATCGGACCAACAACTGAAATGGCTGCTTATCCCTAATACATAAAACAAAAAAGAAGGTACGGCAGGGCTGCGTGAATTTGTTGTGCCACATCCAAAGACAATGGTTACTGGAAAAGGATTCCCCTAGGGGTGGATTTTTAAGGCACGTATGGAATCTGATAAATAACAGGGGACACGATGTAAGATTATTAAACAATATCTTTGGGATAATATCACCCTCATTACTAGTATTGTAAGTATTTGTAAATTTCCTTTCCTTGTAACCAATTGCTGTATTTATGCCTGTATTCCTACCTGTTCATTATTTAATTCTTACATCGTATCCCCTGTTATTTATCAGATTCTATGTAAATGCTGTATTCATACCCCTGAAGAAGGGCATGCTTTGTTAAGCTCCAAAACGCGTAGGGTGATTTTTTCTACATGGATTATATGGCATAACCAAGTGTTGTATAATATCATTAATACTGTTTGTACATGTACACCCTTAGATATATATTTTAGATGTATACTGTATACTATATATCTTTTGTTTGTTTTATGAAATAAAATAATTGTTGTACTGGTCTATAAGCAAAGTTGTACGTGCCTTAAAAATCCAGTAACCATTCCTAATACATACTGCAAAGACTATTAGGTGGGCAGCTACTCTTGGTGACCAATCACTCTATGGGTATCCAGCAGCTAAATCACTCTACTTTGAATATTACACATGATGGCCATAACATACTTTGGGTAAAGGGCAATAACAAGTGCTTTCAACCCTTGTAAATGCTTGCCTTGCACAAAGATGTTTCTAATACATTTATTGTATAATGAAAAAAGTGTTAGTTGCAAGAATGCTGCTATAACATATCAACCAAGATGAACATGGATTCAAGCAGATTTAAGGAAAGACAGATGTTTGCAACATTTGCCCACCTTTTTTTCTGTGTATGACCACCCTAAGCTGTTGAAAATTGGCATTCAGTTGATTGCTATGCCTACAATTGGGTGAGTACATATACACATATACAATAGATACATCCATTTCATTATGTAATTCATAATGTACATTCTACTTACATATATTCAGTGTTTTCACACAGAGAGCTGCTTGGATAAACGTCCATTTGAGCCAGGGCCATCACATTCACCTGATTGGATAGCTTGGTACACAGGCAGCGCTTCCCACGAGGAACAGCAAACCCTGAATACAAAAATAAAAATAGATCAATTAGTGCTTAAACAGACAATGGCAAAGACAGTAGGACAGGCAGTCTGTGCTTATATATAGATTCTAAATCCTAGAATATGTCACTGACTGTACCTTGTATAAGAGGAGTAGAGAGCAGGAGAACGCACATGATGACAGCACACTTGTTGTCCATATTGATGGTGTTGGATTCTCTCTGACCAAGATCTAGAGTAGACAGCTGTGTGAAGTACAGCGTTATTGGTCTGTTTATATACATTTGCACTGGATTGCATAATCCCATGATGTCATCAGCGGGGGATATCGACATTCTCTATTTTCCATCTATATTTCAGTTTTGTAGGAAGGCTTTTAGGAAGTGAAACTACCATTGAGGATCTTTTTTCTGCTAAAAACAAAAACGCTTAGTGTCCATTTCTGTTAATTTCAGTCTTGGTGGGGCTTTCCCAGAAAACTGTTAACCTTCCCATTCCATAAAGAAAAAAAGAGAGCGGGTGTATAGAGTTTTCACTTTTATAAGGCTGCATATTACTGTGGTGCAAAATTACTGAATAAGTCTTCAGTGCTCTCTGTGTATTCTGATTCTTTCCTCTGCTCAGGATGATTATTAAGGTATTTGAAAATCTCCCAGTGGGATAATAAATATATTTCACCATTACACACACTTGTTACCTCTTCGGTGGTCATCAAAATGGCTCATAAATCTCAAAGATCGCAAGTAAGCTTGACAATAGGGACATCTTTCTAAATATACAGTCCCCTGAAAAAGTATTCATAACCCTTGAAATTTTCCACATTTTGTCATGTTACAACCAAAAACGTAAATGTCTTTTATTGGGATTTTATGTGATTGAACAACACAAAGTGGCACATAATTGTGAAGTGGAAGGAAAATGATGAATGGTTTTCAATTTTTTTTTTTACAAATACATCTGAAAAATATGGAGTGCATTTGTATTCAGCACTCTTTACTCTGATACCCCTAACTAAAATCTAGTGGAACCAATTGCCTTCAGAAGTCACCTAATTGTGTTCTATCACATAAAATCCCAATGAAATACATTTATGTTTTTGGTTGTAACATGACAAAATGTGGAAAATTTCAAGGGGTATGAATACTTTTTCAAGGCACTGTATATCTGCTTTTGGCTGTTCTACTGTATGTCTGGCAGCTAGAAGAATTAATACAGGCTGCTGGTCATAGATGGGTAGATTTTCTCAATGACTACTAAATGTTAGACATGGGCGCAGTCAATAAATTTGTTTCATTCTGTTCCGTTATGGTTCATATTAAAATTAATTCGTACTTCGTATTTCGTGTCCGAAATTCAATTTCAATTTATACGAAATAAGAATTGTCGTTAAGTTCGTTAACTTGTACGAACGTTCGTTACAATGAATTTAAAGGCAAAAATATACCTCAATATGACAGTCGATGCTGATGGAAGTTTGGTTTTTATCCGAAATACGAAATTCCATTGAAGAATTTC
This sequence comes from Lithobates pipiens, assembly GCF_037356315.1. Lineage (NCBI taxonomy): Eukaryota > Metazoa > Chordata > Amphibia > Anura > Ranidae > Lithobates > Lithobates pipiens. The sequence continues at coordinate 250,028,316 of NW_027507718.1, forward strand.
CTATCCGAAATATGAATTTTCGTTAGATGAGGGGCTCCCACCATCCCTGTGCTGTGCTGACTTCCTCCTTCGGATTCGTAAACAAAAGTTTGTATTTCGTACAAAATTCGGAAGCATGGCAATTCGTATTTCGGATCCTCCCGAACGTACGAATTGAGGGAAATTCGTACGAAACAAATCGCACATGTCTACTAAATATGCCGGTCTTCAAGTTAACTACAAGATCTCCAGAGATGATTGCAGCTTATTCCAGTATTGACTCAGCTAGAAACAAGACAACAAGTCAACACATTTTAAGAATAGTTCAGCTGTGACAGCCAAGAAAGAGTCAATCCACCCAAACATATTTCGTTTAAAATAAGTCTGGTAAGCTGAGTAACCAGTTGGTTTATCATTGCTTTTGGGGACAACAGGATAATAATGCGTTGCCACAGTTCCTCCCCCCTGATCCTACTCACCTTGGCAAATTAAGGTATTGCTGCATTTAATAGCCCCCAGTTTTTCCTGTTACACTTTGCATAACATTATTCCTATTACACAGGATTTATATAGTGCAAACAATTTGCGCAGTGCTTGACAATGTGGGGATTGGAAGGCTCTGCTTGCGGAGCTTACAATCTAAAAGGAGGGGTAGGTGGTAAAAAAGGTAATAGCTGTGGGAGATGATCTGATATAGGTGGCTAGGGTAGGGTTTTTAGGTGGAGGTGGCATAGGCTTCCCTGTATAAGTGAGTTTTCAGGGATCGCCTAAAGGTGGGGTAGGGGCTAACTGGATTTTCTGGGGCCGGGAGTTCCAGAGGAAGAGAGAGGCTTGGGATAAGTCCTGGAAGTGAGCATGGGAAGAGGTAACAAGGGAACCAGAAAGCAGGAGGTCTTTGGAGGAGTGGAGAGAATGATTTGGACAATATCTGCAAATGAGGTCGGTGATGTAGCTAGGGCAATGTTGTGGATGGCCTTGTATGTTGTGGTAAGTATTTTGAATTTTATATAGTGGGGTAGAGGAAGCCAGTGAAGGAATTGGAAGAGTGGGGCAGCTGTCACGGATTGGTTAGTAAGGTGTATTAGTCTAGCAGCAGCATTCATAATAGACTAAACAGGGGATAGCTTGTTTAAAGGTAGGCCAGTGAGAAGTAAGTTGCAGTAGCCGAGCGGGTAAATAACCAAGGAGTGAATAAGTTGTAGTGTGGTGTCGATAGTCAGGAAGGGGCGAATTCTGCAATGTTGCAGAGGTTAAGGCGGGATGATGTAGCCAGTGACAGGATGTGGGGGCTGACAGAGAGGTCAGAGTCTATGATTACACCCAACACCCTGGCATGTGTGAAGAGGCAAATGGTTGTGCCATTGATCTTAATGGCAAATTCATCATGGGGAAGGGATTGGGGAAGAGGAAATATTACAAGCTCAGTTTTAGAATCATTTAGTTTGAGGAAATGGTGTTACATCCATACTGATACTTCACTACACTGAGGAGTGGAGAGTTAAATCTGGGTGTCGTCATCATAGTGGTGGTATTGGAAGCCATGGGAGGTTATCAACTGGCCTAGGGAAGGGGTATAGAGATTCTTGATATAAACTTGAGAGTTGGACCTGATAAAAGATGCACAGAGCTCTCACTACATGAGTCCTGAAATATGTTAAAATTGGCATCAAGAGGCAGGTACATTTGAAAAGTTATTAGTTAAAATAGTATGAAACCCAAAATAAAATATTTATTATATTGCAGCTTATCAATTCTTAGATGTGATGGCTGCATTTGGTTTCTTTTTTTTAACTTTCTTTTATTTTTCCTGGTGATCTGAACAGTATGTTTGTTGTTTTTCAATAGAACAACCTCTCCTCCAAAGTTACCAGTTGAGACAAACCCTTTTCTATTGACAGGGGTGCTTACATTGATCAGCTTTTATATATTCAAGTATAACCTTTATCGCAAACGGGATTTTTTTTTTGCTGTAACTGCTTGTGTAACTACAGTGTTAGCGTTACACCTTTATCCCACATTCCTATTAATATACCCAACAATATTGTGTTAGCAGCTTCACATATTTTTTTTATTTTCTTATTAGCTCAACAAACTAGTCTTTTGTACAGTGTGAGCTTGTTTGGCTTCCATTTATTATTGTATTAAAATTTGCTAGTCCATCTAACACTTCCTTCTCCGCCGATTAACACAGATTGTTGCTGTTTAGATTAGTCACATGCCAACTCCATAAGGTGCATAAATATATGCAATAATATGTTGGTTTTCGGTCATATGAAAATATGGATGCATTTAGAAATCTGGCCTGGAGGGAGGGTCTGCTGAAAATGTCATAAAAGCTTTAGCACTCCTACCTCCCACCCCCAGACCCCTTGATTGTTTGCTTGGTGTAATTTCTGTACACAACCTCCTCAGGGATCAAAAAAAAAAATAGCTGAAGCTCTTGAACTTCCATTAAATCTATGCACAAATGCTGAGTTGGCTAGGACTGAATTGAATTAGACTTGAACTGAAAATCTTGTTAAGTACTTCCTACTTTTATTCCTGCTCATTTTACTGTTGTTATTATCTATTTTGTAAAACAATTTATGCAAATGTTTTTTACGCACAGTTGTTTTTTCCTTTTTTTTTTATATTTAAAAATCATTAAGCTTTATCTCTAAATGCTCTAAAAAAAATGGGCTTAAAGCACCCTTGCCTTTTTGAAGAACATCACCCCTGTCTGTGGTACAATGAGTGTCATATGCATTTCCTAGGTGTCAGAATTGTTACAGTATAATGGATATTAACAAAAATGCATTTTTAAGGTTGTAAAGTCAGAAGGTTTTGTATCTTAATGCATTCTATGCATTAAGATAAAAAGCCTTCTGCGTGCAGCACAGAAGAGGCACCCGAGGAGAAAGAGGAGGATCTGGGCTGCTCTGTGCAAAACCACTACAACAGAGCAGGTAAGTATAACATGTTTGCAATTTTTATAGACAAAGGCAGCTTGATCAGCAGCCTCACCATTGGCCATCAATGCAGCCTGATCATTGCCCATCTGCAGCCTCACTATTGCCCATTAATGCAACCTGATCAGGGCCCATATGCAGCCTCACCATTGCCCATCAATGCAGCCTGATTATTGCCCATCTGCAACCTTGCCATTGCCCATCAATGCAGTCTAATCAGTGCCCATCTGCATCCTTGCCGTTGCCCATCAATGGAAAGCCAGGAAAATATCAGCATATAACATGCACCCATGATTTGCCCCCTATTTTCAGGGGGAAAAAATGTGTGTTATACGCTGATAAATATGGTATATACACAAAGGTATTCAGCTTCTAAGCAGATCTATACAAATGTGATGCCAACGTTGAAGCTGGAATTTTTAAATTGTCATTTTGGGCCTTAAAGCGTATCTATGGTAAAATCATATTTTAATTTACACACTGTATTTCAATTATTTCTAGCCTACTCCTGTTACACGAAATGATCTTAAAGTTAATTTCATATTTAATTCCTTGAATTCTGTGACACGTATTCACTATGCCCTATGGGTAAGCACTTCTATTTTACACATTTCACTGAGCTTGCCTTCTGAGCTACAGAGGTGTTGAGAGGAGGAGTTTCAGGATGTGGGTGAGCATAATTTCTCTTGATTCAATGAATTGCCTATGTGCTGGGACATGGGATCTCCCTGTGATAAAAGTGGTGCACATGGAGTCCTCTGAACCTTTTCTCTGCTGCAGGGAGATTGTTATTGTATGTGAAAATCTTCCTTTGTTATGAGCATATTCGACTGGGAGAGGCAGTTAGCACTTACCTGGCAGTCAAAATGGTTCAATAATTACAACCAATACTGAAACTGGGGGCATTATTGGCAACAGTGACTTTTGACAATCTTATGTTTTTCACCTTGTTTTAAAATGATTCTTCATTAAACCCGATGGTTTTTGACCAGATTTGGTTTCAGAGTTGATTATAGCTCATTCCAACAATCAACCCAATTATCAATATGACCAAATCAAGGTGCATAGAAAGTTCTGGACAGCCGCACTCCAAATTAAATTTCTCGTGCCTTTATTGAAACATCGGAATCACACTGTACAAGCCACAGCAAAGCAATACAGGAACAAGCTGACGCGTTTCACACTAAACAAAGTGCTTACTCATAGCTTACTCATAGCTAATATGACCAGTCAGACACTTTTCAGAAAGAGTCAGCAGTTTTAGTCAGAAAAAAGCCAGTCTACCCAAAATTAGACTCAGTCACCATCTTTATTTTTATTGCTTTTGGGATTGATGGATGAAAAATGGAGAGCAATGCACATCTATGGACTAAAGTATGGAAACAGGTGAGCATCAGTTTCCATTCACGTCTGTTTAGGGCCATTTTTTCAATGGAACAAGTCTCCATCCTGTTATATTTAAACAGACCAGAATGGAAGTAAATGGATATAAATGAATATTGTCTGTTTTTGCATCATCTCGGACTAATCCCTGCTATCAGACACGAGTCATTGATTGTTAAGGAAACAGCACCTGCAGCCTGCTGGCGTGCTAACAACCATAATTTTTGTCAGTGGAGGATTCCCCGCTGACAGCATAATGTAAACAAAAGAGCTAATATTAAAAAATACAATTAAAAAATGACATGCAGGTCCCCCCAAATCCATTCCAGTCCATGCAGGTCTGGTATAGATTTCCAAATATGAGCATGTGCATGCATGGTCAACAACATCGCTGGGTGATCCTGCCCCTTGATTTACTTCAGTGGCAGGGAGAACCAGAATGTCAGTAGACGGAAGACAAGCAACTGTGAGGTTGGGTGGGCTTTTTTTTTCCTATGCAGGTCGGCATCCATCATTCATCATGACTGACATGGACCTATATTGCTGGATGACATGATTAGCAATGGATGTGCATGGGGGGGGGGGGTTAATAACTGCCTTTGTGTTTTTATGTACCCTTGACAATTTTTTGGGTGAACGAGTAGGGTTAACATCATAAAAGGGGGCTTCCAGATTTCATTCAGTCACCCCTCACAACCACCGAGTCAGGGCTGGGGGGAAGAGGCAATTGTTCTCATCAGCATGAGACCCCCTGGCAAAGTACCCTACATGTTGGGGCATGTAGTCTGGTATGCATCACTGGGGGTAAGGGAGGGAATTGCATGCTCGTCCTCTTCCTTTCCTGGCCTGCTAGGCTGCATACACAGATATGGGTCTCGTATGGATTTTGGCAAGGTTCAACACCATTTTTTTCTGTTTTTTGCTGTGAAGTCCCCCCAATCCAATTGGGGAGGGGGGCTGCACGTCAATTAATGTCAGTTCTTTTGTTAACATTCTGCTGTCAGCTTGAAATCCCCTGCTGACACCAGGGATGAATCGTAAAAAAAAGAAAAAAGAGGTGGTAGTGTTGCGCTGTATAAGGAAAGGGGAGGGGAAGGGGCAAAAGGAAAAAAGGAAAGAGGGGGAGGGGAAGGGGTGGGTGATCAGGGGTGGATAAAAAAAAATGTATATATATATATATATATATATATATATATATATATATATATATATTACACCATAAAAATAATTAATCATGTACACATTATGTATTCCCTATAGTAAATGTAAAATAAAAAATCAAGCAGCATGTGAATCAAAGTGTCATAAAGATCTATATGCCATAACTAGCAAGTGCTAAAAGTGCAAAAAAAATTCAAATAAACCTCAAAGTGACTAGTGCACACTTCAATAAAGTGACTAGTGCACACACGAATAAAAAAATTACAAAATGTCATTCAGAAAATAAATGCGTAGAGCAATTCATGTAAATAAAGTGATAAGTGCCAATAAGTCCAAATAATTAGTCACATAGATGAAAAAACGCTGGAAGAGAAATCAGTGCAACTATTGCTGTTGTGCTGTTCAAGCAACAAATAAAGCCATATTTTGTGCTGTGCAAATCATGCAGACAATTCAGTGGCACACTCCTCCTTTCCCCTTTGTGGGATAAATGGGTGGATGTCCCCTTACCTTACCACTGTAAGGTTACAGCGTATAGTAACATATGATGGCCAATGTGAAGATTCCTTTCTCTTTATATCAGATGATATGGTGGCAGATGAGCCTCATAAAATGTAAGAGACATTGCCAGATAGTGTAGTATTTTGATCACTCGTTTTTATTAAATAAAAATAATCAGGCATGCAATGTAAATACAGTGATGAACAGCAGGTCTGGGCGTCACTTCCTGGTGTCTCTCTCTCTCTCTCTCTCTCTCTCTTTCCGCACGTGTTCGTCACCGTTACGTGACTTCTTCAGGGATGAATCGTAGCTTATAAGGAATGTAAAACTGCTTGTAGACTGAATCATTTTTTCTAAGGATAAACTTGACTGAATGGGAAAGTATTTAAAAAAATGTCCCAATAATATACTAACAATATATTCTTTGGAAATTAATAATCTTCTGTGCTTCAAAAAAATAAAAAATAAAGCAAATGTCAAAATCCTTCTGTGTCACACCCTGTGTAATTATATGGAAGAAACAGAAAGTGTTTTGTTTTCAACCAGACAAACCTTACCTTGCTGCAGTATAGAGGATAGGCAAACTGAAAAAAATATGGTGCATTCAAAACATTTTCTTGGATGTGAGTCCTGTAATGACTTGCAATGGATGGTGCCATTGATAAGGAGGAGCTTACTGAGGTATTAGTTGGTTGGTTGTGCTCATTGTTTTCTGAGTTAAGTGTATTTGTGTATATACTGTGTGAGCTGCACTATTTGGTTAATTTTGTCCTGCAGAACTGGTTCTGTTTGGTGGGTAATGGTTAACTCTGCTAGTCAGGTTTTCCCAGGTTTTTCTGAAGAATGCTGCTGGACAAAGCATATAAAAAGGTGAAGTCTATCTAGGTCAGGATTTGCTGTTTGTTCTCACATGGAAAAAGAAGGAGAGTGCTGCTGAGAATGTAGGAGCCACGTTGCTAATTTACTACCCCTTTAGAAGCCTAGTCAGGGTTCCAGGGGGTATGGACTGCTTAATGGACTTATGGACTGATTGACATTTGTAGCTGTTTAGGTATTACCATCTTATGGGGCTTAACAAAGCAACAGAGTCACACAGAAAGCGTACTTAGAGGACTTTGTACAGGAATGTGTATGGATGATGTTGCTGAGAACTGTTCATCTTTTATAATTGAATGCTTTAGTAACAATTTTTATTGCTAAGCCAGTGTGCCTGCTCTAAAGTCATTAAAGGGATGTATGCATGGTGATTCAAAGAACAGGGCTTGGCAGGGGATGAAGAGAAGTCAGTGTGAACACATTACAAAAGTATAACCTACAGTGTAATTAGAGGAAACTATATGGTAGTTTGTAGGAGCAGTTGCACTAATATCAGGTGCTTAAGCAGCTTGGCACCAGGAGTTGTAGTGACTTGGCATGGGTGATTGAGGGCCCTGGTAGTGAAGGGGTTTGTGAGCTTGGCCTTCCCTCTAGCAACTGGTGTCCTATATACAGGGGCCGATATTGTGACACGAGGTATCCCAAGTACCTAGTCTGAGATATCACAGGAGAGGAGAAGTGAGTTATAGGCCTCAGGAATAAAGAAGCTTGGGAACATGTGAAGAGATCTCTTGTGTGAGGGAGGCATCTCTTATGCCGCGTACACATGACTGAACTTTTCAACAGCAAAGGTCCGATGGAACAAATCAGTCGGACAATTCGATTGTGTGTGAGCTCCATCGGACCTTTACTTTCCAAAAATCTGACGGACTTTAGAAATAGAACATGTTTCAGTTTTTCCACCGGAACTCCGCAGGACCCAGTTCCTATCAATAAATCCGTTTGTGTGTATGTTAGTCCGACGGACAAAAACCGATGCTAGGGCAGCTATTGGCTACTGGCTATGAACTTCCTTATTCTAGTCCGGTCGCAAGTCATCACATTCAAATCCGTCGGACTTTGGTGTGATTGTGTGCGGCAAAGTCCGTTCATTCAGAAAGTCCGTCGGAACTCCGCCAAAAGTCAGTCGGGAAGACCGTTGGACCTAGTCCGTCGGAAAGTCCAGTTGTGTGTACGTGGTATAATGGTGTCACTGGGAGTGAGGTGACACATAAGGTGGTGCTAGTGAGTGGGGTACAGGCTCTGCTGTACCCACTCGGAGTTGCTTCATCCATTGGGAGATGCTACAAATGGAGCAGAGTGCGCTCGCTACTAAACTGAAGCATTGCCTTAACGATGATTTAGTGAGCGTGTTTGTGGGTCCACTATTGGGCGTGTTGAGCCCCGCCCACACATTGTCCATATGTCAAGAATAATGCAAATTACCAGAGCATTATATGATCATGTTGGTCCATTTCTAGTCACATGGCAGTGACATTTCCATGGTTTTTAAAGGATAATCAATAAAAAGATGCATTAAAGAATTCAAATTTGCAGCACCACAAAGCAGGAAGTTGAGCCATCATTTGCAAAGCACAAATATGGCTTCTCCTGTGTATGTAGAAAATCACCGCCTTTTAACAGTAACAACGTTTCAAACAAGCAAACTCTAACACATATTTTTACTGACTTGGATTCCCCTTTAAGTTTAATATAGTACGGTATATGTATATTGCCAAGAAAAGAGAGTTGCATATATTCCTACCATTAGGCCTCTGAGCACCCTGCAGTTGATATTTTCCATATTTAACATTGTCTTGCTCTATATTTTTTTATCTCTGTGTGGACATGGCCATCTTGGTATAGACAGGACTTTGCTTCCTTATGTAAGAGCTGCCAAATTTACCATGAGTGATGGGGTAATAATAAAAAAACAGTAGAAGGTGCAGGAAGCAAAGATACACAAAATGAATCAGAAGCAGGGAGATTCTTGCATGCAGGTCCTCAGGTGCAGCTTCCTCCACAGTGAGAAGAACAGTGATCAGCTTGTTAGTGCCCTCACCAAATCTCACTTAAAACTGGATAATACTAGCAGCCAGACACAGCAATGTCTTAGATGTCCTCACACTGAAGACAGACGGGAGTGTCACATGTCAGGAAATGCACTGCTATTTATCTGGAGGAATTTACGACAAAGGCTATATTTTTCAGGGTAAATTTAAATTTCTAGATGTTCCCTATAAGGTAGCAAATATTTACTCTTTTGGTGCAGGTCCACTTTAAGCTGATATAATAGTGTAGCTCTAAGGATCATGGATGTTTGCTGTTATTCACTTGTATGTTCACCCTGTAAGAGCAGAAATGTCAGCCCAGTGTAAGGTGAGGTGCCATGCACCTCATCCAGCATAATATAGCATTGGTGGGGGGTTGAGATTTTTCCCTGAGATCAAAAAGATGACATTGAAATTTTATATGGTGCATCCACAAGATTAAGTGCATGATGTCAAGAACTTCACATCACCCATGCGCATTACAAAATTACATTAATGTGTAATTTTTTTTTTTTCCTGAGAACTTGCAAGATCTTGCAGTCAGGAATGAGTTTTCTCTGAGGGCACTGTTTCCACAGGGCATCTGTGCAGTAGCGTACTAAGTGGGGGGGCGGGGGGGGGGGGCGGGCCGCCCCGAGTGCCACACACTGGGGGGTGTCAGGCCAGCGCCCCCCCCCTCCGCAACTGAAGAGGAGACAGCGCCGTGCCTCGGGTTCGCAGCCCACACAGAGAGAGCCAGAGGCACTGGCAGTGGGCGGCATTGCAGGGGGGGTGCGAGCAGCACCCGAGTGGAGTGACATCTGCCGGCTCAGTGATTCGGGACCCGGCGCATTAATCCTCTTCTCTCTGTGGTCACGTCGCGCAGCCGTTCTGATCAGTCTCGGCAGCGGCTGTCACTCACAGCCGAGCAGAGTGAAGCCGCCTTCCCCACCTCCATGCACAGCACTGTGTAGACATAAAGGAGGAGGGGGAGGCGGCTTCACTCGGCTGCGAGTGACAGCCGCTGCCGAGACTGATCAGAACGGCGCGACGTGAGTCACGCGACCACAGAGAGACAGGGATTATTGCGCGGGTCCTGGATCACTGAGCCGACAGATGTCACTCCACCCGGGTGCTGCTCACACCTCCCCCCTGCAATGCCACTGCCTTGGGCTCGAGGTACATTATGGGTCCTTAGGGGAGTCTGTGCACTGTAGGGGGGTTCTTTACTGTGGGGGGTCTGCACTGTAGGGGGGTCTGCACTGTAGGGGGTCCTGCACTGTAGAAGGGGTCCTGCACTGTAGGGGGTCTGCACTGTAGGGGGGTCCTACACTGTAGGGGGGTCTGCACTGTAGGGGGGGGGGCGTCTGTACTGTAGGGAAAGATTCGGCACTGTAGGGGGGGTCTGTACTGTAGGTGAGGATTCTGCACTGTAGGGGAGTCTGTACTGTAGGGGAGTCTGTACTGTAGGGGAGTCTGTATTGTAGGGGGGTCTGCGCTGTAGGGTAGAGGAGTCTGTACTGTAGGAGGGTCTGCACTGTAGGGGGGGTCTGCGCTATAGGGTGGAGGGGTCTGTACTGTAGGAGGGTCTGCACTGTAGGGGAGGATTCTGTACTGTAGGGGGGTCTACACTGTAGATGGGGGTCTGTATGGTAGGGAGGGGGGTCTGCACTGTAGGGTGTCTGTGTAACATGCAGGGGGTCCAGAGCTGTGAGGGGCTGTGTAATGTAAAGGGGTGCAGAGGTGCAGGGTGCTGTGTAATGTAAAGGGGTCCAGAGGTACAAGGGCTGTGTAATGTAAAGGGGTCCAGAGGTTCAGGGTGCTGTGTAATGTAAAGGGGTCCAGAGGTGCAGGCTGCTGTGTAATGTAAAGAGGTCCTTAGGTGCAAGGTCCTGTGTAATGTAAAGGGGTCCAGAGGTGCAGGGTGCTGTGTAATGTAAAGAGGTCCTTAGGAGCAAGGTCCTGTGTAATGTAAAGGGGTCCAGAGGTGCAGGGCGCTGTGTAATGTAAAGGGGTCCAGAGGTGCAGGGTGCTGTGTAATGTAAAGGGGTCCAGAGGTACAAGGGCTGTGTAATGTAAAGGGGTCCAGAGGTTCAGGGTGCTGTGTAATGTAAAGGGGTCCAGAGGTGCAGGCTGCTGTGTAATGTAAAGAGGTCCTTAGGTGCAAGGTCCTGTGTAATGTAAAGGGGCCCAGAGGTGCAGGGTGCTGTGTAATGTAAAGAGGTCCTTAGGAGCAAGGTCCTGTGTAATGTAAAGGGGTCCAGAGGTGCAGGGCGCTGTGTAATGTAAAGGGGTCCAGAGGTGCAGGGTGCTGTGTAATGTAAAGGGGTCCAGAGGTGCAGGGTGCTGTGTAATTTAAAGGGGTCCAGAGGTGCAGTTGTGGAGAGGGGGGTACACAGAAGTGACAAAAAGATATTGAAGGATGCAGAGGTATGCAGGGGACACAGTGGGTGTTTTTACATTTTATGGTGGGGGGGGGGGGTGCCAGATATAGGATCCGCCCCGGGTGCCAAATGCTCTAGGTACGCCCCTGCATCTGTGTGGTCAGGGCCAGCACCATTGCCTTCATAGAAACCAGGTAGTGAACACAAAAAAGGTAAGTCAAAGTAAAAAAAAGTTTAAATGTTATATTTTACTGTAAGGGGAAAAAAGTTAACTTTAAGCATGCATTACAATGTAGTAGATGTTTTGTTTTTGCAAAAGTAAATACAATGATGTTGTTTCTTGCAAAACGGAAGGCTGGTTTCATTTTCTTATAACAACTGGGACAGAAAACAAAACCTGTCCATTTCAAGGAAACACATTTTTCAGTTTCACTGCTAAGGCATAAAGGAAATAGACATCACAGAGCAACTACTGTTGGACATATCTGTTAATTCATATATTTAGACACTTCCTATTTTGTGAAACATGCAATTTGTCCCCTTTCTATAGATGTACCAGGCGAAGACATTGCAGTGTCAAAATAGGAAAGCACAGGTTGTATAGTATTATGAGTGCTCAACATTTCTCCCCTGAGAGTGGTAACTACTAAAATTTTTATTCTGACAGATAGATGGCTTGTCATTGCTTAAAGACACAGATATTGCCTATTTCTGCAGCAAAAGGGTCACTGATCAAGTATTAGGCAAGTAGGTGCTGCCCACTCGGACCAGGCCAACCCCTGAGAGAAATGTATTGAATGTACTCCCAGGAAGGTAAAGTTGAATATAGATGGATAGTTACAAATTGATTGCTCCATCCACACAAGTGAGGTGGACTGAGGAATTCCCACCCCCTAACAGGACATTGTATTCTGAGAGCGGGATTTCCCGCTGACAGAATACAGTGATCAGCTGCTGCAGCTAATCGGCTAATCAATGAAAGTTTTTCAGCGTGTCCGTTTGTTGATCCATTGAACGCCTTATGTTGAACAAGGAGAGTCACACACAGATCAAAATATGGTTGGTCCCTACTGATCTGGGAAAATTTCAGTCCATATGTACCCAGCCTAAGAATTTATCAACCACAAAACAAACTGTGGCAAGACTTGCTCAACAATGGAAAGTGAGAGTAAAAAAGTGGGAAGCCCCTTTTGAGGACCCCTCTTCCATCATGGGATCGTGGCAGAGGAAGGTTTCTAGGTTCGCCTACTCCTGGGTCTCAAGTGGGACAAAAAGGTGGGAGAAAGGTCAGGTGAACTTTAAGAATGTTCTAGAGGGGTCTGGTGACCCTATATAAGAGTGAGGTGAGCTGTCACGGGTGCCAGCTGTCAGTAGAATACCACCTGTGAACGCTGAGCTGTAATACTCAAGGCTCAAAGGGATGTTTTCTCATGGTGGCATGAAGATCTTGTTAAGGGCAGATCCTGGAGTCTGCCTAGACATACCTCGGTTATTGGGGTCAACATCCAAATGCACTTCACCCACAGTTGGTTCAGAGGAAGGCAAAAAACCCAGCAAAGCATGATCCAATTTGCTACAGCAGGGGAAAAAATTCCTTCCTGATCCCCGAGAGGTAATTGGATTTAGCCTGGATCAACGTTACCTATTAATGTTAGTATCCAGTTATATTATGTACGTTAAGGAAAGAATCCAGGACTTTTTTAAAGCAATCTACCGAGCTGGCCAGAACCATCTCTGGAGGGAATCGATTCCACATTTTCACTCTTATTGTGAAATAAACCTTTCCATATTTGGAGATTAAATCTTTTTTCCTATAGACGTAAAGAGTGCCCCCTTGTCCTCTGTGATGATCTTAAAGTAATCAGGCTCCGAAACCAGTAGCTATAGCAGTAGAGAGGCTCCCACCAACCTGCAAGATGAGTACACAAGCAGGTCACCCTGGCAGATGAGGCTGGCTCCCTTGAGGTGTGGTGTCTAAGCACTAACAGATATTCAGTTGATTTTTTCTGTGTGTTAGTACAAGGTTGCGGTCCTCATGAGCCTCCCACCGGGAAATGAGCAAGTCGGGGTCCAGTAGCAGATATAGCAGGTAGAAATCAACTATAAGCATAAACAATAAACAAGTCAAAGGTTGGTAACAAGCGGTTGCAGGTAGGGATCAAGCAAAAGCGTAATCAAGGAACAAATCGAAGGTCAATAATGAATTTTAGTGAAGATAAGGACTGGTACACAAAGGAAGGAGCAAGATATTGGCTGGAGAGAGCATAATATTCTGACAAACAGGAAATGCAGAGACATGGCTTACATCAGGAAGTTCATGAGAGGAGAAAAGAGTTAAAGGTTCACCAGAAACAAGAGACAAGACAAGATTGTCCTGAGATATCAGACAGGGAGGTTTCCAGCATCTCACGTGGCACAGCGACAAAAACCACAGCCAGGTATCACAGAGGCTGCAGATTCAGTATCAGACACTGACAACAGCGGGTCGTCACCCTGAAGAGATCAGTAGCAGGAGCAGGGCTCAAGTCCTGCGGGAACGCATGGGAATGGAGTTCCTGTACTTTTTCCACAACAGGAACTCAGTTCCCATTAGCAGCCACGTCCTGCAAGGCTTTGAAGTATGCGAGCTGTGTGGCAGGTGCTACACCAGCAGCCGCCGACACAGCTCGCAATAGTAAGTGCCGCACACCTGACCATTCAGGCATTGCCAGTAGGGGGCTCCATGACAGCTACTGCTTCGATCTACCTGTCAATCCCAGCTAGCTGACGGGTATATCAAGTCTAGGTCTAGCTGACGGGTAGATCAGGTCTAGGTCTAGCTGACGAGTAGATCAGCTATTCTGCTCACAGGACATGCAGGGAGAGAGGTGAGCTGAGGGAGGAACATCAGTTTGGGGGGGTAAGCTGAGCACAATACATGGCCACGTTTAATGCCAGGAGGGAAGTTTATGTGGAAATATGTGAAGGGTTGGAATAGCAGCGAGTGTGTGTTGGAGCCCTGCAGAGTTTGCAGCCCCCCAAGCTAACATACATCTCCTAAGCAGGAACACATCACTATCTCCCCAAACATTCTGTCCAGATAATGTGCAGTTAATTTATGACTATTCCGTTTAACCCTGTGTTATCCAAACTCTGTTCAATGAAAAGTGTAAACTCACCACATAAACGCTCTATATACAAAATAAAATTCCCCAATAAAGATCAGAACATGATGTTCACATTTGCATGGAAGCACAATTGAATGAATGCTGATTATTCAGAGAATTACCGTATTTATGTTTAATGAGGATTGTTTTTTTTAATGTACTAACAGTTAAGCTTCATACACAAAATATGAAAATTGGATGAAAAATACCACTTTTGAAGCATTTGTGCATATGAGCGTATCATTTTTTTGGTGGGGGAGTGGATCTTGGGTGGGAGTTCCCACACTTTTTTCCCCAGGACTTGACCCCTGAGCAGGAGGGTTGGCAAAAGAAGATGCAGGCAGCACAGAAGATGCTCCCCCTCTCCTCCCATTCTGCAGACACAAAAAGTTAATAATCAGTAACAAATTAAAAAAAACCTGCAGTAATGATGCAGTTAGTGCTAATACTACACAGGTAATGCTAGTACACACAAAAAGTGTACTTCTGAGACTTGCTTAAAGGAAATAATGTCCTGTGAAATTTATTGATTTACTTAATTGCTTCCATCTTGCAAAGAATTAATTTTACAAAATATCAAAAAGGAAGACAGGGCCGATGAAGACACATGCAGGCCTTTAATCAGAAATTTTAATAATTGGTTGCAGGCTTTTTGCTTATATTCAAGTGTACCTTGTTAAATCATCTAAAAATATGGCTCAGGTCTTTTTCAACATTTAGATTTAGTTTTAAAAGCATATAAAATCATTGGAGGTAGTCAATGTAAGTAACCAAATTGTTGCTCAGGGGCTCACCCAGCATCCAAATGTTTAAAAAAACTGGGCATAGCAAATAAGCAATAGGGAAGGGAGCTTTTCTTAAGGGCCTTAACCCCGGTACAACTGCTAAAAATGTTGTCATGGCTTCAGGAGAATCCAAGCAAGCAGGCACTCAACTGTTAAATAATGATTTCAATGAAGGTTCTCCATTCCCAAGCTTTGTGGGTATTGGTTACACAATGGTTAGTTAATTACTTATAATCTATGAATAATTTAGCCATTGTAGTTAGAGAAACAAATTTAAAGGAATTGGCTGAAGGTAGAAATGTATTTTTGATTCACCCCCTTTTGGTAATTTTAGAATACCACGTATCCAAGTTGTGGTTCCCAAAAACTGAAAAAAATGAATTTAGCGCAACCCCTGCAGGAGCCACTTGGTGGACTGGATTCTCTGTCCTTCTGACTCTGAGGACAACCTCAGCCTTATTGACACACCAGGTTAAGTAAATTAATAATACCCCATTCAGCAGTGTTGAATGGCCCTATTTGTGGGAAGTACTGACAAGATTTGGGGTGGGTTCCACCTTTCTCAGATGGATACAGCTGTTATATGCCTCCCCCTCCACAAGGATGTGGGTTAATGGTGACATATCAGAACCTTTCAGGCTGTTCAGGGGACCTCAGCAGGGGTGCCCACTTTCATCCCTGCCGTTTGCCATGGCCTTGGAACCCCTGGCCATTCATGTACAAGCCTCGCAAAATATCCCAAAAAGAAGTAATTTATTTATATGCGGGTGACACTCGCAGGGATAAATCTCTGAGGAATGTGATACAACTGATTGCTGACATTGGAGCTCTATTGGGGTTCACTATCAACTGGAACAAATCAGTACTCATACCCCTAGACCCACTTCCACAACCAATACCGGACTGTGCAAGAGATGTCTAAATGGTCACTGAATTCCAATACCTTGGAATCCAGGTTACTCAGGACCCAAACCAATATATCACATTGAATCTGGTTCCTTTGTTATGAAGATTCTGGGCTAAATGCTCGGCATGGACCAAACTTCCGTTATCAGCCACTGGTAGAGCCAATTTAATTAAAATGGTACGGGCCCCACAACTTTTATAGATATTTCATAATGCTCCCGTATGGATCGCACATAGATGGTTTTCCCAAATAGACTCACAGTTTAGAGCCTTAATATATAGAGCATTAATAAAATAGCACATATCAGCTGATCCACATTGCTATTTGCCAAAGACCAGGGCAGCCTGGCAGTCTATAGGTTATACTTTGTAGACTCACAAGTTCAACAATTAGGAGACTGGGGACATGAGGATATGACAGACCCCATTAGGACTTTATTAATACCAAGCGGCTCTTCGACCCTGGCATTATCCTATTTGGAAGCAGGATTCTCACATCTGTCCCAAAAACTCCCCACAATACTCCTCTTAAACATATTATGGAAGTATGTCAGAACTACTTTGCATGTCTGTGGTTTTTGTCTATATACCCCCATATGGCAAAATCTATATTATAAAAAATTGTGTAAAATTTCAATTTCTGGGAGAGGGCAGGCATTCTGTATATCTCTCAGTTATAAAATGGCACTACATTAAAATCCTTTATGGATTTGCAAACAGGGTTTGCCCTCCCCAGAACTCTATTTTACAAATACCTGCAGTGCAGGCATGCTATTCAGAGTGAGACTAGAACTTCTTTACTTACACTAATGACCCTTCCCTTAATGTCGGATGTCTTGCTGATGGTGGACAAGAAGGGAATAATCTCGAGAGTTTATTCTAGGCTGTTGCAATCCACACATGATGCTTCCAAACTCCCCTGTAGAAAGGGATGGGAAAAGGATCTGGGACATATAGATGGGGACCTATGATTGAACTTCGCCCCTTTGGTGTTAGTTTTGGCATCACATAAACTATCTCACCTATTCCTACAACATAGAGTATACAGAATGTCAGTTCAACTTCATAAATGGTGGATTAGAGACTAGCCATTATGCCCAAAATGCAGTAGAACCAGTGGTGATTTGCTACATATGATGTGGAAATGCCCAAAACTGTTTCGCTACTGGCACTATCCTAGCTACTATCTCACGAATCGTCAATTCCCATTAGCGCACAATCCAATAATTTTCTTGCTAGGTGCCGTGGAAATACCCTCACTTTCTCTGTCATACTGCAGTGTTAGGTCTACTGTACATAGCTTGCAAAATTATTGCTAGGCACTGGATATCTCCATAAGTACCAAAAGGAAAGCAATGGGTGGACAAAGTAAATAATACACTGATACACGAAAACTCACTTATCAGCGTAGGAATGTTGTGGCAACCGTGGCTAGACACACTGGATTAGGTTCACTCCAACTGGTGAAGGACAAACTATTACAAATGTAAATTGGTGGATGACGGGGCAGGAATATGACTACCTGAGGAGCAAAAAGCTCCCATTTCAAAAAATTGCCTACTAGGACACGGTAGCTAAGTTTGAGTTTTAGTAGACATTTCTACTATACTTTGTCATGTGATGTTTTACTTTTTTTATTTTTTATTTGTAAGGCTATGTGTATACAGCTCTAAGCAGTTGCATGTTGATTGAGGGTAATGCTATGTGGTACTAGCAAGGCTGTATCCTGGCCTAGGCCGACAAAGCCCAGGCATAGGGCAGAACACTGCAGGGGGGCAGCAAGGAAAGAGGCTTGCTTGGGCTACACTGTTAGTATAGTGCCTGTCTTATGGGGCGGACTGGGCTGAGAGGCAAATTAGTCTAGCGCTCCCATAAAGTGGCCACAGTGCTTCCAGTATGCGGGTGGCCAGCATTCTGCAACTGTGGGGAGGAGGCGTTGCTTCTAATTTTGTCTGTCTCATCATCCTGGACCACAAACCTTCCTCACTGTGCTATGTTTTCTGCTGCACCATTGGCATGGTTATATTTTCTTAGTCCTCTCCATAAAATGCCCCCCCCCCCCCACCCAGCCCTCAGAACTAGTGTCCCCACTCGCAGGTCTTAAACAGAAAGCGGGAGTGGCCTTGACAGGAAGGGGTGGGTCATACTTAAATTAAGGGGTACACAAGTTTAGTCAGGCCTAGGGCAGCACAAAACCTAAATACACTACTGGGTAGTAGTATATAGATGATTCAGAAGATGTATTCAGAATGATTCAAAACCTCTACTCCTTGTTGATTTATACAATATACATCCTCCTCTGTATTTGATTTATTGCTGCACATAAGATTTGTATTGAAGTAATTCTGATTCGTTCTTTAATAAACCTTTTTTCTGATTTACACCCCTCACATTTTTGTAAATATTTTATTTTATCTTTTTATGTGACAACACTTTGCTAAAAGCAGTGAGTGTACAGCTTGTATAACAGTGTCAATTTGCTGTCCCCTCAAAATAACTTAACACGCCACCATTAATGTCTAAACCGCTGGCAACAAAAAGGAGTACAAGATGTCCAAAGATGAAGATGTCCAAATTGGGCACAAAGTGTCAATATTTTGTGTGGGCACCATTATTTTCCAGCACTGCCTTAACCCTCTTGGGCATGGTGTTCACCAGAGCTGTGAGTTGCCACTGGAGTCGTCTTCCACTCCTCCATGATGACATCATGGAGCTGGTGGATGTTAGAGACCTTGCGCTCCTCCACCTTCCATTTGAGGATGTCCCACAGATGCACAATAGGGTTTCGGTTTGGAAACATGCTTGGCCAGTCCATCACCTTCTTTAGCAAGGTAGTGGTCGTCTTGGAGGTGTGTACAGGGTCGTTATCATGTTGGAATACTGCCCTGTGGCCCAGTCTCCAAAGGGAGGGGTGCATGCACTGCTTCAGTATGTCACAGTGCATGTTGGCATTCATGGTTCTCTCAATGAACTATAGCCAAGTGTTAGCTACCATAGTCATTATCATTGATCAGTTTGTTGTTGCTTGCAAATGAGTTTGGCTCCCCCTAGTGGCTGCTGGACTCTGTTAGGATATTTCCTCACTCTTTGAAAAGGAAATGCAGAAAAGTATTGTGGGAGATAGAGTTTGGAGGAGGAAGTGACTCTGTTAGCTGGATCAGCTCTGAACTACATGACAGACAATGCAAAGCGCACAGAACTGCCTGCTGGGAGGAGTGATAAAAGAACAGGTGCGACCTGCTTTCAGTCTCTGGATGCCATTCAACATCTGCCAGCAGGAGGTCTGTGTGACCAGGAGTGAGAAACTGTGGTCCATACAGGGAGAGCTGGATCACCTGCCTCTGAGGGATCTTGGGGGACAGCCCTGCTATTCTAGCAAGTGGCTCGCCCTGCTCTTCAGAGCAAATGGAAGCCATCTGCACTTCAGTCCATCTGGAGTTGCAACACGGAGTGGCGGCACCATCTTCACCAGACGGAGACACCAGGAGTGGAATCCGGATGGATCCACACAGTCATCGGAGTCTATTGTGGTGAGGGGGCACCTGCCCATTCCGGTAGAGATTACAGTATTGCTGTGTGAGTTCTTTCTACAGACTTTTGGTGAGACTTGTAGTTCCACGGAGGTGAATCTACTTTTCCACAGGCATCATACAGCTGGACTTTGGGGTCTTGTTTCTTCCCTGCACTGTAAGGTCAATACTGTATTGCATTCACATGTAAAGAGCAAGCTAAAGATATCTGGAGTTAAAGAACTTTCACCATTTCTTTCTTCGTCTTTTACTAACCATTGCTACTCTACTGACAATACACACCAGACAAATGTCAAGCTTATAGAGTGATCATAGATAAGACTGTGATAAACAATCTGTGAAATAAATTCACTGAAGACAGTGAGCAAAAACAATAATAGTGAAAATAAATATTAAATAAAAAATCCCATAACGTTACATTGAGAAAAACAGTCTGTGCAGTTCATAATAAATCGCAGAGAATGGGAAAATAGTATGCACATGAAAAAAAATCCCATGAGAGATCAAGACTCTACAACACCAGTTAATCAGTCTTTCATGTAACATCATCCAATTCTTATAAGGGGGACTTCAAATATATGCGGTGGTGTGGAAAAGTTGATACTTGTTGTCCAAATTCCACCTGCAACAACCTTATAAGGAGATAGCAGGTGCACTTATCATAGAAAAATAATGGGTACTCTTACTCTAAGGTGTGGACCCACACATCGTGATGGTGGGTCAATCGTGCGTCTAAGTGAATTCACCGCAAATCGTCCTCCAGAAGGAATTGTCGAACTCTATGATCACTCTATAAGCTTGATATTTATCTGGTGTGTTTTGTCACTAGCATCTCACTCTATATAGCGCTGCATTTTTTTATTTTTTTATTTTTCTCACAATTCATCATTGTTGATGCTGGCTGCTAGAAGTTTTATTTAATTTGGTAGCGCAATTATATTTTTATTTTTTTATTTATTTATATTTATTTATATTTTTTTGATTACTACTCTACTCACTAGTTGATCTCTGAATTATGGCCTAGGGGGAGCCATTTGCGTAGATGCTTAATTTTACACTGTTATTGAATGTAAAGTTTATAGACTGCATTTTGGTCTGTGTGTCGAGGCTCAGTGTGAAAGTGTTTAATATATGTTTGAAGATATTGGGTACCTATCCCTTTGTGCAACTGTTCACACATTCACCTTAAGGTGAATAAAATGTTATATGTTCTGTATACGTGCATAAAGTTACCATCTAAACCATTGCCTGCTTATGTGGAAATCTCCATGGTCCATTCAAAAGTGTTTCCGCAATAAATAGAGTCAGGATTGGTGCAGTTCGGGTGACAAATTCAATGAGCGTTTACATACCGCTTTCTGGTAAGTGTGCATTTCCACTGTTGTCTCACGGGTTTCTGGCTTGGTGAAGGTAGATCGCACGGCTGACTGGCACCCTCTTAAAGAGATATCTCTTCTATTATAAAGACTTTTTGTTTGGACTTTTTCTCATTGGTTGTGGTTCACTGGCTCACCTTCTTTATGGATATAATTTTTTATTAATTTGTCACTGGTTTTTTATCTTATTTAATTATAATTAATAATCACTGTATTTATTTAAAATTATTTATTGATTGTAATTAATTTAAATTCGTTTACTTATTCATTTATAATTATTTATTCACTTTTTTTTTTTTTTTTTATCAATTTTGGAGTTTATTGCAACTCCAAAAAATATGAAATATGTCACCTTTGGCGGAATTACATCTCCAGCATAAGTCCGATAAAGTTGAATTGTAAGATGTTAGTCTTGATGGAGTTAGATACCATCTAAGTGTAATTTTTAGAGTAATTTCCCATAATGCTGCACTTTTAGTAGTTTTGTAAACACTTTTTAATGCTTGTTCTCATTGTTGGTCTGTAAAGGACTTTTGTAAGTCATTTTCCCAATGTGTATGAGAGGTTGATTTCGTGAAAATACTTTTGAGGTGTAAGATATTATATATTAAGGAGATTCCTTTTTTTGTGGGGTGAGGAAGAGTTAAGAAACTCCCATATTGTTGGCGAGATATTGTATAAAGGAAGTTTGAGTTTATTGAGGCATTGTTGAATGAGGGTATATGTAGAGATGTCTGAATGTAGTAAGTTAAATTGTTTTTGTAGGACAGAAAAGGATTGCGTATGTGTACCTATAAGAAGTTGGTTTATGTATTTGATGCCTTTTTGAGACCAATATTGTAGTGATAGGTCATGTGATAAATGGTGTAAAGATTCGATAGGGATCAATATTTGTGGCATATTTGGTTCACAATGTATTTCTTGGTTTAAAATTTTCCAAGCTTTGGTCGTGGCAATCATGGTAGGAGGTAAATCTTTGGGCAGTTTAGTTCCCAGTGGAGTACTTAGAAGCCAGTCCTTCAATCCGGGACTTAATAGAAAGGTATGTTCAATGTTACTCCAGAGTTTACTTGGGGGGTTTTGGAACCATTCTTTAGATTGATCAATTATTACTGCTATATAGTAATCTTCGAAATCAATAGATCCCGACCCTCCCGCCAATTTGTGATTTCTTAGCTTGGAATGAGCACATCCAGGTTTTGTTCCGAGCCAGATACATTGGTTGAGTTTGTAGGGATGTGAAGAAGTATTTAGGAATGGGGATAGGTAAAGTTCTAAATAAGTAAAGGATTCGAGGCAAATGCATCATTTTGAACGCTGCTAATCTTCCGGTCCACGAAAGTTCAAATTTAGTGATCTTCTGGGATTCTGTGCGCAATTTATTCAGAAGGGGTTTATAATTTGCCTTATAAAGGTGTTTTGTAGATCTGGTGAGTTGTATACCCAAATAAGAAATATTATCTTCAGACCATGTAAAGGGGTATTGGGCTTGTAGGAGGTTTCTAGTGGTAGCATCCAATTTTAGATCCAATATATGTGATTTTGTTTTATTTAGTTTGTATAGGGATACCTGACTGAACCAGTCCAATGTTTCGCAAGCTGCAGCTAGTGATGAGGTAGGGTTTATTAATATAAGAATTATATCATCCGCAAAAAGACTAATTTTATGAGAGGTGGAACCCAAGGTTACTCCCGTAATCTTAAGCCGCGTACACACGGGCGGACTGTCTGGCCTACTTAGTCCGCCGAAACACATTTCAGCGGACAGTCCGCTTGTGTGTGGGCTTCAGCGGACTTTTTCAGCGTGCAGTCTGGCGGACTAAGTATTTCGGAATGTTGGAAATACTGTCCGCTGGACTCGCATTTCGGCGGACAATCCGCCCGTGTGTGTGCCAGTCTGCCGTACTTTTGAAATGAGCGGACTTTTCCCGCCCGGAGAAAAGTCTGCTCATTTCGAGCGGGTATCCAGGTAGGCGGGGCCCGCGACGGAGACGTCGCTGGCCCCGCCGCCTGGTATGGACTTAAAGGGGAACCCCAACGCCGAAAAAAAACGGCGTGGGGGTCCCCCCTAAGTCCACAACAGACCCTTGTCCGAGCATGCTACCCGGCCGGCCAGGAAAGGGGGGCGAGCGAGCGCCCCCTTTCCTGAGCCGTAACAGGCCGCGTGCCCTCAACATGGGGGGGTGCCTTGGGGAAGGGGGGCCGCGCGGCCCCCCCACCCCAAAGCACCTTGTCCCCATGTTGATGAGGACAAGGGCCTCTTCCCGACAACCCTGGCCGTTGGTTGTCGGGGTCTGCGGGCGGGGGGCTTATCGGAATCCGGGAGCCCCCTTTAATAAGGGGGCCCCCGGATACCGGCCCCCCACCCTATGTGAATGAGTATGGGGTACAATGTACCCCTACCCATTCACCTGTGAAAAAAAGTACAAAAAAAACACAACACAGCGGAGCGCGTCCCTGGCATTCCGGCCGGAGAGAGTGTCGAGGCAACATCTCCTGGAGAAGAAGAAGAAGAAGAAAAAGAAGAAGAACGGAAGGCGACGGCGGCGACAGAAGACCGGGCCACCGCCTGTAAAAGAGCTATAAGAAGGCGCGGTGGCCCGGCAGAAGAACCGAAGAGGGGGACAAGACCCCCGAAGTCGGGAGAAGAGGCCGGCGGCGAGGAAGAAAGCCGGACTCCTCCGCTAGCAAAAGAGCTACAAGAAGATAGCGGAGGAGTCCGGCGAGAAGACCCCCGAAGACGGAAGACCCCCGGAGCTGTGCAATAAAATATTTTAACCCTGTGTTGTGTTTTTTTTGTACTTTTTTACAGGTGAATGGGTAGGGGTACATTGTACCCCATACTCATTCACATAGGGTGGGGGGCCGGTATCCGGGGGCCCCCTTATTAAAGGGGGCTCCCGGATTCCGATAAGCCCCCCGCCCGCAGACCCCGACAACCAACGGCCAGGGTTGTCGGGAAGAGGCCCTTGTCCTCATCAACATGGGGACAAGGTGCTTTGGGGTGGGGGGGGCCGCGCGGCCCCCCCTTCCCCAAGGCACCCCCCCATGTTGAGGGCACGCGGCCTGGTACGGCTCAGGAGGGGGGGGGCTCGCTCGCCCCCCTTTCCTGGCCGGCCAGGTAGCGTGCTCGGACAAGGGTCTGTTGTGGACTTGGGGGGGACCCCCACGCCGATTTTTTCGGCATTGGGGGTTCCCCTTTAAGTCCATATCAGGCGGCGGGGTCAGCGACGTCTCCTTCGCGGGCCCCGCCTACCTGGAGACGCGCTCGAAATGAGCGGACTTTCCTCCGCGTGTGTGGGCGAGTCTGTTCATTTCAAAAGTAGGGCGGATAGTATGGCGGACTTAGTCCGCCGTATTAGTCGGCTCAAAAAGTGCCGTGTGTGGGCAAGTCCGTTCATTCGAAAGTATGACGGACTGTCCGTCGGATTGTCTGACGGACTAAGTTGGCCAGACAGTCCGCCACGTGTGTACGCGGCTTTAGAGTTTTTACGTATATGTTCAGCCAAGGGTTCCATTGCCAAATTAAAGATTAAAGGTGATAGCGGGCAACCTTGGCGTGTACCATTTGATATGTGGAATGGTTGGGAAAGCATATTGGCGGAAAATACTTGAGCCGATGGGTGAGTATATAATGCCATGATAGCATTATATATGTAATCCTTAAATCCGAATTTTAATAGGACCTTTTGTAGATATGTCCACTGTACCCGATCGAACGCCTTCTCTGCATCCAAAGAGAGAAGCAGAGAAGGCGTTCCACTAGACTCTACATGATGAATTAGATCTATCATTCTTCGTGTTGCATCAGGAGCCTGTCTCCCTTTAATGAAGCCAGATTGATCCTTATGTATCAGATCAGGCACAATGGAAACTAGGCGTCTAGCTATAGTTTTAGCATAAATTTTTAAATCAAGGTTAAGTAGGGAAATTGGTCTGAAATTTTGGGGTGAGGTTGGATCTTTCCCAGGTTTCAGGAGAGTGACAATGAGTGCTGATAATGATTCTGCAGGGAAATTAGAAGACGATGCAGCTGTATTAAATAATTTCTTTAGATGGGGAGTCAGATATGTGGAGAATTGTTTAAAATATTCCCCCAAAAGACCATCGGGACCCGGAGCTTTATTGCTTGGTAATGATGCAATAGTTGCAAGAATTTCTGTGGTAGAGAATGGTGCATTTAAGTAAGTTAATTGGGATTCAGTAGGGTAGGTAGGTTAATTTGGTTAAGAAACTTATCAATTTCCTCCGGGGACGGTTGGTGGGTGGAAGCATCTGTATGAAGATTATAAAGATCACTGTAATAGTCACTAAAAGCATTCGCTATATCTTGTGGATTAGATCATTTTTCTTTTGAGTGTGGGTGGAAGAGATAATGGATTTTAGATTTAGTTTGTATACCTTTGAGTCACTGAGCTAATTTTTTACCAGCTTTGTTAGATGTGGAATATGATGTAGCTTTAAATTTACGTTGCATGTATTCATATTTGTGCAAAAGGAGAGCTCTAAGTTCCTGTCTAAACTGCATTAGTTGAGCTAGAGTATTGGATTGTGATGAAGCTTTATTCTCAGACTCTAATTTAGCAATTTGGGAGGTAAGGGAATCAATTTGTTGTGTTCTTTTCTTTTTGTAAACCGAACTAAGTTTCATAATAATACCTCTAATAACTACTTTATGTGCATTCCACACCATGGCAGGATCCGACACTGAATCAACATTTAGTTCAAAATATTCTGTCAGGTGATTAGCAATTTCTTTAGAATATACTGGATGTTGTAATATGTAATTATTGGCTCCCCATAGAAAGGAATTCCGCTTGGGGGAAGTGTCATCAATGGTAATGGAAATTGGATTGTGGTCAGACCATGTCATGGTGTGGATAGCAGACGAACTAACAGTGTACGTGTAGTCCTTCTCTGTTCCGTGATAACATCTCCATACATCGTAAAGATCGAATGAATTCAGTATTTGACCCAAAGGAGATGGATTCCTTTTTGCCGCTGAAGTAGTGTCCATATGAATATCCGCAACTAGGTTGAAATCTCCACATACAAGGAGAAGACCTTGTTTTATCTTGTTGACTTTGGTGAAGATTTTCTTAAGGAAAGTTGCTTGATGTGAATTAGGAGCATAAAGATTGAGAATTGTGTTTTTGTTTCCATTAAATGTGCAAATTAGAATAATGAAGCGACCGTTAGGATCGTATATTTCTTGTAGGGAGGTAAAGTCAATGTCTTTGTTAATTGCTATGAGTACGCCTCTTTTTTTAGCGGTGAAGGTGGAATGAAAAATATGAGGGAAATTGTTGTTTCGACATAAAGGAGATGACGTAGGAGTCAGATGCGTCTCCTGAACACAAAGGATGTCGCTGTCAAGTTTTTTTGCTGAATGCCAAAGGGATTGTCTCTTAACCGGATGATTAAGTCCTTTGGCATTTAAGGATAATATTTTAAATGGCATAGTAGCTGGAATGAATTAAGATTGATAGATGAAAAAGGATAACACTTACAGTTAGTATGTAGTAGGTGGATCGTAGAAAGAATGATCAAGATTCAGTGTTGTAATGAGTTAATTTGACTGGTATTTGGATGCGTATCTGTTGTTATTAAACCTGAAATGAGAACTGTACTAAAACAATCAAAAAAAGAAAAAAAGACAACGAGTCGTAAACTTATCAGTCACAAATACAACAAAATTCGGCGGTTTGTGATATACACAGATAGAAGCTGAAACAGCTAAACCGCTGTTGGAGGGAACAGTTAATACCAGTGGAGCGGAAGACAGAACAAATTTCCATGAGGGGATGTTATATACGTTGTAGATGGATCATTTAAAAGCCAGATATTTCCATTGGTTGATGATTCCGGGATTCCTGATTGCGTTGATATAGCAGAGGTATACGTTTTGGTAAAGATGGATCAATTGTTTTGGGAAGATCTAGAATTATCCCCCAATCCTTCAAAAGCTTGCTGCCCTTTTGTAGATCATTAACAACATGTGTCGATCCATTTCTAGTAATGATCAATGTGGCTGGGTATCGCCATTTATATAGGATTTTATGATTGTGCATACTCTTAATTATTGGATTTAAGTCTCTTCTTAGTTGCAGTGTGTGTTTGGAAAGATCAGGGAATATTTGTACACCCTCGAATGGGCGTGGAAGTGGGCCTTTGGATCTAGCTTCATACATAATTTTTTCTTTGACATGGAAAAAATTAATCCTCATAAGTACATCTCTCGGTACCGAAGCTGCCAAATGTTGTGGTTTTGCAATTCTGTGTAGACTATCAATAATCAAATCTCGTGTAATGTCTGGTAAAATTATGCGAATCAAGTCCTTTGCATATTTGGTCAAATCTGCCGTATTAACAATTTCAGGGACACCTCTTAATTTGACATTGTTACGTCTGGAACGGTCTTCCAAATCGGCCAGCTTGGTACGGACCCATTCCTGTTCATCTTTCACGTCATCATAAGCGTCAATGAGATCATTCACTGTGTGTGAACATTCTGTCATTCCCCTTTCTATAGTGGAGACTGTGTTATCTAATGAGCTCTCATCGGCTTTTAATTTATGGAATAGGTTTGACAGATCAGACACTAATGAGGAGTGTAGCGATATTAGCATTTCCTTTAATGTAGTGTCTATAACTGGTTGCCCTGATGTGGGGAATGATTCCTTAGGAGAATGTAAGGCCTGGTTAGTTTGTGGAGAACAAGAAGCCTGGGTCTGTAGTGCTTGTGAATGAGGCTGTACTATTAATGTATCTATCCTAATTTTTGCTCTGGCGGGGCTGTTTAGCAAAGAGTCAGCACTGGCATCTTGAGTAGGGGATTTAGGTGTTTCTCCTTTAATTATTTTCTCCTGTTGTTCTGAGGGGAGAGCGGTGTAGTTTCCCTGAGGTGCTGAAATGCCGTTGGCGCCATTTTGGATTTCACTGACCTGTTCTCCGGGAGCTAACATTAGTGTTGTAAGCTTTTTAGGTTGGTATTCTCCCATTCTTTTACGTGACATCGTTACACGGGATGCCCCGTTCGCTACCGGGTAATGTTTTGGACGGAATCACGGTCCCATTCGGATCCAATTCGTTCCATTATTTCCCCTCACGGTGGAGCTCTGTGTTTAAGCGTCCATCTTCCACGCTGGCCGGCCACTCCCCCCATTTATTCACTTTTTGAATATAATCAACTGTTATTAATCACTATATTAATTTAATCATATTTAATTTTTGAGCATTTATCACTTAATTTTGATTGTATATGAATTGTTCTAGCTGATTTCACTTAATCTATTGGAATTATCTGATTAATTTTCATTTCCTTGCACAAACAGTAATAGCCTCAGTGGGGGTAGGTAGCGCAGCTAATTTTGATCTCTACATGCATTGTATTTTGGATGTGTATCACATCCTGGTAGCTGCAGCTGTAACTGGGTTTTTGTTTTTTAATCTTTTAGATTAGGAGCGCAGTAATTTTTTTCTCTGTATTTTTTCATGCTCTTTATTGTGTTCCATTACTTATCTCAGTAAACCTTTCTGAGTGGTTCAGTAATATTGTGAGAGTTTCTTATTGCTAACGCCACAAGGTGTCAGAGGTAAGAGAGGATCTGCAGAGTCGGGGTAGCCAGTGGGTATAGAGTCTATAAGCAGCCCTCACGGGGGTACTGTTACAGAACTGTAGCCCCCAGTGCCAGCAGCACTCATGTAGCCCCAGACCATGACACTCCCACCATCATGCTTAACTGTAGGCAAGACACACTTGTGTTTGTACTCCTCACCTGGTTGCCGCCACACGTGCTTGACACCATCTGAACCAAATACGTTTATCTTGCTCTAATCAGACCACAGAACATGGTTCTGCGTGTCTTCAGCAAACTGTTTGCGGGCTTTCTTTAGATGCATCATCTTTAGAAGAGGCTTCCTTCTGGGATGACAGCCGTGTACACCAATTTGATGCAGTGTATGGTCTGAGCACTGACAGGCTGACCCCCCACCCCTTCAACCTCTGCAGCAATGCTGGGAGCAGTCATACATCTATTTCCCAAAGACAGCCTGTCAGGAATCCGTCCGTTCCGTGCGATCGGGTCTCCGTTTGTGCACGCGCATTCGTGCCGCGGGTCGACGTGGGCACGCGCGTCGCCAGGCGCGCGCGGGTGCACGCCGTTCGTATGTGTGCGCTTGGCTCCAGTGGCCCTTTTTAAAGGTACAGCTGCAGATGTTCTGTGCTGTTCGTCTGCAGCTAGTACCTGAAGCAACCTGTTATTCTACCTGAAAGCTACCCGATACCTGACCCGGCTTCTGTTTGACTCTGCTGTCTTCTCCTGCTCTGACCCCAGCTTGTTTGACCCTTCTTGGACTGATACCTGTTGCCGAACCTCCGCTTGTTGTCTGTTCTTCTGCCTCTCCCCTGCTGGCTCCTGCTTGCTGCTGATTCTACTTGCTCTCCTACTCAGAGATCCTTCCGGGCCTGCTTCTGCCTCTCCAGATCCGTGCACTACCCGGTCTGTCACCACAGTCAGTTTGCCAACTATCATCGGCTGCCTTCTGCTGCAGAGAGCTCCTGCATCTGGAAGATCTTCACCTCACCAGCACCTGCTGCTGCATCTGGCCAGACGCTCCTACCCCGCTGTGCTCCTGTCCCTCTGTTCCCACTTCAGAGAGACTTGAACCAGAGCCGTAAGAGAGGTCTCCTTCCACCAAGTCAGACTCACCATCCGAAAACCTAACAGTACGAACAGCCATGACTGAGTCTGCGGAAGGGGCCTCCGCCATGAAGGAGATCTGCTCGCACCTTGCGGCCCTCATCCAGGCCGTGAAATCCCTTCAGGATGGTTACACCAGGTTGGAAGAGCGTGTTCAGCATCTATCTACTTCCGGTCCAGCAGTCACAGCACCTCAGCCTCCTCCTGCTCAGCCAGCTACCCATTCAGCCGTTATGATGCTTCCACCTGAACCAAGGGTTCCAATTCCGGAAAGATTTGCAGGGGACCGCTCCAAATTCCGGGCATTTCGCAACGCCTGCCAGTTGTATTTTGCCCTTCAGCCTAGGACCTTTTCTCTGCAAGCAACTAAAGTGGGTTTCGTTATTTCCCTTCTGCAAGGAGAACCCCAGTCCTGGGCCCATCACCTTCTGGAAAATGACAATCCTCTTACCCAGACCCTCTCTTCCTTCTTCGAAGGAATGGCTCAACTCTATGACGATCCCCAGCGGACTGCCACCGCGGAATCTGCATTGTCTGCGCTCCAGCAGGGCCGTAGGACGGCTGAGGACTATGTTTCGGACTTTAGACGCTGGAGCGCAGATACCCAGTGGAACGAGTCGGCCCTAAGACATCAATTCCGCATGGGTCTGTCTGAGGGCCTTAAGGATGAATTGGCCCGTGTTGGTACCCCAGACTCCCTGGAAGGCTTAATTGCCTTGGCTATTCGGATTGACCGGAGACTTTGTGAACGTAGGGCCGAACGCTCCTCTCAACCCCAAAGACCAGCCTGGATGACCGCTAGAACCCCTACTCCAGCACCTTTCTTCACTCCTTCCCCTCAAGGGGGGCCTGCCAGTGTTGCTCAAGCCACTGAGGAGCCCATGCAGCTCGGATTACTCCGGCCTACCCTGTCACCTGAAGAGCGAGCCCGTCGCCGGCAGATGAACTTATGCCTGTATTGTGGCGGTTCCGGACATTATGTGACCAACTGCCCTGTTAAGACACGTAAGTGCCTCTCTTCTGTGTCTCACAGTTCCGTAACCTTGCCTTCCTACACTTTCCATGTTGCCCTTCTACTCTCATTTCAGCTGCAGGAAAGAACAGTTCACGTCAACGCTATCCTTGACTCCGGGGCCTGCGGTTATTTCATTGACTCTGCCTTCACCGACTTGCATTCCATTCCTCTTCAGAAAAAGTCTCATGGACTTTCCATCTTCTTGGCCGACGGTTCACAAATTAAATCCGGCCGAGTCACCCAGGAGACCCTTCCACTACTAGCTACCACCTCCTGCCAACACACGGAACTGTTAACACTCGATGTTATCTCATCACCACTTTTCCCTGTGATCCTAGGCATACCATGGCTGCAGGCACATAATCCCTCCGTTGACTGGTCCTCCGGAGAAGTGAGGTTTCTCTCCCCTTATTGCCGGGATCACTGCCTTCCTGGGGTTCCTGTCCAGCCCAGAATGCTCCTCTGTCTGGACCCAGACCTGGACTTGTGTCAGTCAGTTCCCGAACCTTATCACGAGTTTCTGGACGTTTTCAGTAAGCGGGGGGCTGATTCCCTTCCCCCGCATCGCCCTTACGATTGCCCCATTGAGCTTCTTCCTGGGGCAGAGATTCCGTTCGGACGTGTCTTCCCTCTGTCTGAAAAAGAGCAAGAAGCCCTGAAGGTCTATATTTCCGAGAACCTCAAGAAGGGGTTCATCCGCCACTCCACATCTCCTGCCGGTGCCGGAATATTTTTCGTCACAAAGAAGGATCAGACACTTCGACCATGTGTGGATTACCGGGAGCTGAACAGAATTACAATTAAAAATCGTTATCCCCTACCTCTGATTCCGGAACTTTTTCAAAAACTGAGGTCGGCTACTGTTTTCACCAAGTTGGACTTGAGGGGTGCTTATAATCTGGTCCGTATACGAGCTGGCGACGAGTGGAAGACTGCTTTCCGAACTCGTTTTGGGCACTACGAGTACTTAGTTATGCCTTTCGGGCTTTGTAACGCCCCAGCCACTTTCCAGCATCTGATTAATGATGTTTTCCGAGACTTTCTGGACATTTTCGTCATTGTATACTTAGATGACATTCTGATTTTCTCCGGATCTCTGGAACAGCATCGTGGGCACGTCGGCAGGGTGCTGCTTCGGCTCCGGCAACACGGGCTATACGCCAAGGCCGAAAAATGCAAATTTGAGCAGCAGAATATCCAATTTCTTGGCCTTGAAATTTCCCCAGCAGGCATCAAAATGGACCCGCAAAAGGTTTCCGCTGTTCTTGAATGGCCAGCTCCCACCGATAAAAAATGGATCCAGCGCTTTGTGGGCTTCGCCAATTTTTATAGGAAGTTTATTAAGGGGTTCTCGGCCATCATCTCTCCCATCACCCAGCTCACTAAGCAAAACATACGTTTCTATTGGGGTCCTGAAGCACAGGCTGCCTTCGAGAAACTCAAGAACTTGTTTACCTCTGCCCCCATTCTCAGCCATCCGGATCCGTCAAGACCCTATATCTTGGAGGTCGATGCTTCTGAGGTAGCAGTAGGGGCGGTGGTTTCCCAGCGTCAAGGTAAAGATGACCTGATGCACCCCGTAGGGTTCTTTTCTCGAAAACTCTCTCCTGCGGAGAGGAACTATGACGTGGGGGACCGAGAGTTACTTGCCATCAAGTCTGCTTTGGAGGAGTGGAGATATTTACTGGAGGGGCGGTTCACCCCGTACTCATCTACACGGATCATAAGAACCTTGAGTACCTCCGTACTGCTAAACGTCTGAAGCCTCGGCAGGCCCGCTGGGCCCTCTTCTTCTTTCGGTTCTGCTTTCACATTACCTATCGTCCTGGTTCAAGAAATGTGAAGCCGGATGAGCTTTCTCGCATGTTTGATAGCTCCAAGGACATCGCACCTCCAGACACCATCCTCCCTGCTAACACCTTTTTGCTCGTCCAGCCAGACCTATTGTCCCAGTTAAGAAGAGCCTCCCTCGTATCCTCCTGTCCCCCAGGAATTTCATTGGTATCCAGAGAGGGACTGCTTTGGAAGGACAATTTAATCTTCGTTCCTGAAGACGTCCAAATAAGGATCCTGGGTCTCCTTCATGATCATCCCCTCGCAGGGCATTTTGGTGTCCGCAAAACATTAGAGCTTGTACAGCGTACCTTCTGGTGGCCAGGCATTAGGGAATTCTGCAAGCAATATGTAGACTCTTGCCCCGTGTGTAGTCGGAGTAAGGTTCCCAGAAACCGGGCCTGGGGTCTGCTTAAACCACTCCCCGCACCTGATCGACCCTGGCAGATGATTACTATGGATTTTATTGTAGAACTCCCTCCTTCTGAAAACTGTACAGCCATCTTTGTGGTTTGTGACCGCTTGTCTAAAATGGCCCATTTCCTACCCTTGAAGGGAACTCCCTCCGCATCTGAGATGGCTCACATCTTCATTAGGGAGATAATCAGACTTCACGGGGTACCCACCAATATCGTATCCGATAGGGGGGTCCAGTTCACCTCTCGTTTTTGGAGAGCCCTATGTGAGACCTTGAAAATAGAATTGGCCTTGTCCTCCGCCTACCACCCTCAGACCAATGGGCAGACGGAGCGTACCAACCAAACCCTCGAGCAGTACATTAGATGCTTTTCATCCTTTGTTCAAGACGATTGGGTTTCCCTTTTACCCCTGGCGGAATTCGCCTATAACAATGCCAGTCATGCTACCACAGGGCAGTCCCCGTTTTTTGCTAACTATGGTTTTAATCTGTCTTTTCTTCCTGATATCCTTTCAGAATCCCATGTTCCAGCGGTACAGGACACGATGTCTTTTCTCCAGCGTAATAACCGGACCCTACAGGAGGCCATAGCTAAGGCTCAGGCGGATAGTAAGAGGAACTTCGATCAAGGAAGAAAAGGAGAATTGATTCTTCAAGTCGGGGATCAGGTATGGCTTTCCACTTCTAACTTGAAATTAGCTTGTCCCTCTAAGAAAAATTTTTGGGGCCATTTCCAGTTAAGAGGAGGATTAATGAAGTGTCATATGAACTGTCCTTACCTGATTCCATGAAAATACACCCAGTCTTCCATGTATCTTTGCTCAAACCTGCTGTACCTGATCCCTTTCCCGGTAGAGGAACAAGACCGCCTGAGCCTGTGCTGATTGATGGCAATGAGGAGTATGAAGTAGAGGCCATTTTGGACTTCAGAAGATGACAGGGACAAGGTCAGTTCTTGATTAAATGGAAGGGCTATGGCCCGGAGAATAATTCATGGGAACCTGCTGTTAACCTGCATGCTGATAGATTAATTCAGGCCTTCTTTTCTGCACATCCGGAAAAAAGAGTCGCTAGGGGCACCCGGAGGTTGCCCCATGTGGGGGGGCAATGTCAGGAATCCGTCCATTCCGTGCGATCGGGTCTCTGTTCGCGCACGCATGTTCGTGCCGCGGATCGACGTGGGCACGCGCATCGCCAGGCGCGCGCGGGTTCACGCCGTTCGTATGTGCCCGCTAGCGCGATTGGCACCAGTGGCCCTTTTTAAAGGTACAGCTGCAGATGTTCTGTGCTGTTCGTCTGCAGCTAGTACCTGAAGCAACCTGTTATTCTACCTGAAAGCTACCCGATACCTGACCCGGCTTCCGTTTGACTCTGCTGTCTTCTCCTGCTCCGACCCCGGCTTGTTTGACCCTTCTTGGACTGATACCTGTTGCCGAACCTCCGCTTGTTGTCTGTTCTTCTGCCTCTCCCCTGCTGGCTCCTGCTTGCTGCTGATTCTACTTGCTCTCCTACTCAGAGATCCTTCTGGGCCTGCTTCTGCCTCTCCAGATCCGTGCACTACCCGGTCTGTCACCACAGTCAGTTTGCCAATTATCATCGGCTGCCTTCTGCTGCAGAGAGCTCCTGCATCTGGAAGATCTTCACCTCACCAGCACCGGCTGCTGCATCTGGCCAGACGCTCCTACCCCGCTGTGCTCCTGTCCCTCTGTTCTCACTTCAGAGAGACTTGAACCAGAGCCGTAAGAGAGGTCTCCTTCCACCAAGTCAGACTCACCATCCGAAAACCTAACACAGCCTCTGGACATGATGCTGAGCACGTGCACTCAACTTCTTTGGTCGACCATGGCAAGGCATGTTCTGAATGGAACCTGTCCTGTTAAAGTGCTGTATGGTCTTGGCCACCGTGCTGCAGCTCAGTTTCAGGGTCTTGGCAATCTTTTTATGGCCTAGGCCATCTTTATAAAAAGCAACAATTTTTTTTTTTCAGATCCTCTGAGAGTTATTTGCCAAAGTAGGCTATAGCCACTTTAAAGCGGAGGTCCACCCTAAAATGGACCTTCCGCTCATCGGATTCCTCCCCCCTCCGGCGCCACAATTGGCACCTTTCAGGGGCGAGGGGGGTGCAGTTACCTGGATAATCCAGGTAACTGCACCCACTTCCGGGCTAGCTCTCTGCGGAAAGGGGCGTACATTACGCCCCTTTCCGCAAGTGCCCGCCCCCTTCCGCAAGTGCCCCGCTGCCTGCTGGGAAACACACAGATCCCAGAGGCAGCGGGGACCGTCCTCATTGAGCAGCGCGGCTCGCGCATGCGCTGTAGGGAACCGGGAAATGAAGCCGAAAGGCTCCATTTCCTGATTCCCATACCCAAGATGGCGGCGGCAGCACTTGAGTGTCGATCTAGAGATCGGCTTCGGGTGCCGACATCGCGGGCGCACTGGACAGGTAAGTGTCACTATTTTAAAAGTCAGCAGCTGCAGTATTTGTAGCTGCTGACTTTAAAAAAAAAAAAAACGCGGAGTCCCGGCGGACTCCCGCTTTAAAGTGCACTCTATATGAATAGCAGAAATTAAATTTAAACCTTTCTAAAGAGGTACCTCTTACTATGGACAATAGGCAAAGTTTTTGCGATACAGCTATCTGAGTAAGCAGGCTTTAAACTAGTTTTTCAGCTGGCTAGCATTGGGGCCCAGTGTTTATGGTGGTGCACAAGAGTACAATCCCAGTAAAGTCTGCATGTAATAGGTAATGCTGCTAGGTTAATGGCAACAGTGTCCTCTTATCAGTCCCAGCGACAGAGTAACAAGCTTCTCAATGTTCATATGTCAGCTCACTTCTGCATTGCCTTGTGTAAATCCAGTCCTCAGCACATGGCTGCAGGCTTGTGGCAGGTGGATGTACACACAGGAGCAGCGATGTGCACACATTGAAGCACAGAGAAAGTGACTCAGTATTCAGTCTCAGAAAATACAATAGTCTCTCCTCTTCTACCCACCTCCCATTTGGAATTGTAGTCCAATGGTCCATAGACTACTATAGTAAATTTACTTCCCTTTCATCTTCCATGATTCAGTGTTGCCAACCATCAAATCTCTTTAGCGCCTTCTGCTTTTCAGCTCCCCCTGATGGATATAGGCGAGGTAATATTAACCAATTTAGCTGAATGTTCTAACTCACTCTTTGGGGCTGATTTACTAAGACCCTTCAGGTCTGGCATGGATTTTAAGGGGAACCCTGTGCCAAAAAAAATGGTGTGGGTCCCCCTCAAAAGACCGCAGGAAAAGAGGGGGGGGGACGAGAGAGCACCCCCCTCCTGAACCATACCAGGCCACTTACCCTCAACATTGGGAGGGTGCTTTGGGGTAGAGACCCCCCCAAAGCACCTTGTCCCCATGTTGATGAGGACAAGGGCCTCATCCCCACAACCCTGGCCAGTGGTCGTGGGGGTCTGCGGGTGGGGGGCTTATCGAAATCTGGAAGCCCCCTTTAACAAGGGGACCCCCAGATCCCAGCCTCCCACCCTGTGTGAAATGGTAACCTACCATTTCACCAAAATAGTGACAAAAGGGTTAAAAATGACAGGAGACGGTCTTTGACGAGTCCTTTATTAAAGTCTTCTTTCGTCTTCTTTCTTCTGGTCTTCTTCCTTTCTTCATCCTTTGGTTTCTTCATCTTCTTCCTCCATCTTCTTCTTCCTCCGATCAGCTTCTTCTTGCTCCGGTGTTCTCGTCCGGCATCTTCCTCCACGGCATCTCTTCTTGGTTCTCGGGCCGCTCCGTGCAATGGGAGGCTTCCGCTGTGCGACGCTTCTCTTCCTTTGACAGTTCTTATATAACGGAGGGCGGGGCCACCCGTACCATGGTACCATGTGTCAGAGGGGGGCGGGGTCACCAGCGCAAAAAAAGTCAAGTTGAGAGGTGCGCCTGTTCAACTTATGCAAATGAACCTACGTGACATGACATTTACTAAGATTTTGGCGGCGCAGTGAACCAGAGCACTTGAACGGCACAAATGCCGTCTGCGCATGCGCAGTGCATAAAATGATCTCACGCAGTTCCGAGTGTATTTGCAGGTGCTTGCTCAGAGAAAGTTAATATTCCGTCCTATTTTGGCCATATTTGTTACTTGGACAGTCATATCTATACTTCCTCACATCACCCCACATCACCCCCATCACTTCCAACTTCTTTTAATTCTGAGTTGCCAGGTCTATAGCCGCACACAGATTGTGGCCGCCCGTGCGCCGGTAACATGATAGTAAATGGGGAATTTTGCTGTGTTACAGGTGCAAATCAGCGCTCAACTCAACCCCGAGTATGCCGCTTTGTGAAAAATCCATCTAGTGGTGAGAGTTCACTGATCACGATAGAACTGTTTAAATGTTCTGAATGCATTTTAAACCAATCTTTCTCATGGAAGCATGGATCTCAAAGCCCCATAAATGGTTGATTAAGATGGGCATTTATCTATCTTTAATCTGGTGAGTCCATTACCATAGGGGAATAACACACGAGGTGTGGTGACAGTCGAATAATAAGGATTATGGAGTTTGGGACACACATGGATGAACTGTTTTGATCGTTTCATGATTATACAGATATACTGGATTAATAGACTTTATGTTTATTTGAATTTTGAAGCGCTGCTAATGCTGGTTTTAACTACTTGCCTACTGGGCACTTAAACCCCCCTCCTGCCCAGACCAATTTTCAGCTTTCTGTGCTCTCACACTTTGAATGATAATTACTCAGTTAGGTAATAATGTACCCAAATTAATTTTTGGTCCCTTTTTCATACAAATAGAGCTTTCTTTTGGTGGTACTTGATCACCTCTGGGTTTTTTATTTTTTGTGCTATAAATGAAAAAAGACAATTTTTTTAAAAAAAAAACACATTTTTCTTTGTTTCTGTTATAAAATTTTGCAAATTATTAATTCTTCTTCATACATTTTGGCCACAATTTATACTGCTACATATCTTTGGTAAAAATAACCCAAACTTTGTGAAAGTTAGAGAGTCTACAAGCTATGATGCAAATCATAACAAATTGATCACTTCTGATGTACTGGTGGCCTATCTCATTTCTTGTGACCTGAACAAGCCAGGAAAGTACAAATACTCCCCAAATGACCCCTTTTTTGAAAGTAGACATTCCAAGGTATTTAGTAAGATGTATGGTGAGGTTTTTGATGTTGTAATTTTTAAATTTTTCCCACAATTCTTTGCAAAATTAAGACCCCCCCCCACAAAATTGTCATTGTAATAGGTTATTTCTCTTACATGGCATGTGTATACCACAAATGACACCCCAAAACACATTCTGCTACTGCTCCTGAGTATTACGATACCACATGTGTGGGACTTTTTCACAGCCTGGCCACATAGAGAGGCCCAACATGCAGGGAGCACCATCATGTGTTCTAGGAGCATAAATTACACATCTGACTTCTTGACTACCTATTACACTGATGACAGATGGCACTGATATGTGGCACTGATGGCATGTGACACTGATGTGGCACTGATGACAGATGACACTAATACATGGCACTGACGCCACGTTACACTGATGACAGATGGCACTAATATGTGGCACTGATGACAGATGGCACTACTACGTGGCACTGATGACAGATGGCACTAATATGTGGCACTGATGACAGATGGCACTAATACATGGCACTGATGACAGATGGCACTAATACGTGGCACTGATGACACAATACACTGATGACAAAAGGCACTGATACTTGGTACTGATGGCACGTGACACTGATAACAGATGGCAGGTGACACTGACAGGTGGCACTGATGACAGATGGCACTGATACGTGGCACTGATGAAACATGACACTGATAACAGATGGCACGTGGCACCGGGGGGCAGGTGGCACTGGAGACAGGTGGCACTGGGGACAGATGGTACTCATAGGTGGCACTGAGAACAGATGGCACTGATAGGTGGCACTGGGGACAGATGGCACTGATGGATGGCACTGGGGACAGTTGGCGCTGATGGATGGCACTGGGGACAGTTGGCGCTGATGGGTGGCACTGGGGACAGGTGTCACTGATAGGTGGCACTGGAGACAGGTGTTACTGGGGGCAGATGGCACTGTAGTGAGATTTTTCACTCACCGCTGCAGCCGTTTGCTCTCCCTCCTCACACGCTGTCTCTGTGTGAGGAGGGAGAGCCAGCGATGAGAGATGATCTTATATGTTTACATACGAGATCATCTCTCATTAGAAGCTCCGATCGCATGCTAAATGGCCACTGTGATTGGCCATTTAGCTCAATCTGTGATTGGCTGTGTCCAAGGGACACGGCCAGCACAGAATTTCCCTGATGCGCGCCCACGGCGGCGCGCATTTGTGAAGTAAGCAGGAGGACATCCAGGGACGCCCTCCAGGCAATTGGCGTCCGCGCTGTAAACGTCTTTCGTCTATAGCGTGGGCGCAAGGTGGTTAATTAGCATATTGTATTTTATATTTCTTTGTTTATAGTAGCTACTATATTATATATCTTGGAATTTTACCATAAGCGCTGGGAGTGGGTTGGTTTGGCTACTTTGGTATACTTACTTTTTCAAGCATTTAGCTACCAATTAACCCAGTGTATTTTTCTCTTTAGGTTTTTTTATTGATATTTTTTTCTTTGAAAATTTCCCTTCTATGGGTTGTTTTTGTCTTTGTCTTATTCATATTTTGAAGTCTTTGTGATTTTTTATGAAATGGGTAGTCTTGTTTAGATTGGGTTCCAATTTTTTTAAAGTCATAATTTAAATTTGTATGGGCCCAGCTGATTCCAGTGACTGTTTATCTTTAATGAATAGATTTTTTGAAATCCGTAATCTTTTTGGCATTCCTCTTGCCCGAGATAAAACAGCCTACTCTACTACTTGTATGGATTTATTAGGTATCACAATTAATACTAGTAATATGAAGTTCCCTCTTCTAAAGGAAAAGACTTTTAGGCTAAAAGTGGTACTTCTTCCTTTGATCAGAGGAAAACAAAATCATTTTAAAAGAGATGCAGTTACTTTTAGGCCCAATGGCTTTTGTTACTAAAATTTTACCTGTCCGTAGAATTTTTTCTAGGTGCCTATACATGATTGTATGGTCAAAATTTTTTTACATTTCAGTGGTAGATCAGTCTGGCAATATGAGTTTATTTTAGATAAGGACTTTGGTCTTTTCACAGATGTAGCAGTATCACTTGGATTTACTGTAATCTGGGAAAAGCATTGGTGCATAGATCACTGCCATCTTAATTGTCAAATGAAAGCTTATCTAAAAAATATGGTTTTGTTTCAAGTTATTCAAAAATGTTGCTACTGAAATATGGGGAGAGGATTTCAGGAACAGAAGAATATTTTTTTCGCACAGATAGTAAAGGATTCTTTTTTACAATAAACTGCCTATCTTCAAAATCTGAACAAGTAATTCTCCCTTCATAAATGTTTAGTATACAAATTCCTTACTTTAAAGAGTAACTCCACTTTTCTTGAGAAAAAACATTTACCTCTGGGTAACCTATGTACATGGCAAGGATACAAATGCCTTACTTTAACCACTTCAGCCCCAAAAGATTTCCCCCTCAATGACCAGAGCATTTTTTACAATTTTCCACTGCGCTGCTTTAACTGGTAATTGCAGGGTCATACAATGCTGTACCCAAACACAATTTGCATCCTTTTTTTCCCCCACAAATATAGCTTTCTTTTGGTGGTATTTGATCGCCTCTGGGATTTTTATTTTTTGTGATATAAATGAAAGATAAAAATGTAAATTTTTAAAAGCCTTTAAAAGCCTTTACAGGTTACAGAGGAGGTCTACTGCTAGTATTTGCATGGTGCAATTGCTGTTTACATATGACACGAGACCGACGCTTGCGTTCACCTTTCCACGCGTGCACTGGGGAGAAGGGTGCTTTTAATAATTTGTTTTTAAATTATTCATTTTGTTTTTTATTTAATTTTTACACTGTCCCTTCAATTTATTTATTTTTTTTATTATCATTTTTATTGTTATCACAGGAAATGTAAATATACCCTATGATAGCAATGTGTAGTGACAGGTACTCCTTTTTTTTAAATGGTGTCTTTTAGATTCTAGATCTCTCCTCAGCCCTTAAAGCATCTGACCACACCACGATTGGTGCGATAAGATGCTTTCCCAAATTCCCAATGGCGCTGTTTATATCTGGCGAAATCAAAGTCATGAAACGATCGTAGCTTCCATTTTCCTAAACCATAGAGATTATTGGAACCATTTTAATCTTCAATCAGTTCTATGGTCAGCTGGTGGAACCACCAGCTGCATTCTCAGATTCCCGGTGGGACAGGAGAGCCTGAAAAAATGATGGAAGATGGCAGGAGGGGGATGTTCCCTCCCACTGCTTGTAAAAGCAGTCTAGCGGGTAATTAGCCGCTAGGATTGCTTTTACATGAAAGCCGACCGCTGGCTATAAAGAACTATACCAAGATGATACCTAAACCTGCGGGCATCATTCTGGTATAATCACTCAAAGTCCAGCAACATATCAGTACGCCGCCGGTCCTTGCTGGGCATATATTGTAATGTTCTTTTTTTTCATGCAGTCTGTGGGCTGAACGAAAAAAGAGATTGATCGGTGGGTATGCACACCATAAGAATACCGCCCTGCATCCACCTACTTCTAATGATTGGCACCCATGCACCATTTTTTTTTTTTAGCTGTGGTGGTGAAATCACCTCCTACAGCTATGGAGTCGCTGATTTATGTATAGTGGGAGCAAACACTGTTGCTGTCAAGATAAATAAATCAGTGCTACAGCTGAAAAGCAATCCATGGTAACAATTGTAGCATCCTGTAGTTTAGGCAGGGAGCTCCTGACAAATTTAGTTGCCAGGAGTAGTTATCCTGATTGATTCATAGAGATCTATTGATTTCTCCCTAAGTTTGGCCTTGTTGCACTTTTCTCTTCCACCACTAGGTGGCTGGATACTTGGTTGTACTAGATATGAGTATGGCAACCCGAGGTCAGGTTATTGGTATGTGGGGTATCTCAGCCAATGAGCAGAGGTTTTCTTGAATACCTTGGCCTGCTGGGAGAACCATATATATTCGGGGGGTGTCAGGTGATTTATGTTCTGTGCCACCTGGACAGCTGTCTGGGTGGACGTGTGTTGTACTGCCCAGGCTGCTATCCCGGGCACATCTGGCTGCTAGGCTGTCTGAGGGCCTATCCAGAAGCAAGAGAGCAGCGTAGGGTTGGGAGTGCTGTTTGCAGTCCAATCAAAAGTGACAGGAGGATCTGTCATGGTCAAAAGTACGGGAAAGCTGTCGCCAGTAAGGGACTATCCGCCTTATTACCAGGGACCACAGTGAGTAACTGAAGCAAATACCGGAGCAGCATTCTCATCAATCAGGGACAGTGAAGAATGGAGAAACTTCAGTGGGAATGAAGCCAGGGATCCAGCCAGTGGACTTGATGATTGCAGAGTAGCTTTGTGTGTCAAGCTAGGGACTGAATGGGCCAGCGTGGATGAATCTTGAGAGGTATCTAGAGTGCCAAGCTAGGGACCTAGCAGAGAAGCGGGGGTGATGCTTGAGGAAGATACCACCATGAAGATTGGAGGAGCTCAAGGGATTCGGTGAAAGTGTATCAGTGGGTCAAGTGGGAGACCGGGAGCTCAGTGTATTGACGAACTACAAGGAGCGATTGTAGTAAGAGGGAAGGAACTGTTAAGTCTTGTGTTCGGAACTGTTAAAGACTGTTGCCATAGGAGACCGCATTCCTGCACATGCAGAAGTGGCGCCTTGCTGGATGCTTTTCCCTGCATGGTTGCCTTTCTATTGAAGTCTCGGAGTCTGCTAATTGAACTTACAACTACCTAAGGGTGTCCTGGCCCTAAACCTCTTTCCCCCAAAAATACAAATAAGGAATGTTAAAAAAAATAAAACCCATATTTCATCCAAGAAGTGTCTGGTGCCCAATGCCTTTCACCATCTTTGCACCCATTATGCTTTACAGCCCACTACATACAGAAGGATGTCAGCTATCCCTGGCCCTGGAGGTTCTCAGTAGACCGAAGAAGGCCTGGGACCTTGCTACACAATAAAACATTAACTCAATAAAACAACAACAATATGTGCCACAAAAAGAGTAAAAAATATATGCCGAAGCATGGGGACAATCCGCCCCTAATGTTAGGGGCAAATTGCCCCTCCACCCCTGCCCCCATGCTTCAGCATATATGCTCTTTTTTTTAACTGTGGTGGTAAATCACCTCCTGCAGCGCTGGAGTCACAGCTTTATATATTTTGAGAGCAGACCCTATTGCTATCAGAATAAATAAACCCATGCTGCAGCTGAATGCCGTACCTGCAACGCAAATAATGGTTAACAATAAAATAAAGTAACATTACAATATAACAGTAGGAAATAACATATCTGCAAGGCAAGCAGAATAAAACATAGTACAATAAAACATTACAGTATATCATAAAATGCAGTAAAACAGAGGAGGGCAATAGTGACATAACAATAGAGATAGAATAGAGAGAGAAGAACAATAAAACAACTTTTTTGTCATTTTTATTTATTTATTATTTATTTATTTGTTTGTTTGTTTTTACACTTTTATTATAACTTTGAACTTTCCAGGTTAGGGTCTCTAAAAATGTGATGGCCATATAACATCTTTCGAGACCCTGTGTAAGTGTGCTCTATGACTGTGCCATCCTGTACCATATGCTAATACTCAACTAGTGTATGGTAGTGACAGAAACAGTCACCGATGCAAAGACCAGATTGGTCAGGACAGGAGGGACAATAATAACGTGTGTCACGCCTATATTCGAGTTTTCTGCAGACACAACAACTTCTTTGGGGTGTTCTTTGGGTAGACATACCTCGGAGGACTTCTGGGAAGTACCTCTCAGCCAGCTCACTGCATTTGCATTGGAAAGTTAGGGCACAACACCGTCTGGAAACAGATAGGCTGTGATGATCTCTTCGTGGAATTTTAGGAAGGATCTAGTTCATCCTGATGCATTGTATAGCATATAAGCGTTCAGCAGAGCCAATTGGAATAAATATACAGACACTTTTTTATACCAGCATCTGGCCTTATGGGCAATTAAGTTTGGCACCATCATCTAGTCATTGAGGTCCACCACTCCCATGTTAAGGTTGTATTCGTGGACACAGAGCGGCTTCACAACAACACCACTAATCAACGCAGACAACTTGACCGGGAATAAACAAGGCTGCAAACTGTTGGTTGAAGTGGTTTATGAGGGGACGAATTTTATGGAGTCGATCATATCCAGGATCACCCCGAGGACGACAGAGTTCATTATCATTGAAGTGCATGAATCGCAAGATCTGCTCGCATTGCGTTCTGGTTATGGAAGCAGAGAACACGGGCATATGGTGAATTGGGTCAGTGGACCAATATGACCGTAACTCAATCTTTTTTAGTTATGCCCATGAGGAGGGATAGGCCCAGAAATTTGGGAACTGTTATAGGTTTCAAGCTAAATTCTCTGGCAAGGGGTGAATTCGGGTTTACGTCAATTAATTGACCAGCATATAAATTGCCGTAAAGATCTTCAGTGAAAAACAGCTCGTAAGAGTCAAAGGTACTAAAATCCACCGTTTCTACCTGAATTCCAGGTTAACCAGTGAATGAGGGAAGTACAGGCACTGCAGAAGTGGTGGGCTGCTAATCAGGATTAGCATATGCAGCGGGAAGGGCACTATGGGCTCTACAAGCCTTTGTTTGAACTCTTGGTAGCTGCGGGGCATTACTTGTGCTAGCCACCACACCAGCTTGAACTGCACTTATGGGACTTGCCACGTCCCCACGTGATACTGCAATGCTGGTTTGACTACGACCAGGATGTACTAGGCCACTGGTGCTTGCCAGTTCACTAGAAGGTTGAGCGGCAATAGTACTGTCTCTCTGTACCATACAAGCGCCATGCAGTTGTTGCACCTCAAAAACAG
Organism: Lithobates pipiens; assembly: GCF_037356315.1. Lineage (NCBI taxonomy): Eukaryota > Metazoa > Chordata > Amphibia > Anura > Ranidae > Lithobates > Lithobates pipiens. Next base: position 250,073,262 of record NW_027507718.1, read on the forward strand.
AAGAACAGGGTCGGGTACACCTGACCTTAGCAGGGACCACTCTGTCATCAGAGCTATCTGTTAGGGTGCCCCTGCTCTCTACAGGTTTGTATAGTGAGTCTGAATCTGACGGTGGAGCTTTCCCGTCACTCTCATCTGTCATGCTCAGCACCTTGTAGTCCTCTTCTCTAGTGCAGCTCTGTTTGGACATTTTGGCCTCTAAATTTACAGGTACAACTAGTGTGACTTACAGGCAAAATAGCACCTGATTGTCACAGCCTGCGTTAATCGCTACCAAAAAAACTGTTAGTGTTCGCAGGGATCAGGCCTGACTCTGCAAACATTGCAGTTATGTGTGTTGTGTTCTGTAAGTGACAGTGATCGATTGATACAGCACTTGGGTGGGCTGGGCTGGGCTGTACGGAGGGGCTAACCGCAAGTGCTAGCAGGTGTCTGGGCTGATCCAGCTAACGCTGCGTTTTTGGGAACCCTAAACTATTGGGGATTCTAGTATACATCTAATCAGATCCTAGTAAGGTAGGTGTATGGTGTGCAAGTGGGTGTTAGCGCTACTGGCACTAATCTGATGCTGCCTTGGATTGACGCTGATCCTAACTGATGCTAAAAACTGTACTGGGGGGGATCAGGGGGTAAAACCTTTATTCACGAATAAATGGCGGGTACCCTGATGCTATAAAAATCTGAGGATGACAGTAATTAGCTAACTGGCTAACTAGCGTCACCCAATGCGCTAAATACAGTGATCAGAAAATAGATCTGTACACTATATTAATGACACTGGCAGGGGGAGAAAGGGTTTACTGGGGGGTGTTTAAGGGGTTAAACCTTTATTAGGAGGTTAATGGGGCATACCCTAAACCTACCTTGGCCTACTACTAACTTCCCTAATTCTGATTAGTGTCACAAATGACACCAGTACAGTGATCAGTGAAAAATCTGAAAACTGAACTTGGTGACACAGTGACAGGGAGTGAAGGGGTTAACTGGGGGGGTGAAAAGTGTACTGTGTCAGTGTAGTGTTGGTGCAACTCATTATTAGATGTGCTCTCTCCTCGCTCTGGAATCGAAAAGGATTCCTCGAGGGGAGGTGACCTCACTTCCCCTGCCTGTGTTTACATTACACAGGCAGAGGACAGTCTGCCATTAGCCAGAACCGATTACCAAGTTAAGGTCAGAAATCATTGGCCTGGGCCTGGAGACTGATCGGTTCTATAATGAATCCAGGTGCACCGGGTACTTATACTCATATGCCTGTTTTTTGTGGGTATGATTTTTAAAATTGAGTAACCACTTACAGACCGCCGCATGCCGATATACGTCCTAAATTTGCTAGCTGCCATAGCCACGGTATCCTCTTCTTTGGCCGACGGTTCCCTTTCTGATAAGAGTGGTCTCTGTGGCGGATTTGCTGCAAGATCACTTTTATCAGTGGTGGGAGAGGGCCCTCCCCTCACCGCGCTTCGGTGACCTCCTTCGCTTACCGGAGCCGTTGGCAGCACCGGAGGCGATCGGCTCTTCACACTTGCTGGGCATGGAGATGAGTGAGGGGAAGATGGTCCCCACCTGTCTCCATAACAATACAGAGCGGAAGCGACATCAAAACGTCTTATTAACGCTTAATTCATAGTTCTTAAAGGGACATTTTTTTTAAATAATTTTTTTAAGTGACAATTTTTTTTATATATTGCATTATAGTGTAAATATGGGATCTGAGGTCTTTTTGACCCCAGACCTCATATTTAAGAGGACCTGTCATGCTTTTTTTTTCTATTACAAGGGATGTTTACATTCCTTGTAATAGGAACAACAGTGACACTTTTTTTTTTTTTTTAAACTGTGTAAAAATAAAAAATAAAAGGTAAAATAAAAAATGTATATATTTTTTTAAACGTGTCTGCATACGTGAGTAGCACCGGCATATGAAAACAGTGTTTAAACCACTCATGTCAGGTTTCACCGTGATTGGTAGAGCGAAAGCAATAATTCTAGCCCTAGACCTCCTCTGTAACTCAAAACATGCAACCTATAGAATTTTTTAAACGTCGCCTATGGAGATTTTTAAGGGTAAATGTTTTTCACCATTCCACGAGCAGGCGCAATTTTGAAGTGTGCCATGTTGGGTGTCAATTTACTTGGTGTAACATTACCTTTCACAATATAAAAAAAAAATTACTGTTTTCTTATTTTTTAATTCAAAAAAGTGTATTTTTTCCCAAAAAGTGCGCTTGTAAGAACGCTGCGCAAATACAGTGTGACAGAAAGTATTGCAATGACCGCCATTTTATTCTCTTGGGTGTTAGAAAAAAATGCATAATGTTTGGGGGTTCTAAGTAATTTTCTAGCAAAAAGAAACTGTTTTTAGCACATCTCAAAAAGAGGCTCTGCCCCTAAATGGCTAATAAGGATCCATTTTCCTTTCTAAAAACTTAGTTTTGTCCTTCCTAAAGTGATTGTAATGTCTTGCTTTAGAAAAAAAAAAAAAAAACATGTTATACTTACCTCCTCTGTGCAGTAGGCTTTGCACAGAGCAGCCCAGATCCTCCTCTTCTCGGGTGCCTCTTCACTGCTCCTGGCCCCTACCTCCTGATGAGTGCCCTCATAGACCAGCAGCTATCTATGGGGCATTCGAGCCAAGCTACAGCCCTGTGCGTCTATTCGGACACACAGCTGCCGTTCAGCCCCGCCCCATCTCTCCCCTGATTGGCTAACTGACTTTGACTGACAGCCACGGGAGCCAATGGCGCGGCTGTGCCCCAGCCAATCAGGAGGAGAGTCCCAGACAGCCAAGGGAATTGTGGATATCACTGAATTAGGAAGGGGCTCAGGATAAGTGTTGGTGGGTGCTGGGAGGCCTTCTACACACAGAATGTTTTTTTATCTTAATGCATAGAATGCATTCTTCTTCTTTTGAATGTGTGTCATTCAAAGCAGTTTTCTCATTAGCATTCTTTGCAGCATTTTGAATTTCAGAGCTGGTTCCATCCAATAAGAATAATAAGTCCAGTTCTAGGCTTCACAAGTCATTGTTGAGGATAAGAGGATTAGGATTTATTACACAGTCAAATAATGATTAGTTAGGTAAAGCTTTTTTTGGCACTAATATTTATTTTGTTATCAAAGGAGTTTTTAAAAATCAGACCAAGTGTTCGCAATTGTCATTTTATTAATTAAAATTAATTTTGTTTAAAAAAATCTCATTTAATAATGTATGAACCACTTGTGGACTGCCCCATGCACATATACAGTGACAGGGCGGCTGTTCTGTGCTGGATCATGTACATGTACGTGATCCGGCACTTCCAGGTAGAGGGCACACATATGCACACCTGCACCCCCATCTGTGCTGTAATTCGGTAAAGCAAAAGTCGGTCAGCTGGTCCGAACCAATGATTTATGTCCAAGACCTGCTGATCGGCTTAGCGAATCACAGTACAGATCCCTGTGTTCAATAACAACACAGGGTTCTGTACAAGGAGCAGCAATGCGGCAGTTTTTTCTCCCTGTAAAGCAGGGAGAAAAATCAGCCACATCGATTAGTAAATGCAGCACACATTACACAATGTTATGTACACAATTAACCCCTTGATTGCCCCTAGATATTAACCCCTTCCTAGCCAGTATCATTAGTTGCCAGTTGGGCATTGTGACCCATCTGGTTTTTGGGGGACAGTAATCATTGCAATGTATACTACCATGTTTTTACAATTTTTTTGCTGCCATCAAAACAGAGTAGGCACACCTCAGGAGATATGTATTTACAGCAACATTGTTTAAATTGATGCTATCTACAAATATAAAAATATGCATGGCATATGTCATTCCAGTAATCTGTAGTCACAAGACAGCGGGAGAGGTACAATTACTCTATTAGCAGGATCTCTGTCATATTCCTCAGCTTTCTTGGCTATTGATGAGGAACATGAATACAATGTGCAAAAGGGTGGTACCCTAAGATACCAAAGGCGCATATTATAGATGTTGTCAGTAAGCGTGCATTCTGTACACATGTGTTGGAGCACTTATATAAGGAGTACCTGAGGCACCTTTAATACCAGGAGCACAGTGATTGGAGTTTGTACAGCAAAGACTTATTCATATTTTTTCTGGATTGTGCAGTTTTTCAAAAATTTTCATTATTTTGGAATTTTAAGTATATTGGATTGTTATTTTTTATTTTATTTTTGTTTGCACGCAAAATAATAGACATGTGTTAGCGCCTTGCTTTTCATTTTTTTCATATTCCTCAGCTTGTATAGTCACTTAGGGGTGTCTTATCACTGGGATGTTTTTACAAGACCTGCGGGAATACAAATATATATCATAAAACATACGTGCCAATATGACATTGGAAGTTATACATTTAGTATTATATAATAAATACTACATAATTAAAAATAAGATAAACACTTAGGCCGCGTACACACGCGCGGACTGTTTGCCCAACCTTGTTCGTCAAACAGTTTCGGCAAACAGTCCGCTCAAAATTTGCATGAGCGGACTTGCCCACACACGAGCGGACTGTTTGACGAACAAGGTTGGGCAAACAGTTCGCTCAACTTTTGAAATGAACGGACTCGCCCACGTAAGGAGGAGGCAAATCCGCCCATTTCGAGCGCGTGTACAGGTAGGCGGGGCCCGCGAAGGAGACGTCGCGGGCTCCGCCGCCTGGAATGGGCTTAAAGGGGAACCCCAACGCCGAAAAAAATCGGCGTGGGGGTTCCCCCCAAGTCCAGACCAGACCCTTGTCCGAGCACGCTACCCGGCCGGCCAGGAAAGGGGGGCGAGCGAGCGTGCCCCCCCTCCTGAGCCGTACCAGGCCGCGTGCCCTCAACATGGGGGGTGCCTTGGGGAAGGGGGGGCCGCGCGGCCCCCCCACCCCAAAGCACCTTGTCCCCATGTTGATGAGGACAAGGGCCTCTTCCCGACAACCCTGGCCGTTGGTTGTCGGGGTCTGCGGGCGGGGGGCTTATCGGAATCCGGGAGCCCCCTTTAAGAAGGGGGCCCCCGGATACCGGCCCCCCACCCTATGTGAATGAGTATGGGGTACAATGTACCCCTACCCATTCACCTGTGAAATAAAGTACAAAAAAAAACACAACACATGGAAAAAGTATTTTATTGCACAGCTCCGGGGGTCTTCCGTCTTCGGGGGTCTTCTCGCCGGACTCCTCCGCTGTGTGTGTAGCTCTTTTACTAGCGGAGGAGTCCGGCTTTCTTCCTCCCCGCCGCCGGCCTCTTCTCCCGACTTCGGGGGTCTTGTCCCCCTCTTCGGTTCTTCTGCCGGGCCACCGCGCCTGGTCCGGTGGCCCGGTCTTCTGTCGCCGTCTTCCGTTCTTCTGTCGCCGCCTTCGGTTCTTCTGCCGGGCCACCGCGCCTTCTTGTAGCTCTTTTACAGGCGGTGGCCCGGTCTTCTGTCGCCGCCGCTGTCGTCGTCGTCGTCGTCGTCGCCGCCGCCGCCGCCGCCTTCCGTTCTTGTTCTTCTTCTTGTTCTTCTTCTTCTTCTCCTGGAGATGTTGACTCGACGAGCTCTCCGGCCGGAATGCCAGGGACACGCTCCGCTGCCACTTATATAGTGACAATGGGGCGGTGTCACATGGTATATGTCACATGGGTTGGTCACATGGGTTGATGTCACATGGGGACTATGACATCGTAAGGGGGCGGGGTCACCATGTGACCAACCCATGTGACATATACCATGTGACACCGCCCCATTGTCACTATATAAGTGACCGCACAGCGCGGCTCTGGCATTCCGGCCGGAGAGATCGTTGAGTCAACATCTCCAGGAGAAGAATAAGAAGAAGAACAAGAAGAAGAACAAGAACGGAAGGCGGCGGCGGCGGCGGCGGCGGCGACGACGACGACGACAGCGGCGGCGACAGAAGACCGGGCCACCGCCTGTAAAAGAGCTACAAGAAGGCGCGGTGGCCCGGCAGAAGAACCGAAGGCGGCGACAGAAGAACGGAAGACGGCGACAGAAGACCGGGCCACCGGACCAGGCGCGGTGGCCCGGCAGAAGAACCGAAGAGGGGGACAAGACCCCCGAAGTCGGGAGAAGAGGCCGGCGGCGGGGAGGAAGAAAGCCGGACTCCTCCGCTAGTAAAAGAGCTACACACACATAGCGGAGGAGTCCGGCGAGAAGACCCCCGAAGACGGAAGACCCCCGGAGCTGTGCAATAAAATACTTTTTCCATGTGTTGTGTTTTTTTTTGTACTTTATTTCACAGGTGAATGGGTAGGGGTACATTGTACCCCATACTCATTCACATAGGGTGGGGGGCCGGTATCCGGGGGCCCCCTTCTTAAAGGGGGCTCCCGGATTCCGATAAGCCCCCCGCCCGCAGACCCCGACAACCAACGGCCAGGGTTGTCGGGAAGAGGCCCTTGTCCTCATCAACATGGGGACAAGGTGCTTTGGGGTGGGGGGGCCGCGCGGCCCCCCCTTCCCCAAGGCACCCCCCATGTTGAGGGCACGCGGCCTGGTACGGCTCAGGAGGGGGGGCGCGCTCGCTCGCCCCCCTTTCCTGGCCGGCCGGGTAGCGTGCTCGGACAAGGGTCTGGTCTGGACTTGGGGGGAACCCCCACGCCGATTTTTTTCGGCGTTGGGGTTCCCCTTTAAGCCCATTCCAGGCGGCGGAGCCCGCGACGTCTCCTTCGCGGGCCCCGCCTACCTGTACACGCGCTCGAAATGGGCGGACTTTCCGAGCGGGAACAGTCCGCTCATTTCGAAAGTACAGCGGACAAGCCCACACACGGGCGGACTGTTCGCTCAAACACAGTTTCAGCGGACAGTTTTTCGGAATTTCCGAAAGACTTTGTCCGTCCAACTGTCCGCTGAAACTGTCCGCTGAAAGCCCACACACGGGCGGACTGTCCGCCCAAACACTGTTCAGCGGACAAGGTTGGGCGAACAGTCCGCCCGTGTGTACGCGGCCTTACTCATATGAGACAGATACATCTAAAGGCAGGAAAAATTGATCTGGTAAGCATAACAACATGTTTATACTTCTCAGATAATCTCTCCTGCATTTAGATAAGGAAAAACACTGGAGTACTAGCGTAAATGAGGCCTAAAATAGTGAAAATTGTAGAAAGAAAGAACTGTTGGGACTTTATGTGAGACCAGGACTATTCAGTACCCAGGTCTCCATCAATGTTTCATAAAAAGTCCCAATTCCCCCTTGCCCCAATTTTTCCCCTTTATATTCCACGTAGTGAAAATTGTGGTAAAAAGCCATGTAATATACAGGGGAGCTGGGGTGTGATTATAGAACAACAAAGAAAAATTTTCAGCTCAACTTAGCAGCCATCCTGCAACAAACCGAATTGTCCTGTCTAAAAGTTCATGTTAAAAACAGAGGTTTAGCTTGCACACATTTGCAAATACATGCATAAGTTGCAGAGGCCACATAACGGCACCCCAGTATTATCTGCTGTCCTAACACTATAAATTTTGAGAGCCTCCATAGTAGTAGCTCCATAGTACCAGAGCACAAAGCAAGGTCCATAAAGACATGGATGAGCGAGTTTGGGGTGGTGGAACTTGACTGGCTTGAACAAAGTCCTGACCTCAACACGATAGAACAATCGTATTGAGGTCAGGGCTTTGTGCGGCAATCGTGTTGGGGTGAATTAAAACGGAGACTGCGAGCCAGGCCTTCTCGTTCAGCATCAGTGCCTGACCTCACAAATGTGTTTCTGGAAGAATGGTCAAATATTCCCTTGGACACACTCCTGAACCTTGTGGACAGCCTTCCCAGAAGAGTTGAAGCTGTTATAGCTGCAAAGGGTGGGCTAACTCAATATTGAACCCTACGGACTAAGAATGAGATACCATTAAAGTTCATATGTGCGTAAAGGCAGGCCTGCCAATACTTTTGACAATATAGTGTATATAATAATGGATAGATTGAGGGAAGGTAAGCCTGGAGGGAGCCCACCCCTCCTTAAAGGCAGAGGGGTGCACTGGACACCCAGCAAACAGCACAGTGGCAGCGAAGGTGTCCAGTGCGTCCCCTCACCAAATAACCAACAGTACAAACAAATGGCAACTGCCCCAACCTATAACTGGCATTAACAACAAGTAGCACATGGGGAAAAAATGTTTTTGTAGTTTTTGTCTGTTTGCACATTAAACTTTGCAATAACAAAATATCTGGAGATGTAAAAAAAAAATAGCACCTACCGGTTTCTTTCACTGAGCAGAGCTTTTATTTCTTTCAGGTCAGGACTGACACATATTTGAGCACCGGAGCTTTTCAATGTGACACTGAGGAAGAACAAATTTAGGGAAACCATTACTATATTAGAATACTTCCTAATGAATACGAATTCATATGAAATAATTTTCATTCTAAATTGTGCCCTCTCACTATCTATTTAATCAGCAGGCCACCATTCTCTAGGAGCAGAATAGTGTGGAAGTGCAAGGTACATGCTTAGTATAGAGTTTAAAATATCCCCAGTTTTATTTTCCTTCAAATCCATTTAAATCCTTCAAATGAATTTCAAACATGCGACATGATTTTACTGATCTATCAAAAATAACACAACAGCCAAATAGTGAAAATGTAAATGGTTGTTTATATTTTTAATTTTAATCTAAAATTGTGAAAAATAATGTTGTAACAAAATTTTAGGTTTATGCCATACATTGCAGCTCTTTAAAAGGTATTTCAATGAAATTCTGTTCTTATGTACAAACTGTAATGATTGTTTATTCTTGAACGTATGTAGTGCAAAGAATATTAGGTAAGTTGGCAGCAATGCTTGGCATCCATTCAGCTATCCTTAGGCAGCTCACTCTATGGGCATACATGGACCAATTCAGTCTAAATTAAGTATTGCATGTGATAACCTGGAAAAACAAGCTAAAGGACAATAACAAGTGCTTTCAGCTATTGCACATTCTTTCCTTGCATGAATATGTTTCTAATAGCTTTAATATAGCATATAGAATGAAAAAAATGTGTTCATTGCATAAATGCTGCTACTACATGCCAACCGAGTTGAATATGGGTTCAAGCTAATTTTTACATAGACAGATGTACATTCCGACAACAAAATCCGTCTGATTTTTTCAGACAAATTTTGTCCTAAACTGGTGTGGAACGTGATGATGTTCGTTCATTATGACGGGACTACGTTGAGGCTACTAGCCAATAGCTTTGGTCTTGTAATTTGATCTGAGCCTGCGTGGCACTTTGTCCGATCAGAATTCTCTACAAACGATCGGAAAAAGTCAGATCAGATTTTTTTGTCAGAAAATTTGAGATCCTGCTCTCAAATTTTTTCAGTCGGAAATTTCCAATGGAAAAAGTCTGATAGAGCCCACACATGATCTGATTTTCTGACAATATAATCTGATCGGACATTTTCCGTTGGAATTTCCGACCGTGTGTACAAGGCATTACTGTTTGCAACATTTGCCCACCTTATTGTAGTTGATCGCTATGTGATGTGCCTACAATTAAGTACAGTATCTCACAAAAGTGAGTACACCCCTCACATTTTTGTAAATATTATATTACCGTATTTTCCGGCGTATAAGACGACCTTTTGCATGTAAAAAAATTGGCCAAAAAGCAGGGGTCGTCTTATACGCCGGGTCAGCCCCTCGGATGCCGGCTGGGTGTTCGGTAATACTGTATGTAGCTTCGGCTACATACAGTATATACCGCTGAGCCAATCCTGGTGAGCGATGTATTCAAATGAATACAAAGCCTGCTCGGATTGGAGTAACGACCTCTGCCAATCCGAGCAGGCTACTCTGTAGCCTGCTCTGATTGTCTTGGAGAGTCAGAGCGGCGCGGGCTGATGATGTTACAGCCTCTGCCAATCCAAGCAGGCTTTGTATTCATTAATAGAATACATCGCTCGCCGTGATTGGCTCCAGCAAATGCAGGAAGAAGGAAGAAATATGAAGCCTCGGAAGCCTCGAAAGCCGGGTCGTCTTATACGGTAAGTACAGTTTTAAAAGCGTTTTTGTCCTGTAGGTTTAGGGGGTCGTCTTATATGCCGGGTCACCTTATACACCGGCAAATACGGTATATATTTTCATGTGACAACACTGAAGAAATTACACTTTGCTACAATGTAAAGTAGTGAGTGTACAGCTTGTATAACAGTGTAAATTTTCCATCCCCTCAAAATAACTCAACACACAGCCATTATTGTCTAAACAACTGGCAACAAAAGTGAGTACACCCCTAAGTGAAAATGTCCAAATTGGGCCCAAAGTGTCAATATTTTGTGTGGTCACCATTATTTTCCAGCACTGCCTTAACCCTCTTGGGCATGGAGTTCACCAGAGCTTCACAGGTTGCCACTGGAGTCCCCTTCCACTCCTCCATGACAACATCACGGGGCTGGTGGATGTTAGAGACCTTGCACTCTTCCACCTTCCATTTGAGGATGCCTCACAAATGCTCAATAGGGTTTAGGTCTGAAGACATGCTTGGCCAGTCCATCACCTTTACCCACAGCTTCATTAGCAAGGCAGTGGTCATCTGGGATGTGTGTTGGGGATCATTATCTTGTTGGAATACTGCCCTACTGACCAGTCTCTGAAAGGGGGGGGGGATAATGCTCTGCTTCAGTATGTCACACTACATGTTGGCATTCATGGGTCCCTCAATGAATTGTAACAGTCAGGCTGCTGTCTGTATGCCAGGCTAATCAGCTCTCTATCTATATGAGCTTCTTCCTAGGATAACTCAGTATTTCTACCAAGTAAAGACCCATAAGATTTCATCAATCCACAATCTTTGTGATCATCATGGCACTCTAGTGGATCTTAAACTGTCTTAAACTGGCCATCTCATTGGAGAACTTTTGTATGGAGTTGTTTGGGTGGGTCCTTTGGCCTAGCATTGAAGGTCCTTGGCTGATTAAGTGGCAGTGCAGTTTTCAGCCTCTGTTTAACATAGCGGCATATATTCAATGATCTTTACTATCCAAAAATTATCTGTATTGTTGTTTGGGACACCTCTGAAGAAGGAATCCCGAAAACACGTTAGGTGTCACTTGAATGTTTAAACATATATGTAATGTTCTATGCCGCATTTTTACTACCATGTATCACATTTCTGGTTTTAATCTTTTGTATCAATAAATAACTTTTTATATGCTCCATTGTACTTATATTGTGCCGATACAGTCCAACCCCTAGAAGGTACTTCCCATTTGTCTCTCCAGTGTCGGCAGCACTCATGCATCCCTAGACTATGGCACTCCCACCACCATGCTTGACTGTAGGCCAGACAACTGGTCTTTGTATTCCTCACCTGGTTGCCACCACACACGCTTGACACCATCTGAACCACCGTTTATCTTGATCTCATTAGACCACAGGACATGGTTCCAGTAATCCATGTCCTTAGTCTGCTTGTCTTCAGCAAACTGTTTGTGGGCTTTCTTGTGCATCATTTTTAGAAGAGGCTTCCTTCTGGGATGACAGCCATGCAGACCAATTTGATGCAGTGTGTAGCGTATGGTCTGAGCACTGACAGGCTGACCCCCACCCCTTCAACCTTTGCAGCAATGCTGGCAGCACTCATACGTCTATTTCCCAAAGACAACCTCTGGATATGATTTTGAGCACGTGCACTTCTTTGGTCGACCATGGCGAGACCTGCTCTGAGTCTAACCTGTCCTGTTATACTGCTGAATGGTTTTGGCCACTGTGCTGAAGCTCAGTTTCAGGGTCTTGGCAATCTTCTTATAGCCTAGGCCATCTTTATGTAGAGCAACAATTATTTTTTTCAGATCCTCAGAGAGTTCTTTGCCATGAGGTGCCATGTTGAACTTCCAGTGACCAGTTTGAGACAGTGAGAGCGATCACACTGATTTTAACACACCTGCTCCCCATTCACACCTGAGACCTTGTAAAGAGTTACATGACACCGGGAGGGAAAATGGTTAATTGGGCACAATTTGGACATTTTCACTTAGGGGTGTACTCACCTTTGTTGCCAGCAGTTTAGACATTAATGGCTGTGTTTTGAGTTATTTTGAGGGGACAGCAAATTTACACTGTTATACAAGCTGTGCACTCACAATCACAATAATCACAAGAAGTGTAATTCCTTCAGTGTTGTCACATGAAAAGATATAATAAAATATTTACAAAAATGTGAGGGGTGTACTCACTTTTGTGAGATACTGTAAGGACATACGCAATAGATACAGCAATTACATTATGTAAGTAATGTGCATCTTACTTACATATATTCAGTGTTTTCACACAGAGAGCTGCTTGGATAAACATCCAGTTGAGCCAGGGCCATGACACTCACCCGATTGGATAACTTGGTACACAGGCAGCGCTTCCCACGAGGATCAGCAAACCCTATTTACAAATATAATAATAGATTGACTAGTGCTTATACAGACAATGGCAAAAACAGTGGCTAAAGACTGTCTGTGCTTATACATAGATTCTAAATACTATAATATGTCACTGACTGTACCTTGTATAAGAGTAGAGAGCAGGAGAACGCACATGATGACAACACACTTGTTGTCCATATTGATGGTGTTGGATTCTCCCTGACCAAGATCTAGAGCAGACAGCTGTGTGAAGTGCAGCGGCATTGGTCTGTTTATATACATTTGCACTGGATTGCATAATCCTATGATGTCATCAGCGGGGGATATTGACATTCTCTATTTTCCAAGGCTTTTAAAAGAGGTGAAAGTACAGTTAAAGACCTTTGTCTGTTAACATAAAACCACTCAGTGACCTTTTGTGTTATTTCCAGTCTTGATAGGGTTTTCCCAGAAATCTGTGTGCCCAATAAAGTGTCAAAGAAAATGTTTTAGTAACTTTCTATATACTTACAGTAGTGCAAAATGATTAAAAAATTAGTGTAAAGCATGGCACCAAACTAAATTATTTAAACAGCTGCCCCTTTAAGTGGACACCCACCTAAATATAAAAATAAAGTAAAAAAATCAGGCACTATCACACAACCTCAACTTCTCAAAACAAGTCCAGCATAAATCACAGAAATACAATCTGTACTACACATGAATCTATAAAAATCAATTGATGTACCAATAGTGAACATGAAAAATCCATATGAAGATGTGAATAGTCCTTTTTAAATTCTCCAACCACCATGACTTCAGGATATAAATTGCTTAAAACTTCTTCATTTAATGCTCCACCACAATGTGTTCAAAATGCACACTTACCAACCATACATTGTATAAACGCATTGGATATATTAGGGTATCACCTGATATTACTCTTCAAACCACAGTTTTGATGATCCATATGTATACTGCTGTATACAGCTGCACCAACTGCTGCCCTCCAGATCTCCTTCTCTAATTACCAACCACCAGGACCCAAAAGAAAAGTGTAATATTCCAAAATAGTATGATATCGTTTATTAAAAATGTGAGAAATATAAAAGAGAAATGATTGTATCTACAGTCTACAGTGCACTCTGTGGGGTTTACTAAAGGCAAATAAACTGTGCATTTTGCAAAGTGCAGTTTTTCCAGAACTTAGTAAATGAGCTGAAGCTCTACTGACTTTCATTATCCAATCACGTGCTGACAAAAATGTTGTTTTTTTATTTTCCTTGCACGTGATTGAGTATTCTTTGCAAAGTGAGGCTTTACCTAATTTACTAATCTATGGTGAATATTAAAGTATTTTAAAATCTCCCAGTGGGATAATGAGCATATTTTACCATCGACTGCACTGCAGAAATGCAGAGTGGCTCATAAATCACAATAATCACAAGAAAATTTGAAATTAGGAGCATCATTGTAAATATTTATTTGCTTTTGGCTGTCCTGTGTATGCTAGCAAACAAAATGAATACAGACTGCTACTCATTGATAGGCAGACCTTCTCAATGACTACTCAATATGCCTGTCTTCAAGTTACCTATAAGATCTACAGAGATTATTTCAGTTTATTCCAGTGATGACTCAGTTATAAACACGACAGTCAACATTTTTTAGAAATAATTCATCTGCAGCAGCCAAAAAAATGTCAATCTGCATCCATTAAGGGCGCTCTCTCTCCAGGCAGCCCCTTTGTGTACTATGGATAAATTCATGCATTGCATTAATCTATCCACGGCTGCTGTAGCCACCCCCCATTCAGGTATCCGGCCCCTTTTCGGGCACCAGATGTATGAATTACAGTGGCGGGGGTGTTTTTGAAGCACCTGATTAGAGACATAGGGTCTATTAGGCTTCAAAAAAGGTGCACTGCGAGCACAAACTATTGCGCTTGGAGTGGACCCAGGTGTGTTAGCAAAGCAAATTAATATTATATATAAAACCACCTCTCAGCCAATCAGGAGGCCCAGATGTAATTCCAGGAACCTGATTGACTGAAGGTAGAGGTGATCCTATTGGCCACCATGCAGAACAGGAAGAAGACACACACGGAGGAGTCCTGCATCCATTACCGCACTACACGTTCCACAGCTCGCTGCCTGTCCCGCTGCCTGACCCACCACCACGATGGGGTAAGTTCCGGGCAGACAGCGGGCGGGTGGGGGAGCACAGTGGCTGCATATTATGGGCACAAAGGCTGCAAATGATTTCAGCACAGTTGGCTGCATTTTCAGGGTACAGTGGCTGCATATTATGGGCACAGAGGCTGCATTTGATGAGCACAAAGGCTGCATATGATGGGCACAGAGGCTGCATATAATGGGCACAGTTTGCTGCATATGATGGGCACAGTGGCTGCATTTGCTGGGTACAGTGGCTGTATATGTTGGGCACAGAGGCTGCATTTGATGAGCACAAAGGCATGCATATGATGGCCACAGAGGCTGCATATAATGGGCACAGTTGGCTGCATATGATGGGCACAGTGGCTGCATTTGCTGGGCACAGTGGCTGTATATGTTGGGCACAGAGGCTGCATTTGATGAGCACAAAGGCTGCATATGATGGCCACAGAGGCTGCATATAATGGGCACAGTTGACTGCATATGATGGGCACATTTGGCTGCATATTATGGGCACAGGTAGCTGCTTTTGCTGGGCACAGAGGCTGCATATGATGGGTTGAGTGGCTGTATATGATGGGGAGAGTGGCTACATATGATGGACACAGTGGGGATGTTTTGTTTCAATATTTTAAAGAATTCTTTAGTATGTTTGCGCTCCCCCAAAAAATTTGAGCACTAGCCGCCACTGAGTCCACCCAAACATAATAATTCATTCAAATGAAGTCTGGTAAACTAAGTAACCAGTTGGTTTCTATTTGCATTTGGGGATGACAGGATAATATTTCCCTACACACATTTCAATTTTAGGTATTCTTGAATGTAATAGCTCTCAGTTTTTCCTATTACACTTTGCATCTTATAAACCTGAAAGCAAGAGCTGAGCCTGGTAAAACACGCACAGAAATCTCACCATGAATCCTGGATAATGGAAAACAATCATGAGTTGATTTACCAACAAGTGAACATAACATGACATAATGCCTTTTTAAAGAGACAGATACACCTGTTATTAGTTAAAGCAAAACTCCAGACACTTTATAGTTTGTCCACTGGTCTTACAGTATATGTGATGACATCAGCAATGGGGGTAGTGACACAATGGATTGGAGGCTTCGCAGAGCCAGATGTCACTACTAACACTTGGATGTGGGACGATTGAATAAGGTTAATTGCTGTTCTCAACATCCAGTTATATTCCATGCCATCATGTAGAGAAGATGAATTAGACACATTCCACCTCCTAAGGGTGTGGTAATATGTGTGATAAAAAATGTAAAAAATTGCGAGCGTTTCAGCACTCGTACCTCCCACCCCTCAAACTGCTTTATTGGTGATGTAATTTCTGTGCATGTCCCCCTCAGGGACCAAAAAAGATGGCTGAAAAACTTGATATTCCAATAAAACTATGTATGAATGGTGAAATTTAACTCTGATGGCCAGGACTGCAATGAATTGGAATGGACCAGGCAAACCTTGTCAAGTACTTCTTACTTTTATTCCCATTTATGTTACTGTTGTTATTGTCTATTTTGTAATATATTTTTCTGTAAATATTGTTCAGACACTGTTTTTCTTCCTTTTATTAAAACAATATTTAAGCAATATTAAGCTTTATCCAATGCTCTAAATAAGGACTTAAAGAATCCTTGCCTCTTTGAAGAACACTAATGTATGTTAAACTCTGTTACCTTCCTGTTTGTGTGGCAGTGAATGTCACAGACATTTCCTAAAGGTCAGAATTGTTATAGCAGATACTGACAACTATGTGTTGTTCAGTCAAAATGTGTGATGGTTGCTATTGTGTGTGCCTCTAACTGAGTTAACTGACCCCAGGAATCATCACTCTCAGTTTGCTGGCACGCAGGTTGTCTTACTATGAGATGGAAAATCTCTCTACAGGGTGAGACTGAGCGTGCCAGGAGGGGTGGCTGCCCTGGGTGCAATGGTTTTCTTGCAGAGATGTGGGTGCCTTGACCCTAACCCTAAAGGAAGGGGTGGGTGCAGATCGTCATCTTTGCCCTGTGCTCTGGATAGCCTTGTCTCGGCACTGATTGATGGTAGTGGCACAATCTGAGACTCTGAGACTGTCGTCGTCACAGCTACCAGTATTCTCAATTATAGCAGTTTTTCAAATATCTAATTACCAAATTGTCAATTATACACACATATATATTCAGATGTTTAGCAGATCAATACAAATGTGCTGAATACAGTTTCCAACAATAAAGATACCCCTATGGGACAGCAGGACTGTAATGGATGTGAAGGTGTCACTGAGGTAAACACATACAATCGATTTAAAACAAATTTTATTTATTTATAAATAAAAGTTAGAAGTCCAAATATGGGTCATCATAACCATGTTATTTGATAAAATACATAAACTTATTGAACATATACACAGCTACATCAGCAACTGGACATATATACAAAAAGTGGCATTTACAAACAGTGTTTATACAATTTTTTTCCATAGCACATTACGTTCCAATGCATTTTGCAGAGCTCTTCTGCTTCATCAGGGAACTTCTAAATATGTTTCAAATTTATTGACATTTAAAATAAAACTTGTTTCACAAGCTTTTTAACAAGATTTATAAATAATATGCTCCCCAACTCCATCAATAAATCAAATAAACAATCATTGCGGTTCTAAGGAGAGGAGAACGTATAAGGTGGATCAACTGACCCCCGACAGTGGCCAGAGGACAGTCAGAAGGACAACGGATTGCCCAGGGGAGGGGGGGGGGGAACACAAATGGGGCCACAACCAACTCGCCCAAGACAGATGAAACATCAATCCAAAAATACAAAATGACCAACTATTTAACTCCCTACCCTTACTACAGATATTGCACATAAGTCTCTGGAGCATGGTACTGTGCCTCATCTAATCTATTCCCTAATTCCATTCAATCCAACTAGTAACAACCCCTATAACAACATCTCCATTCAAGCAGCACTCCATGCCCAGAACATTCATCCATTCATGTGTGCATTCATGACACCCCAATAGTCAGTGTCTAGGTGATTTGGCCTATGTAACATCTATACAAGTGACATACCAGTCCTAACCAGTGATGTAAGTAACTCAATTAAAATAAACTGAGTTACTTTAGAGGGTAACAAGTAATCTAACTGATTACTCTTCCCCTCATGGTAACTTTAGCGGCGTTACCGCAATTACATTTACCGCCCAGGAAGCCCGCCGTGGCAACGCTGCCTGGCCGTTCGTTCTGCCGCGAGGAGGGGGGCTTAGACTCAGAGAGACTGTCTGGACCTCCTCATCCCGTCCCGCCTATCCAGAGAGAAAGAATGTAGGGAGGTGGGGCGTACACTGAAAAATGAAGTCAGCTGACCAGCTGACACCAATCGAGTGAAAGGAAGGGTCTCTCTCGCTCCCCATGAGGAAAGGCATCCCTGGAGGCATTCCAGTAAGTGACTGTCTGACGATTCGATTTGCAGTGCAATCGATCCATCCCAAGCCCTCCACCACATCTGCTTCTTACTGATCCCATCCCTACCCACCCACCTTCACTTCTACAACAGAGGTGATGGGGGGGATACAGTAGGGATGAGATCAGTGGTGGTGGGGGAATTGATCAGTAAGAGGCAGAGGTAGTGGTGGGAGAGGATGGCACCACCACCACTGCCACTCCCTCAAGTACCCCCGCTGCCTGCCACCCCCCAAGTACACCACCACTGCCACCCCTCCTAGTACCACCGCTGCCACCCCCCCAAGTACTGTACCCCACCCCCACTGCCACCCCCCAAATACCACCGCTGCCACCCCTCAAGTACCACCGCTGCCACCCACTCAAGTACCACCGCTGCCATCCCTGTCACAGTTACTTTGCTGAGTAACTAATTACTTTTCCAATGTATTAACCAAGTTACTAACCCAATTACTTTTTGGGAGAAGTCATTTGTAACTTAACTAATTACTTTTTTAAAGTAAGATGACCAACACAAAGTTCTCTTATGTAATCTCAAGCCAAAGCAGAGCATAAGCAGACTGAAAAAAAAAGTGGTGTATGCACAACATTTTCTGACCTTCCTATAAGTAAACGCTAAAGTGACAGATGGTGCCATTGTCCATATGTCCAAGACTCATACAAATTACCAGAACATCACATGATCATGTCGGTCCTTTTATTAGTCACGGGAAAGTGAAATGTCTCAAAATTTTTAGAGTATAGTAAAGGCTCAAAAATTTACAACTCCACGAAAGCAGAAAGTTAAGCCAACATGTTTCTGCTCCCTGGGTTATTTTCATCTCCTTTCTGGTTTTCAGTGTGTTCTGTGGTGCTTTCTGCTCTCCAAACAATGATGGACGAAATGGCGTGTTTCATGGCGGCAGCTGCAATAACATTATGTTTCTTAATGGAAGAAAAAAAGAGAAAGAGAAGGATGCAAAGATACTGGGTCCATCCTGTTATTGCTGATCAAGAACAGGGGGGTCATTTCTGGGTCATGTACAACGACCTGCATTCACATGAAGAGAAATATGTCACATCTCTTACAAAAATAAAAAAAATAAACAAAATAATAACTGAAATTTTTTTTTTATAAAAAAATAATTGAAAAAAAATGAGTGCTGATTTGTGCATATTTTTTGGTATTTTCTTTGGGAGAGGTGGGGCTGCCAGGTAGGTAGTATGGTGCCCCATGATTTCTAAAAGCAGCCCTGAGTGTAAAGCACACTAATATACAGCTTGCAACCAGTAATGGAGACCATAAAGTGTCACTGCTAAACAAGTGCAAAACATTACCTTTATCATCCCTTACCGTGCCAGTGAAATATTCCCAATTGGAAAATAAAAAACATGCTTCCATGCCCTCTTGCTTGCTTGGGACTTGTAACAGAGTATGGTACAGACAGGGATGTTCCCCCACCATCTGTATCAAGGTCTTGGGACTGAAAAGAGATGCTATCTCCTCCATCTTGCTTGGTATTGCTGACCAAAATGTATTTTTGTTGGTTTCATTACATTATGTGGTCATTTCCCCATGGGGATCTGTATTTTCGGGACCAATCTGTAGTACAGGCTCAGTCTCCCTGGGGACTACTTCCCCACAAGTCATAGTTCCTCCCAGCAGGTTCTGATCTACTCACAATCCACAGCAGTTCAGTTTCCTCTTCCTCTGTGTGATCCCAAGTGGTGAACAGGGCTTAGGTGGGCTACACACATAGTCCACCAGCAATGATAATAGACCAGACAGAACAGCACTGTGGACCAGGGGATACATATAGAAAATAACAACCTTTACACAGAAACAAAGCTTTTAACTTACAGTGCTTACACAGTGTTTACAGTAAATTAAGTTTTACACAAAAGACTTTGATTCCTCTTTAGGTATAATTTAGTACAGTATATATATATTGCCATGAAAAGAAAGCTGCATAGATCTCAACCGCAAAGCCTGTAATGCCGCGTACACACAATCGGAATTATGATCGGAAAAAGCTCTGATGGTTTTCCCGACTGAATTCCAACGGAATTCCACTCAAGCTTTCTTGCCTACACACGGTCACACCAAATTCCGACCGCCAACATGTATGACGGGACTAGAAAAAGGAAGATCAATAGCCAGTAGCCAATAGTTTCCATCTCGTAGTTGAATCTCAGCCCTTGTACACACGGTCGGAGATTCAGACGGAATGTGTCCTATGGGACCGTTTTGTCGGATGTTCCGACTGTGTGTGGTCTCCATTGGACTGTTTCCGTCGGAATATCTGACGGACCAACTTTTCCAACTTACCGGTAACATTTTCAGACAAAATGCTCCGATCGGACATACTCCGATCATGTGTAGCCTATTCTGACAGACAAAGTGCCACGCATGCTCAGATCAAATTCCTAGACCAAAGCTATTGGCTACTAGTGTGAACGTAGTCCCTTCGTAACGAAATAACGTCATCACGTTATGTACAATCGGATTTTCCGACAACTTTGTCCGACACACGGTTGCATTTTCCGATGAAAATTTCTCATCGGCCTTTTGCTGTCCGAAATTCCGATCGTGTGTACGCGGCCTAAGGGTGAAATGTGTCAGCAAGGGGCAGCCTATAGGTGGAGACTAGATGAATGGATTTTATGACTGAATAAACCCAATAAAACTTGTGACGTAATTTGTGTGTGGCTTTCCTTTCTGGGTGGTGCATTCATTCACACAGAATATAGACTCACCACATGTGGGGTGCCTGCAGTAAAGGGAGATAGTTGCAGCTTGGAATGGTGGATTTCTTGAGGAACTCCTCAGCAGTATATATATATATACATAATGTATGTATAAACATATGTTAACTACTTGAGCTACAAAAGATTTTAACCCCTTTATGACCAGGCCATGCAACATTTTACGGCACCAAGATTTATATAATATTTTCACACAAATATAGATTTTTATTGGTGGTATTTGATCACTGCTAGGCTTTTTTAATATATTTTTGCAATGTAAATGAAAACAGTTCAAAATAAATTTATATGACAACTCTGCCCTGTTCTTTAATTATTATATACCCATGCATAAAAAATGCATGGAAACTGGAAGCGGTGAAATTTCAAACAAAGTGACCAAAAATAAAAAGAATATATAAATTCTCATAAACAATTCTAACAGCAGGTACTTATACAATTATTTAAAAATGAATAACTCCAATCGCTAATTAAATCTAATCATTTCCACACAGATGAAAAATCCAGCAGCGCTTATTCGTTTTGTGAGTGTAACATTTGACGATTTTACCAATTTGATTAAAAGTTTTTTTGCAGCATTACAGTATGTTTTGCTTCTTTTATATTCCTTTGAGATACTAAGGATATACCACACCTATGGCTGTCTGATGAGCTAAATTAACTCTGAAAGTCTGGTAAGCAAAAAACTAAAAGGGATTCTTCTGTCACACACCCTCCTTTGAGTTTACCTACATTTTTCAGCATGTGTGGAGGTGGTCTTCATTGGTGTTAGCGGTTCACTTCTTTCTTGGTTACAACGAAACTGATGTTTGTTTACGTGTGAATAAGAGATAGAAAAATTGGAGTGATCTGGCATTTAAATATATGGACTATATGGACCGCAATTATTATTTTTGACCACAATAAGTTGATTTTGATTTGACGAATAAGCGCTGCTGGATTTTTCATCTGTGTGGAAATGATTAGATTTAATAAATGAAAACAGAATGAAAATTTTGAAAGAAAAAACATTTTTTACTCCCTGCTATAAAACATATCTAATTAAAACAGTTTAAAAAAAAATTCTTCATAACTTTTGGCCACAAATGTATTTTGCTGCATGTCTTTAAAAAAAAAATCCCAATAAGTGTGTATTGATTGGTTTATGTGAAAGTTATAGCCCCTACAAACTATGGTATATACATTTTTTATTTATACTTCTAATGGCGGTGATAAGCGACTTATAATGGGACTGCGATTGTGCGGCGGACAATTTGACACTAACTTAAGTTGGGGAAACTAACTAACTGCCACTGACTAACTGCCACTAACTAACTGCCAGAAACATGAATACAGTGATCAGTGATAATACTATACACTGTCACTGTACTAATGACACTGGCTGGGAAGGGGTTAACATCTAGGGTAATTAATGGGCTAAATGTGTGCCTAGCTATGTTTAATATATGTAAAGTGTGCTTAGTTCAATAAACAGAGAGATTGTTCCCTCTGTACAGAACTCAGTGTCAATGGCCCTAAGCACACTGTCAAGATAACAAAGGAGTGGCTATGGGACAACTTGGTGAATGTCCTTGAGTGGCCCAGCCAGAGCCTAGACTTGAACCCCATTGAATATCTCTGGAGAAATCTGAAAATGGCTGGGTGCCGATGCTCCCCATCCAACCTGATGGAGTTTGAGAGGTCCTGCAAAGAAGAATGAGAGAAACTGCCCAAAAATAGATGTGCCAAGCTTGTATCATACTAAAAAAAAACTTGAGGCTGTAATTGGTGCCAAAGGTGCTTCAACAAAGTATTGAGAAAAGACTGTGAATACTTATGTACATGTCATGGTTTCAATTATTTATTTTTAATAAATTTGCAAAGATTTCAAACAAATGTCTCTCACGTTGTCATTACGGGGTATTGTTTGTAGAATTTTGAGGAAAATAATGAATTTAAACCATTTTGGAATAAGGCTGTAACATAACAAAATGTGGATAAAGTGAATCGCTATGAATACTTTCCAAATGCACTGTAAGTGTACATTAAAAAGAACCAGTCAGAAATGAAAAAAAAAAAAAAAGAAAAAAAATAGGAATCAGAATTTCCATTCCTAGAAAATAGCCATACTGTGAAAGCTGTTCCCCCGAAAAAGGCAAGCAGATAGCAAAGGACTGTTTCTCAGTATTGGCATCTTGGTAAAGGCAGAACTTTGCTTCTTTATATTAAAGCTGATCTATTGATTATTGCTGATATCATATGATGAGTGGTGGGGTGCAGAAAGATCTGCAAAATGAATTATTTAGTAGCAAGAAGATCCTTGCATGCAGGTCCTCAGGTACAGCTTCTTCTACAGTGAGAACAGTGAGCATTATGATAGTGGCATCACCAAATCTCACTCAAAAATGTATAATAGATAAATGCTAACAGTCAGATGATTAATTATCTCACACCGAACATAAGCAGGAATGTATAGGCACAGTCACATGTCAGAAAATGTGCATACTAGCTTGAAATGCATTAACACATTGCTCTCATTTCCTGTCACTGTGTCGTTCTTTGTGGATATTACTTTAATAAAGCTCAGATTTTAGTACTTTTCTATACTAAGTGTGGCCGTCCTCTTTATATCAAGCACATTATATTTAAAACTTTTTTTGAAGCATACACAAGATGAGGTGCATGATGTCATGCGTGTGTGAATGGACACAGAGCAGCAGCTTGGGAGCGAGCTTGCTCGGGTGCCCTCATAACAAGCTGCTTGCTATGGGGCCACTTGGGAGGAGGGACGGCCCAGGAGCGCCGATGAGGGACCTGAGAAAAGGAGAATTCATTGCACAGAGCAGGTAAGTATGACAGGTTTGCTTGTTATAAAAAAAAATAAAAAATCTACCCCTAGTATCACTTTAAGCATGCATTATGTTGTAGTAGATGTTACATTTTTGCAGAAGTAAATCAAATGATGTTGTTTCCTGTAAATCTGAAGGCCAGTTTCATTTTCTTAGAACAATTGGGCAAAAAAATGTATTTGTTCAGTTCAAAGAAACAAGCTTTTTGGTTTCACTGTAAAGGTATAACGGGAATAGACATCACAGAGCAACTATTGTTGGACACATCTTTCCCATTCTGGGAAACCTGTCACTTTTTCCTTTTTCTACATATGTACCAAGGGAGCCGAGACATTGCAGTGTCAACTAGGGATGAGCCGAACACCCCCCGGTTCGGTTCGCACCAGAACTTGCGAACGACCCCCGCGTTCGGTACGAACGTTAGAACCCCATTGAAGTCTATGGGACTCGAACGTTCGAAATGGAAAGTGCTAATTTTAACGGCTAATATGCAAGATACTGTCCTAAAAAGGGTTTGGGGACCTGGCTCCTGCCTCAGGGGACATGGGTCACTGCAAAAAAAAGTTTTAAAAACTGCCGTTTTGGCGGGAGCACTGATTTTAATGACGATTAAAGTGAAAAAAAAAGGTGAAATATTCCTTTAACCTCCGTAGCGGTAATCCCGAGTCTGGCTCGGGTTGGGAATTTCATTACAATAGCGGTAACCCCGAGCCAGACTCGGGTTTGCACCGGTCGATGCAGGGGAGGACACAGGGATCGTTACTTACCTTGTCCCCTGGATCCAGCGATGTCCGCCGCGCTGTGTGATCGAGCTGTCCTCCGCTCGATTCACAGTGCCGAATGCCGCCGAGCTCTGTTCCCTGTGGCGTTACGACGCACGGGAGCGGAGAACGGCGGCAAATTCAAAAAAGTAAAAACACACAAAACACACACAGCACTGTAATCTTACAGATTACAGTGCTGTAGTAAAAAATACACACCCCCTTTGTCCCTAGTGGTTTGTGCAATGCCCTGCATGCACTTTTATATTATAAATACAGTTTTTTACTGCTTGGAATTTGGAGATTGTCCATAGCAACCAAAACATGTCCCTTTTTCAGTTTTTTTTGGATTTTATTACATTATTGAATAATTTTTATTATTCTTTATTATATTATAAACTTTATCATACCCGGGATGTCCGCTAGACTCTGGTTTGAAGAGATTTCAGAGCGTTATTCCTAAGAATTACAGGACTACAAAATAAAAGCCAGATTTCCATGCAAAATAATTGTACCGCTTTCAGCACCTTATTCCAGACTGAATCATACCGCCAGGGAGGTTAAATATGGTGCCTGGGGGGTGTCTGTAGTATGCCTGTGAAGTGCCACGTGTTTCCCGTGTTTAGAACAATCCCTGCACAAAATGACATTAAACGGAAATAACACCATTTAAAACTGCTTGCGGTTTTAATGTTATATCTGGTTCCTGCAATATGGTTGAAAATCATTGAGAAACATGGCATGGGTAGCCCTCCCTGCCCATTACCAGCCTATTTGGGTCTTGTACGCATATTAAGGGGAACCCCGTACCCATATTAAAAAAAGGAAATGCGTGTGGCCCCCCAGGCCCAATATACTCAGAACAGCAGTATACAGGCAGTGCAAACAAGACAGGGACTGTGTAGGTTTGTTGTGTTAAGTTGAATCTGTTTGTCATTTTCAACCGGTACATTTTTAAAGTGTAGCTCCAGTCAAAAAAACTATTTTTAAGCTTTTTGGAAAACATAGGGAAGGGTTATCACCCCTGTATAATTTGTTTTGTCGTCCATCTTTTTTCATCTCACTTGCTGCTGTCTCCTTGCGTTTGCAAGTAGGAGATGTTTGTAAGTTGGATGTTTGAAAGTAGGGGCCTGCCCTATATTATAGCGGTATGTACTGGGTACAGAGCACGCAGACAGCACGCACTATCTCCTAACACTACTGACTGCAAGCTCTATTATTAACCACTTGACCACTGGGCACTTAAACACCCTTAATAACCAGACCAATTTTCAGCTTTCGGTGCCCTCACATTTTGAATGACAATTACTCAGTCATGCAACACTGGACCTATAGGAAATGTTTGTCCTTTTTTCACACAAATAGAGCTTTCTTTTGGTGGTATTTAATCACCTCTCAGTTTTTTATTTTTTGTGCTATAAAAGAAAAAAGACCAAAAATTCTGCGAAAAAATGAATTTTTCTTCGTTTCTGTTATAAAATTTAGCAGATTAGTCATTTTTTCTTCATAAATTTTGGCCAAAATTCATACTACTACATATCTTTGGTAAAAATAAGTACAAATTGGTGGATATTATTTGGTCTTTGTGAAAGTTATAGAGTCCACAAGCTATGGTGCCAATATCTGAAAATTGATCACACCTGAAGTACTGACGGCCTATTTCCTTTTTTTTTTTTTCCACAAAATTGTCATATTATCAGGTTATTTCACACACACAGCATATGCATACCACAAATTACACCCCAAAACACATTCTGCTATTACTCCCGAGTACGGCGATACCACATGTGTGAGACTTTTACACAGCGTGGCCACATACAGAGGCCCAACATGCAGGGAGCGCCATCAGGCGTTCTGGAGCACCCAGGCCAATTCTGACATTTCTCTCCTACATGTAAAAATCATCATTTATTTGCTAGAAAATTACAGAGAACCCCAAAACATTATATATATTTTTTTTTTTAGCAAAGACCCTGGAGAATACAATGGTGGTCGTTGCAAATTTTTATCTCACACGGTATTTGCACAGCAATTTTTCAAACGCGTTTTTTGGTGGGAAAAAACAGTTTTATGCTTAAAAAACGAACAAAAAAAACAGTAAAGTTAGCCCAATGTTTGCATAAAGTGAAAGATGAAGTTATGCTGAGTAAATAGATATCAAACATGTCACTCTTCAAAATTGCACATGCCCGTGGAATGGCGCCAAACGTCGCTACTTAAAAAATCCCCATAGGCGACGCTTTAAATTTTTTTTTACTGGTTACATGTTTTGAGTTGCAGAGGAGGTCTAGGACTAGAATTATTGCTCTCGCTCTAACATTCTCGGCGATACCTCACATGTGTGGCACATGCGAGCACATGGGGACATGGGCGCTTTAATTTTTATTTTATTTTTTTATTGTTCATTTTACTTTATTTATTTTAGTTTGACATTTTTTTCCCCAAAAATATATTTTTGATCACTTTTATTCCTATTACAAGAAATGTAAACATCCCTTGTAATAGGAATATGGGGTGACAGGTCCTCTTTACAGTGAAATCTGGGGGGTCAATATGACCCCACATCTCACCTCTAGGCTGGGAAGCCTGAAATAAAAAATAAAAAAAAGATTCTGGCTTTGATCGTACTGGCGAGTTGGTAGAAGCACTGGAGGGCGGTGAGGGGTGGGGGGCGTCTATGGCTGGGTATTTCAGGGTATCACCGAGTATGGCTGGGTATCTCTGAGTATGGCTGGGTATGGCAATTTATGGCAGGGTATTACAGAGTATTGGCGGGGTATTGGCGGGGTACTACAGAGTAATAGCAGGGTACTGCAGAGTATTGGGGGTACTACAGAGTAATGGCAGGGTACTGCAGAGTATTGGGGGTACTGCAGAGTAATGGCGGGTACTGCAGAGTAATGGCGGGTACTGCAGAGTATTGGGGGGTACTGCAGAGTAATGGGGGTTACTGCAGAGTAATGGGGGTTACTGCAGAGTAATGGGGGGTACTGCAGAGTAATGGCAGGGTACTGCAGAGTAATGGCAGGGTTCTGCACTGCAGAGTAATGGCGGGGTACTGCAGAGTAATGGCGGGGTACTGCAGAGTAATGGCAGGGTACTGCAGAGTATGCACTGGTATTGCAGAGTATTGGCAGGGAATTGAGGGGTTAAATTCGGTGAGCAGCGATGTGGGCACTGCAGATGCAGCCCACATCGCTGCTGACACCGATCTCTTTCCCCTCCGCTGTACCGATCGGTACAGAGAGGGGAGGGAGGAACCGGCGTCATAACATGACGCCGGTTTGTTTCCAAGTGATCACTCCGTCATTTGACGGAGCAATCACGTGGTAAACGGCCGCTATGAGCGGCCGTTTACCCTGATCCGTGATGCAGGACCCGGCGGTCACGGATGCTCTCGAGTGCGCGCACCAGGGGGCACGCGAGAGCAGAATTCTGGGAGGCCGTTAATTAACGGCCTCTCAGAGTTAAACAACCGCCCTGAAGCCGTTAATCGGCAATGGGCAGTTGTTAAGTGGTTAAAGCTAGATCACTAGCTATATAGGTGAGGTGAATATAGTGGTGTATACTGCAGTCAGGGCACAGACAACAACCACTACACAGCAGCAAGATAGGAAATTAGCCAAAAACGATTGGTGTGTAACTGTGTTGAAGGTACACAGAACACCCACTGCTTCAGATGCTAACTAACACACTACACGAGGCCGCCTCAAAGGCGGCCTTATATAGTGTGGGGCGTGCACTACACAGCCTGAGCTATGATTGGCCACAGGCAGGATGCCTGTGGCCAATCATGGCTCTCCTCGCTGCCGGCGCTGCGATTGGCCAAGCATGCGGGGTCACAGTGCATGCTTGGCCAATCATGGGGCAGCAATGCACTGCGCCACCGCAGTGCATTGTGGTCCGCGCGCGCGTCACTCGAATTTTTACGCAAACGGCCCAAACGTTCGGAATTCGCCGAACGCCCGAACAGCCAATGTTCGAGTCGAACGTACGTTCGACTCGAACACGAAGCTCATCCCTAGTGTCAACATAGGATAGTGCTAAAAAGTAAAGTAAGCAGGTAGACTGAGCTTGTCAAAACTCTCTATTTGGAGTAAAAATCACGAAACCAAGCAATTCACTAATATTTCAGTTTTATAGGAAAAGTATAGTGGTTTATATATTTTTCTTTATAATTTATGGCCAGAACAAAATAAACAAATAAAAAAGGAAAGTAATTTCATTCTTTTTTTGTTAGTTAAATACAAAATAGGGTGGTGTTTTGTACATATGCGAGCTGTGGTTGCTTGCTTGGCCTGTTTTTAAGGACCCAATTTTTTTAGGTTTCTTTATGGTGAAGTTTTCTTCCTCTTCCTGTGTTTTTTGTATTTAGGGGGACACATTCAACGGCATGGCTGACACTGCTCACTTGATTTTGTGAAGTGTGTGGCCATGCGGCTGGATGGGTCTCCCATATGATTGGCAACAGTTTTTTTCCCCCTTTTTTCTTTTATTTTTGCTGTGGCATAAAGAAGTTTGTTAGGTTGGGGAACTCAACAGGGCAGGGTAGTTGGCCACCATTCTGTTTATAATATATGAGAGCTGTGGGTACCTGCTGGTCAGGTCTATGCCCTTGTACACACGGTCGGAGATTCTGATGGAATGTGTCCGATCGGACCGTTTTGTCGGATATTCCGACTGTGTGTGGTCTTCATTGGATTGTTTCCGTCGGAGTATCTGACGGACCAAGTTTTCCAACTTGTTGGTAAAATTTTCAGACAAAATGCTCTGATCGGACATACTCCGATCATGTGTAGAGAATTCCGATCGGACAAAGTGCCACACATGCTCAGATCAAATTCCTACATCAAAGCTATTGGCTACTAGCCTGAACGTAGTCCCGTCATAATGAAATAACGTCTTCACGTTCTGAACAATCGGATTTTCCGACAACTTTGTCCGACCGTGTATATGCCACAGTTTCGGACAAAATCCGACGGATTTGCTTGTCGGAATGTCCGACCGTGTGTACAAAGGCTATCAGGACCAAACTTCTTGGTTTCTTTATGGTGAACCTTTGTCTGTGTCTTTTCAATTTAAGGGGACACACCCGGCTGTATGATGACACTGCTCACCTTATGTTGGAAGGTTGTGCGACTGGATAGTTCTTCTACCTGAATGGCAACAGGTAGGTTTGTCTCCTTTTATTTGTTTGCAATAAAAAAAAAAAGTTTGTTATGTTGTATGTTTTTATTTGTTTTTTTGTGTCATTTGGTTTCTATTGTTGAATATATTATTTGCTACCGCAGCTCCCACGGATCTCTGTTGGCATCGCCTGGCTGTACGTTCTTATCAATATTCCTATCGTACACTTTCCTGGAAGCAAAGCTAGCTCATCAGTAATGGGTGGGCGATTACCAGCTGGATATCGGAAACATGAAGTCAATGTACATATTCGCCAGCACACCAAGTATCTTCAGTTACCATCCAAAGGTTTATATTGCAGATAGATCACATCAAAAAGACAGGTGCAACATTTCGTAACTACGCAGGGCCATCACTTGCCTGACAAAGGGGTCCTGCACGGCTCTGAAACTTTGCACTTGTGATCTATCTGCAATAAAAACCTTTGGATGGTAATGGAAAATTCCTGGTGTGCTGGTGAATATGTACATTGGCCTGGCCCTACTTGTCAGCCCTTGCTTGCTGTTGGCTTGACTGGGCACATGCGTTTCACACAATATGTGTTTTTAAGGATTTTTCACAAGCTTTAGCCTTACATGTGATCTTTGATCATACTCCTTAGTGTTATAAGTGATGGACATAATGGGGGTTATTTACTAAAGGAAAATCCACTTTGCACTGCAAGTGCACTTGAAAGTAAAGTCGCTGTAGATCCGAGGGGGACATGCAAGGAAAATAAAAAACAGCATTTTAGCTTGCACATGATTGGATGATAAAATCAGCAGAGCTTCCCCCCATTTCAGATCTACCCCTCAGATTTACAGCGACTGCACTTCCAAGTGCGTTTGCAGAGCAAAGTGGATTTGCCTTTTGTAAATAACCCCCAATGTTTCATGTTTCACATTAATACCTGTATTAATTATTGCTATTGAAGTGTCCATTTCTGAATGCCAATGTTCCAAGACTGTCTCAGAAGAAGAGCTTCAGACTCAAAATGCATTGGGCATTTGAACTACAATATCTAGACTATAACCAATTTATAGTTACATAGTTAGTCAAGTTGAAAAAGGACCCAAGTCCATCTAGTTCAACCAACCTATGCTATGTTAAGGAGTTCTGTATAACATCATCTGGTCAACTGGCTCTTTTTGAGCCTTTGGTTATTGTTTAAATCTTACATATAAGCCTGTGTTTTCTATGTGTTTTTAGCTTAATACATGTTTAATAAAGTAGCTATTTTTTTAAAACCATGTGTTTGCTTTTGCCCTTTTACCTCCCTGCCATCCTACATTTTTTGATATAAATATAAAAAATTGTATACCATTGTTTGTATTTTTATATGCAGCCAGCAGATAACACTCATTTTCACAAGATCTGTAGGCTTCTCTTTCTACGCTTTGTTAAAAAACGTATTTACAAAGCTTAGTACATTTTTATGTGCTTAATGTAAGATATAGTGGCGTTGATTTACCAAAGGAATTATTTTTTTTTCCTTTGGTTTGCACATGATTGGGTTACGAAAGTAAACACAGGCTTTACTATTCTCTAGGCTAGGTGAACATTCTCTATTCCTTGGAGTTAATGTACTAAAGGAGTTGATACGTTTTTATTTACTTTACTGCAAAATAAATATATTAAAATGCCGAAGCTGCATTCACTTCAATGGGAAAAAATGTTTTTTTTTCTCTTGCATATGTTTGGAAACTCAAATGGAACACAGCTTTATTTTGTTCTAAGCTCATGTAAACATTTACTTTTTAAGTAAATATTCTTTGTTCCCTTAACCCCCTTATTCCCCCTCCCAGCAGCCCTTTAATTGGGTCTTTATGCCAAGGTGCGACTTTCTGATCATGTGATGGCCATGAAGGCCTATGTGTGAGAATTAAAGGCCACCCTCTTTGGTGCCACACATATGCACCTAGTGGTTTGCAAGAGGTTAATATATACACCTGTTTTAGTAACTGACTAATGATAGCATTACCTGGCTTGAACTTCGGCCAATTCCTACTGAATCAGCAAAAATGCAAGCCTAAGGCCGCGTACACACGCGCGGACTGTTTGCCCAACCTTGTTCGTCAAACAGTTTCGGCAAACAGTCCGCTCAAAATTTGCATGAGCGGACTTGCCCACACACGAGCGGACTGTTTGACGAACAAGGTTGGGCAAACAGTTCGCTCAACTTTTGAAATGAACGGACTCGCCCACGTAAGGAGGAGGCAAATCCGCCCATTTCGAGCGCGTGTACAGGTAGGCGGGGCCCGCGAAGAAGACGTCGCGGGCTCCGCCGCCTGGAATGGGCTTAAAGGGGAACCCCAACGCCGAAAAAAATCGGCGTGGGGGTTCCCCCCAAGTCCCCACCAGACCCTTGTCCGAGCACGCTACCCGGCCGGCCAGGAAAGGGGGGCGAGCGAGCGCGCCCCCCCTCCTGAGCCGTACCAGGCCGCGTGCCCTCAACATGGGGGGTGCCTTGGGGAAGGGGGGGCCGCGCGGCCCCCCCACCCCAAAGCACCTTGTCCCCATGTTGATGAGGACAAGGGCCTCTTCCCGACAACCCTGGCCGTTGGTTGTCGGGGTCTGCGGGCGGGGGGCTTATCGGAATCCGGGAGCCCCCTTTAAGAAGGGGGCCCCCGGATACCGGCCCCCCACCCTATGTGAATGAGTATGGGGTACAATGTACCCCTACCCATTCACCTGTGAAATAAAGTACAAAAAAAAACACAACACATGGAAAAAGTATTTTATTGCACAGCTCCGGGGGTCTTCCGTCTTCGGGGGTCTTCTCGCCGGACTCCTCCGCTATGTGTGTGTAGCTCTTTTACTAGCGGAGGAGTCCGGCTTTCTTCCTCCCCGCCGCCGGCCTCTTCTCCCGACTTCGGGGGTCTTGTCCCCCTCTTCGGTTCTTCTGCCGGGCCACCGCGCCTTCTTGTAGCTCTTTTACAGGCGGTGGCCCGGTCTTCTGTCGCCGCCGCCGCCGCCTTCCGTTCTTGTTCTTCTTCTTGTTCTTCTTCTTGTTCTTCTCCTGGAGATGTTGACTCGACGATCTCTCCGGCCGGAATGCCAGGGACACGCTCCGCTGCCACTTATATAGTGACAATGGGGCGGTGTCACATGGTATATGTCACATGGGTTGGTCACATGGGTTGATGTCACATGGGGACTATGACATCGTAAGGGGGCGGGGTCACCATGTGACCAACCCATGTGACATATACCATGTGACACCGCCCCATTGTCACTATATAAGTGACCGCACAGCACGGCTCTGGCATTCCGGCCGGAGAGATCGTCGAGTCAACATCTCCAGGAGAAGAACAAGAAGAAGAAGAAGAAGAAGAACAAGAACGGAAGGCGGCGGCGGCGACGACGACAGCGGCGACAGAAGACCGGGCCACCGCCTGTAAAAGAGCTACAAGAAGGCGCGGTGGCCCGGCAGAAGAACCGAAGGCGGCGACAGAAGAACGGAAGACGGCGACAGAAGACCGGGCCACCGGACCAGGCGCGGTGGCCCGGCAGAAGAACCGAAGAGGGGGACAAGACCCCCGAAGTCGGGAGAAGAGGCCGGCGGCGGGGAGGAAGAAAGCCGGACTCCTCCGCTAGCAAAAGAGCTACACACACATAGCGGAGGAGTCCGGCGAGAAGACCCCCGAAGACGGAAGACCCCCGGAGCTGTGCAATAAAATACTTTTTCCATGTGTTGTGTTTTTTTTTGTACTTTATTTCACAGGTGAATGGGTAGGGGTACATTGTACCCCATACTCATTCACATAGGGTGGGGGGCCGGTATCCGGGGGCCCCCTTCTTAAAGGGGGCTCCCGGATTCCGATAAGCCCCGCGCCCGCAGACCCCGACAACCAACGGCCAGGGTTGTCGGGAAGAGGCCCTTGTCCTCATCAACATGGGGACAAGGTGCTTTGGGGTGGGGGGGCCGCGCGGCCCCCCCTTCCCCAAGGCACCCCCCATGTTGAGGGCACGCGGCCTGGTACGGCTCAGGAGGGGGGGCGCGCTCGCTCGCCCCCCTTTCCTGGCCGGCCGGGTAGCGTGCTCGGACAAGGGTCTGGTGTGGACTTGGGGGGAACCCCCACGCCGATTTTTTTCGGCGTTGGGGTTCCCCTTTAAGCCCATTCCAGGCGGCGGAGCCCGCGACGTCTCCTTCGCGGGCCCCGCCTACCTGTACACGCGCTCGAAATGGGCGGACTTTCCGAGCGGGAACAGTCCGCTCATTTCGAAAGTACAGCGGACAGGCCCACACACGGGCGGACTGTTCGCTCAAACACAGTTTCAGCGGACAGTTTTTCGGAATTTCCGAAAGACTTTGTCCGTCCAACTGTCCGCTGAAACTGTCCGCTGAAAGCCCACACACGAGCGGACTGTCCGCCCAAACACTGTTCAGCGGACAAGGTTGGGCGAACAGTCCGCCCGTGTGTACGCGGCCTTAAGCCCCATCCACACTATCAGTTTTTCTGCTGAGTTTTTTCTTCAGATTTACCAAAACCATGTAATGCAAGGGCCTGCCTGGTTGCATACACATTGAAACTCCTAAGGTTTGCCCTCATATAATATGGTTTTGGTAAATCTGAAGGAAAAACTCAGCAGAAAAACTGATAGTGTGTATGGGGCTTTAGCCGACCCTGTAAGCACCACCCAACTTGACAAAATTCAAGTAAAAAATCAGTTTAGCCGTATTTTTTTATACTTTAGCCTATCCTACGTTTTTCCAATCTAGCCCAAAACTGTACACCTAACGTTTAGCTTCCTTGTATGCCATGATATATTATTACTACCTGATAGCTTTTCTTTGTTACTAATTTCTCCTACAAGTGTTTATAATTGGTAAAGCCATATTTTTCTGGCTCCTTGTTTGTGAGCTTGCTGGTAGCATGGTGGAACCGCATGTGTCAGTGTTATATTTTTATTTTAGTTAGGTGTTAGCATAGTGATACTGCTTACTTGCGTGAGTTAGCACCCCTCATGCCTGGAGGCCAAACCACTAAACTGGGCCCCACACAAAAAAGATAACGTCTTTTCACTTGCCAGTGACAGCTTTCCTGGCACCAAATACAAAGTCATTTTGAGGGAAATTGTGTTGAAAACTGTAAATACAAATTGCAAGACTTCGTCTACGATGATGGATTCAGTCTCATGTGGGCATCAGTAAAGTCCATGAGAAGTAAGACAAGGTTTTGCAATTTGTATTTTCAATAGATATATAGGATGTGGCATGGGTAGAGGTCCTCTATTAGTGTTGAAAACTGATCTTCCTCAACCAATTCTTCTCCACAAGAACATTTTACAGTGCAGCTGGCCCTAGCATACCACCTACCTATCACCTTAGCTAGCTATACACAGTAAATAGAACGAACAAAAAACTGACAGATACCCGCATCTACAGAAGTGATGTAGATGCAGGGATCCCCTTTGTTTAATATTAGGCTGGACTTGGGCTATGCTGTGGTGTCTCATACCTTTAGCTTGTAATAGTTTTGATGGTGACATGGCTAACAGTCCTGTTTCAGGGTCCTGCCAAAGGGTAGCCCCACTAAGTGTAACTCTCCATGTTCTTGTGTATGGTCCTTCTCACTCCCATACCCAACCAATCCCAACCTCCTGGCCCGACAACTTCCTGCTTAAATACCCCTGCTACTGGAAGCACCACAATCCAAACCTCAGACAAATCACAGCATATTAACCATTACATCACTAAAAAGTAAGTCTTAAATGCAACTTCATTTTTGGTACCTGCCTACAGACTTGTTGCCATGCTATGATGATATCTGATACATTTGATGTCCTGGCCCAGCAGAACCTCTATATGTTGTTTTCTTCATTGTGAAAAGCTCTCAATAAAAATTGTTTAAAGGGAAATATCAACTGAGCTGGGTGGGGAAATTGTCAGCCAAACAGTGACTACATCTTATTTTGCTCCTCTTTGCCCCTTTTTTCAGAAATTCTGAAGGTATGCTAATGTGTAAGGAAGTAAAACGTCAATACAGAAAAATACAAAAAAAAAAACATAAAAGGCTATAGATGCTTTTCTCTCATGGGGAGAAAGAATACATTCTCCAAATGAGGAAGTCACATGATGGAAAAGATAACTGTTTTAAAGATAATAGATTACAGTTTAACCACTTGAGATCCGCGCTATAGTAAAATGACGTGTATAGCGCGGATCTCAATTTTCGGGACTACGTCTATTGACGTCGTCCCCTTTAAGAGTTCCCCGCGCGCTCCCGGGAGCGCGCATCGGGGAAAATCTGTGTTGGCCGTGTCCGCTGGACACAGCCAATCACAGATCGCTGTAAACGGCCAATCACAGCGGCCGTTTACAGCGCGATCGCCTCCTCCAATGGGTGATGATCTCAAATGTAAACAAATGAGATCATCACCCATTGCCGAACGTGTCTCCTCACACAGCGATAGCGTGTGAGGAGACCGAATGTGTTTTGTGAGTGTAAAAGTGTCAGTAAACGGATAAAAACCCCACCTGTGCCCAGATCTACCCTGCCAGTGCCCTGCCAGTGCCCAGATCTACCCTGCCAGTGCCCTGCCAGTGCCCAGATCTACCCTGCCAGTGCCCACCTGTGCCCACCTGTGCCCACCTGTGCCCACCTGTGCCTACCTGTGCCCACCTGTGCCTACCTGTGCCCACCTGTGCACCACCTGTGCCCACCTGTGCCCACCTGTGCCCACCTGTGCACCGCCAGTGCTCCATCTGTGCACCGCCAGTGCCCGCCAGTGCCCCGCCAGTGCCCGCCAGTGCCCGCCAGTGCCAGCCAGTGCCAATCGGTGCCCATCTGTACCAATCGGTGCCCATCTGTGCCTCAGCAGTGCCCATCTGTGCCGCCTAAGCAGTGCCCATCTGTGCCGCCTCAGCAGTGCCCATCTGTGCCACCTAAGCAGTGCCCATCTGTGCCGCCTAAGCAGTGCCCATCTGTGCCCATCTGCTGCCTTATCAGTGCACATCCGTGCAATAAATCAGTGCACATCTGTGCCGACCTATCAGTGCCCATCTGCCGACTCAGCAGTGCCCATCTGTGCCGACTCAGCAGTGCCCATCTCTGCCGCCTCAGCAGTGCCCATCTGCCGCCTCAGCAGTGCCCATCTGCCGCCTCAGCAGTGCCCATCTGCCACCTCAGCAGTGCACATCCGTGCAATAAATCAGTGCACATCCGTGCAATAAATCAGTGCACATCTGTGCCGACCCATCAGTGCCCATCTGCCGCCTCAGCAGTGCCCATCTGTGCCGCCTCAGCAGTGCCCATCTGTGCCGCCTCAGCAGTGCCCATCTGCCGCCTCAGCAGTGCCCATCTGCCGCCTCATCAGTGCACATCCGTGCAACAAATCTGCACATCTGTGCAATAAATCAGTGCACATCTGTGCCGACCCATCAGTGTCCATTTGTGCCACCTCAAAAGCGCCCATCTGTGCCACCTCAAAAATGCCCATCTGTGCCACCTCATCAGTGCCCATCAGTGCTACAATGGCTAAACGCGTCTTTTCCGCTGAGGAGGCGTACCAAATTATTTCCGCGGCCGACAAGAGCAACGGGGAGCTCTCCTCTTCCGATTCCTTTTCGGATTCGGATTCTGAAGCCGACGTAACTTATGAGCCAGTCCTCAGCAGTGAAACACTGACTGATGAATCCGAGGAGGAAGATATCCGGCCCATCAAGCGAAGGCGTTCTAGTGAGGCAGTGCCGTCCACCAGCACCGCAGTGCCGTCCACCAGCACCGCAATGCCGTCCACCAGCACCGCAGTGCCCCAGCAAGAAAGGCCAAGTACCAGTGGGGTGTCATCTCAGCCCCAAAGGGTTAGGAGCCATGCTGGCCTTCCCTATGCCCTTCAGAACCCCTTGTGGCTTCCTCCTAATTCAGGAGAGGCCAATGTTCCCCCTTTCACCGCCCAGCCAGGAGTCCAGGTGGACACGGAGAATTTTAGCCCCATCGATTTTTTTAATTTAATTTTTACGGAGGACATGTTGGCGTCAATTGTGGCCCAGTGCAACCTGTATGCACAACAATGTATTTTTCAAAATCCAACCTCCTATTATGCCCGTCCCTACGAATGGAGAGACCTAACGGTGGAGGAGTTCAAGCTTTTTTTAGGCCTCACATTTAATATGGGACTCAACAAAAAAAACCAATTACGTACCTACTGGTCAACCCACCCCCTCCACCACTCACCGCTCTTCTCCGCGGTAATGCCCAGAAGCAGGTATCAGATGATCCTGAGGTTCTTACATTTCAGTGACAATTCCCAATGCCTTCCACGAAATGATCCAAATTTTGACCGCCTTTACAAAATTCGACCAATACTAAATTATTTTTCTGAAATATTCCCCAAATTGTTTACCCCGGACCAACACATATGTGTGGATGAGTCCCTTATTAAATTTAGTGGCAGGCTTAGGATGAAGCAATTTATGCCCAGCAAAAGGGCCCGCTATGGGGTGAAGGTCTACAAATTATGTGACCGAGCCACAGGGTACACATATTCCTTCAAGGTGTACGAAGGGAAGGACTCCCAGCTACAGCCCCCTAATTGTCCGGATTATTTGGGATCCAGCGGAAAAATTGTTTGGGACCTCATATACCCCCTACTGGATAAAGGCTACCACCTCTATGTAGACAACTTCTACACATCTCTGCCCCTGTTCCACAACCTTCACCGGAAGAAGACGCCAGCATGTGGCACTGTAAAAAAGAACCGGAAGGGCTTTCCTCAAAGTCTGGTGAACAAGAAGCTGCGGAAAGGAGAAACCGCAAGTCTAAGAAACAAGGAGGTTCTGGCAGTGAAGTGGAGGGACAGAAGAGATGTGTACATGTTATCTTCTATCCACAACGATACCTTCGTAGAAATCCCCAGAAGGAATGGCCCCGTAAAGAAACCCAAATGTATTTCAGAGTATAATTTGTTCATGGGAGGAGTCGACTTCAACGACCAAATGATGGAACCATATCTGGTCTCAAGACGGACATATCATTGGTACAAAAAAGTAGTAATTTATTTTTTTCAATTGGCCATTTACAATTCATATGTAATTTACAGCAACGCCACCCAAAACCCCAAACGTTTCTTTGGCTACCAGGAGGAAGTTTTCACAGCCCTTATTTTCCCAAATGGCCCACCAGAAAATATCCGATCAGACGTTGTAAGTCGGCTCTCCGAGCGCCACTTTCCGGATAAAATTCCCCCCACACCAGCAGGCAAAAGACGCCAAAAAAGATGTAAGGTGTGTACCAAAGCAGGAGTCAGAAAAGACACATCTTATTATTGTGCACAATGTCCTTCCCAACCAGGCCTCTGTATAGGCGACTGTTTTCGGCGTTACCATACTTCAATAAATTTTTAGTGAAGTATGGTAAACATAATCCTCAGTTCCTGCCTTCATACACCTTCACACCCCTTATGCCACTGCCTGCTCTGTAACGGACCCTGGCTTGTTATTTGACCACTCTTATGCCTGCCGATTCTGTACATACCGCTGCCTGATCTGGAACTGACCCTGGACTGTTATTCGACCACGCTTCTGCCTAACGATTCTGTACATACCTCTGCCTCATCTGGAACTGACCCTGGACTGTTATTCGACCATGCTTCTGTCTAACGATTCTGTATATATCTCTGCCTGATCTGGAACTGACCTTGGACTGTTTGACCACGATATTTGCCTGCCTCTTGGACTGATCTTGTATTCTGCAACTGGACTAGTGGGATTCAACACGGGGTCTCACATATGTGAGGGGCTCCAGTATAATTTTTCTGGAAGAAGAAAACAATTTTCTTTGTTTTCTTATTCCTAGATTAGGGTCTGGAGACTCGGAGGCTTCAAAGAGATTTGGGAGGGAGAAGCCTCTACCCCTATCCCCATTCTGTCCTGAACGAGGCTCTACTTTTGTCTGCTGCCTGTAGGACTTACTGCCATCATGCCGCACTGACCACACCACAAGGACCTGCCTACTACCAGGACCAATATTTTTGGCACTGCTGACATCTCTGCACTAACCCTGGACTGTAATATGGACAGTATCCCTGCCTGCTGCCTGAAAAACTGTGTTCGCTGTTGCTGACCAAGTCCCTGCCTGCTGCCTGGACCAGTGATATCCTCCTGTGGACAACTGCGCTTCTAAAACCACAGGTAATCTTTTCTTTACCCTTTGCTCAGCATAATGTATTTGGGGGTGTAATTCTTGGTATGTGCAGGCTATGTGTCCCTGGAACGCCGACGGTGTTTCTTGCATGTTGCGCCTCTGTATTTGGTCAGGCTGTGTAAAAGTCTCACACATGTGGTATCGTTATACTCAGGAGGAGTAGTAGAACGTATTTTGGGGTGTTATTTTTGCTATGTAAATGCTATGCGTTGGAAATATCTTATAAACGGACAACTTTGTGTAAAAAAAAATGCGTTTTCATTTTTTTCCACATTTTCCGAAAACTTCTGGAAAAAAATGAACCATTGAAAAGACTCATTATGCCTCATAGATTATACGTTGGGGTGTTAGCTTTCCAAAATGGGGTCATTTTCTGGACGTTTCCATTGCCCTGGTGTTCCAGGGCCTTCAAAACTGTAATAGGTGGTTGAGAAATGAAATGTGTAATTTATGCTCCTAGAATGCCTGAAGGTGCTACTTCAAAATTAGGCCTCTGTATGTGGTCAGGCTGTGTAAAAGTCTCACACATTTGGTATCGTTATACTCAGGAGGAGTAGTAGAACGTATTTTGGGGTGTTATTTTTGCTATGTAAATGCTATGCGTTGGAAATATCTTATAAACGGACAACTTTGTGTAAAAAAAAATGCGTTTTCATTTTTTTCCACATTTTCCGAAAACTTCTGGAAAAAAATGAACCATTGAAAAGACTCATTATGCCTCATAGATTATACGTTGGGGTGTTAGCTTTCCAAAATGGGGTCATTTTCTGGACGTTTCCATTGCCCTGGTGTTCCAGGGCCTTCAAAACTGTAATAGGTGATTGAGAAATGAAATGTGTAATTTATGCTCTTAGAATGCCTGAAGGTGCTACTTCAAAATTAGGCCTCTGTATGTGGTCAGGCTGTGTAAAAGTCTCACACATGTGGTATCGTTATACTCAGGAGGAGTAGTAGAACGTATTTTGGGGTGTTATTTTTGCTATGTAAATGCTATGCGTTGGAAATATCTTATAAACGGACAACTTTGTGTAAAAAAAAATGCGTTTTCATTTTTTTCCACATTTTCCGAAAACTTCTGGAAAAAAATGAACCATTGAAAAGACTCATTATGCCTCATAGATTATACGTTGGGGTGTTAGCTTTCCAAAATGGGGTCATTTTCTGGACGTTTCCATTGCCCTGGTGTTCCAGGGCCTTCAAAACTGTAATAGGTGATTGAGAAATGAAATGTGTAATTTATGCTCTTAGAATGCCTGAAGGTGCTACTTCAAAATTAGGCCTCTGTATGTGGTCAGGCTGTGTAAAAGTCTCACACATGTGGTATCGTTATACTCAGGAGGAGTAGTAGAACGTATTTTGGGGTGTTATTTTTGCTATGTAAATGCTATGCGTTGGAAATATCTTATAAATGGACAACTTTGTGTAAAAAAAAATGCGTTTTCATTTTTTTCCACATTTTCCGAAAACTTCTGGAAAAAAATGAACCATTGAAAAGACTCATTATGCCTCATAGATTATACGTTGGGGTGTTAGCTTTCCAAAATGGGGTCATTTTCTGGACGTTTCCATTGCCCTGGTGTTCCAGGGCCTTCAAAACTGTAATAGGTGATTGAGAAATGAAATGTGTAATTTATGCTCTTAGAATGCCTGAAGGTGCTACTTCAAAATTAGGCCTCTGTATGTGGTCAGGCTGTGTAAAAGTCTCACACATGTGGTATCGTTATACTCAGGAGGAGTAGAAGAATGTATTTTGGGGTGTTATTTGTGGTATGCACATTCCGTGTGGGAGAAATAAGCTATTACAATGAAAATTTTGTGAAAAAAAAAAAAAAAAAAAAATCGTCATTTTGCAAAGAATTATGGGAAAAAATGACAACTTAAAATAACTAACCATGCCTCTTACTAAATACATTGGAATGTCTACTTTCCAAAAAGGGGTCATTTGGGGGGCATTTGTACTTTCCTGGCTTGTTAGGGTCTCAAGAATGGAGATAGGCCTTAGTACATCAGATGTGATCTTTTTTTGCAAATCTTTATGATTTGCACCATAGCTTGTAGACTCTATAAATTTCACACAGATCATATAATATGCAAAAATTTGGGTTATTTTTACCAAAGATGTGTAGTAGTATAAATTGTGGCCAAAATTTATGAAGAAAAATTGCTAATTTGCTAAATTTTGTCACAGAAACTAAGAAAAATTCATTTTTTTTCAAAATTTTCGGTCTTTTTTCATTTATAGCGCAGAAAATAAAAAACCGAGAGGTGATCAAATACCACCAAAAGAAAGCTCTATTGGTATGAAGAAAAGGACAAAAAAATCATTTGGTTACAGTGTTGCATGACTGAGTAATTGTCATTCAAAATGTGAGAGCACTGAAAGCTGAATATTGGTCTGGGACTGAGGGGGGTTTAAGTGCCCAGTAAGCAAGTGGTTAAACTTTTAATAATAATAATAATAATAACTTTTAATAATACTTAACACATTTATGTAATGTTCATTATATACAGTATGCCATATTCATGAATTTGAGATTATTCAATGACTGGTTTACAGTGTTTTATAAAATATACCAGTAATGTATAACTAAATGTAGGGGTGTTTC
Source organism: Lithobates pipiens (assembly GCF_037356315.1). Classification (NCBI taxonomy): domain Eukaryota; kingdom Metazoa; phylum Chordata; class Amphibia; order Anura; family Ranidae; genus Lithobates; species Lithobates pipiens. Next base: position 250,115,463 of record NW_027507718.1, read on the forward strand.
TGGGATGTCATGAAAGATGTCCCTTTGCTGACAGCATTCACTTACTCAACAACTGAGTAAACTAGGGGACTTAAAGCTGCAGCACAATGCATGTACAGAAAATAAATACTTTGTCAGAATCCCCCAAAAATGTAATCTGAAGCAGGGGCTACAGGGTGGGCTGAATCTACCAGCTAGACAGGTAGAAGCTGAAAATCCAGAAATTTTGCAAAATTGGCATTCAGCGGCTGGGGGCATTCTTTTTCTTATGTTCCATTAGCTGGAGATGGTAAACTTGCCTGCTGAATGGTACAGTTGGAACTGACATGGCAGGATTGACAGAATAAGAGAGAGACTGCAGTCTACACGCGCCCCTACTCTGACACCCCTTAAAAGACTTTCATCCTTATTGCATAGTTGACAGTCCCAATTTACCCAAGACAATCCTGTCCCGATCGGAGGCCATCCCGATTCGGAATTTTGCCTTTTTTGTCCAGGGAAATTGAGAATGTTTGGCTCTCTAGCAGCTGGCTAACTATGTATAGGGGGTTACTATGTACAGGGGGTAACTATGTACAGGGGGGGTAACTATGCACAGGGGTTGTAAGTATGCACAGGGGGGTAACTATGCATGGGGGTAACTATGCACAGGGGGGTTACTATGCACAGGGGGGTAACTATGCATGGGGTAACTATGCACAGGGGGTATAACTATGCACGGGGGGTTACTATGTACGGGGGGTAACTATGTACAGGGGGTAACTATGTACAGGGGTAACTATGTACAGGGGGTAACTATGTACAGGGGTAACTATGTACAGGGGGTAACTAGGGGCAGAGGGGTAACTATGTACAGGGGAGGTAACTATGGCTCTGGTGTAAGGACTGACTCTGCTGGGGTCACCTGATGCATGGAGGGACTCTGCTGGGGGCATCTGATGCAAGGACAGACTCTGCTGGGGGCACCTGATCCAAGGACGGACACTGCCAGGGGCACCTGATGCAAGGACGGACTCTGCCCGGGACACCTAATGCAAGGATGGACTCTTCTGGGGACACCTGATGCAAGGACGGACCCTGCTGGGGACACCTGATGCAAGGACGGACTCTGCTGGTGGCAGGCGACATGGCAGGTGATACGCTCAAGGTTCCCAATGATTCGGCATTATAGTGAGTTTAATTTAATTTTATATTACAACGTAATAATAGAAATAATGCATTTCAGTCATCCTGACACCATAACAACCATAGCGCCGGGTTGATTGAAGCGCTAACACCAGGTGTTTGGAGTACTGTTATCTGCTGATTGTTAAACTCTGTCCCTAAAAATGTCTAAGGTACACTAGTGAAGAGGCCTACATGTTTCTGAGCATGGCAGATAGTAAAGAAGTCATTCATCTGTCAGATTCAGGCTCAGAATATGATTCTGTAGACAGCAGCAGCATCCTGACAGATAGCTCTGACGACTGAGTTGTGGTCCCTGCCAAGGTCAGGAGTATCCGACCCCGTCCTTCTGCTGTTGTTGAATGGAGCAGAGAGCCAGTACTAGTGCCGCTCATCCTTCTGGTGAACTGGCAAGCATCAGCGGCCTAGTACACCCTGGTCATAGTAAAACCAGCACTGCAGTATCACGTGGTGACATGGTGAGTCCTATAAGTGCAGTTCAAGCTGGTGAAGTGGTTAGCACAACTAGTGTCCCGCAGCCAGCAAGAAGAAGACAAACACAGGCCTGTCGAGCCCATAGTGCCCTTCCTGCTGCATTTGTCAATCCTAATTGGGAGCCCACCACTTCTGCAGCACCTGTACTTCATCCATTCACTGGCCAACCTGGAATTCAGGTGGAAACTGTTAATTTTAGGTCACTTGATTTTTATTTGCTGTTTTTCAAAGAAGATCTCTATAAATCTATTGTGAACCAAAGTAATTTGTATGCTGGCCAATTCATCGCCACTAATCCCCATTTGACCCTTGCTATTGAAACCTAATATCGTTTCCAAATTTAGGAACTCCCTGGGCCTGTCCCTTGACATGGGCATAACTAAAAAGAGTGAGTTGAGGTCATATTGGTTCACTGACCCAATTCACCATATGCCTGTGTTCTCTGCCTCCATGGCCAGGGCACAATACGATCAGATCTTGAGGTTCATGCACTTCAATGACAATGAACTCTGTCATCCTTGGGGTGACCCTGGTTACGATTGGCTCTACAAATGGGGTTTAAGATGTATAAGCTCTGCGACAGGGCCACAGGCTATACATATAGTTTTACGGTTTACGAGGGATGAGATAGTCACGTAGAGCTGGAGAACTGCAAAGATTACATAGGGAGCGCTAGTAAGATTGTGTGTGACTTGGTGTCACCCTTATTCGGAAAGGGGTACCACTTGTATGTGGACAATTATTACACGAGCGTGCCACTTTTTAGTCACTTGTTTGATCATGGAATTGGTTCCGGGGCTTACCCCAGTGGCTTGTAGATTCACATCTTAGGCTGGGGGAGAGAGCCTGCTTGAAGTGTAATAATTTGCTCGCTGTGAAGTGGAGGGATAATCGGAATGTTTTTATTCTGTCCTCCCTTCACACAGACACGACGGTCCAAATTCCTACGGCGACTGGTGTTGTTGAGAAACCCCTCTGTGTCCACGAATATAACCTTGATATGGGAGGGGTGGACCTCAACGACCAGTTGTTGGCACCCTACCTAGTTGCCCATAAGGCCAGACGCTGGTATAAAAAAGCGTCTGTATACTTATTTCAATTGGCTCTGTTAAATGCTTATGTGCTATACAAAGCTTCAGGATGAACTGGATCTTTCCTTAAATTCCTGGAAGAGATCATCACAGCCCTTCTGTTTCCAGACGGTACTGTGGCCCAACTATGGCCCAACTTCCCAATCCAAATGCAGTAAGCCGGCTGCATGACAGGCATTTTCTGTATGTCCTCTGTATGTCTGTATTTTGTTATCTCTCCCTCTATTCTCTCTCTATTGTTCTGCTCTTTTTTACTGTATTCTACAATGCAATGTTTTATTGTTACTATGTTTTATCATGTTTGCCTTTCAGGTATGTAATTCTTTTATACTTTACTGTTTACTGTGTTTTATTGTTAACCATTTTTTTGTTTTCAGGTACGCCATTCAGCTAAAGCACTGATTTATTTATCTTGACAGCAACAGCGTTTGCTCCCACGATAAATGAATCAGCGACTCCAGCTCTGTCTGAGGTGGTTTCACCACCACAGTTAAAAAAAAGAGCATATATGCCGAAGCATGGGGGCAGGGGTGGAGGAGCAATTTGCTCCTAACATTAGGGGTGGATTTCCCCCATGCTTCGGCATATATTTTATAATAACAGATTGCGTTAAAAAATGTTTTATTTTTACAGTTTTATTGTATTTGCTTTGCAGTTATGGTAAGTCTAAGCCCTTGTACACACGGTCGGATAATCTGTCGGATTGCGTTTTATCGGACCGTGTCGTCGGATAATCCGACTGTGTGTGGTATGCATCGGACTGATTCCGTCCGAATCTCCGTCCGACCCAATTTTCCAACATGTAAATATTTCCCGACCAACTGGGCCAGACGGACCTAATCCGATCATGTGTAGAGCATTTTCATCGGACCAAGTGCCACGCATGCTCAGATCAAATTCCTACATCAAAGCTATTGGCTACTAGCCTGAACGTAGTCCCATCGTAACGAAATTATGTCATCACGTTCTGAAAGATCGGATTTTTCGCCAACTTGGCCCGACCATGTGTATGCAACAGTTTCGGACAAGATCCGACGGACAAAATCCGACAGGCAAAATCCGACGGATTTGGTTGTTGAAATCTCCTTACTGTTATGCTGTAATATTACTTTGTTTTATTGTTAACCATCATTTGCTTAGCAAAGTTGCAGCACGGGTTTATTTATCTTGACAGCAACAGCGTTTGCTTCCACAATACATAAAGCCGTGACTCCAGCACTGTCGGAGGTGATTTCACCACCACAGTTAAACAAAAAAATGGTGCATGTATGCCCATCATTAGAAGTGGGTGGATGAAGGGCGGTATTCTAACGATGGGCATACCCACCGATTAATCTCTTTTTTTCGCTCAACCAACAGGCTGTATGAAAAAAAGAACATTACAATGTATGCCCAACAAGGATCAGCAATGTACTGGTATGATGCCTGCAGGTTTAGGTATCATCTTGGTATTATTCTTTTCAACCAGCGGTCGGCTTTCATGTAAAAGCAATCCTAGCAGCTAATTAGCCTCTAGACTGCTTTTATAAGCAGTGGGAGGGAACATCCCCCCCCCCTCCCACCATCTTCCATGGTTTTCTCTGGCTCTCCTGTCCCAAGAATGCAGCTGGTGGTTCCACCAGCTGACCATAGAGCTGATCAGAGACCAGAATGGCTCCAATCCTCTCTATGGCTTAAGAAACCGGAAGCTATGAGCATTTCATGACTTAGGTTTTCACCGGACATAAACAGAGCCATTGGCAAAGCATTTTATCACAATGATCTTGGTGTAGCCAGATGCTTTGAGGGCAGAGGAGACCTCTAGGGTCTAATAGACCCAATTTTTTTTTTTAAAGTACCTGTCACTACCTATTGCTATCATAGGGGATATTTACATTCCCTGAAATAACAATAAAAATGATTAAAAAAAATAAATGAAAGGAACAATTTAAAAATATAGTAAAAAAGCAAAGGCTCACGGGCAAAGGTGAACGCAAGCGCTGGTCTGCTGTCATATGTAAACAGCAATTGCACCATGCATGTGAGGTATCACCACGAAGGTCAGATCAAGGGTAGTAAATTTAGCAGTAGACCTCCTCTGTAAATCTAAAATGGTAACCTGTAAAGACTTTTAAAAATGTATGTAGTTTGTCGCCGTTGCATGTTTGTGCACAATTTTAAAGCATGTACTCAGCATAAAATCATCTTTTTTATTTCATCAAACATTTGGCCAATATAGTGTGTTTTAGTGCGTCAAAATTGAAAAAAGTGGTTTTTTTTTCCAAAAAATTGCGTTTGAAAAATCGCTGTGCAAATACTGTGTGAAAAAAAAATCCAACACCCACCATTTTAATCTGTAGGGCCTTTGTTTTAAAAAAAATATATCATGTTTGGGGGTTCAAAGTAATTTTCTTGCAAAAAAATAATATTTTTTCATGTCAACAAAAAGTGTCAGAAAGAGCTTTGTCTTCAAGTGGTTAAAAGAGTGGGTGATGTGTGACATAAGCTTCTAAATGTTGTGCATAAAATGCCAGGACAGTTCAAACCCACCCCCCCATGACCCCTTTTTGGAAAGTAGACACCCCAAGCTATTTTGCCACAAGTTTCAGAAAAATTACTTTTTTTTTATCGTAACAGGTGTAACAAAAAAAAATTGAGATGGTAAGAAATGTAGCGAGCACCAAACTAATTAAATATGGTAGAAAAAAAAGTTCTTTCTATGTGTTTACTGTATGTGCAATTGTCTCCAGCATCAAACCTTCCAGCATCAAACCTTAAAACAGTTTTTCAGTTTTTTGTTTTTTTAACAGAATTCTATTTTTTTTCTAGTTTTAGGGCCATTCCTTGTTTAAAGAGGGATTCCACCTACAAAAAAAATTAAAAGCCAGCAGCTATAAATACTACAGCTAATGACTTTTAATGAATGGACACTCACCTGTCTCAGGGTCCAGCAATATCTGCAGCCGAGACCGATCGGTCGGCTCTCGGCAGCTGCCACCGCCATTCTCGGTGAGGGAATCAGGCAATGGGAATGGTCCGCGCTGTCTCTGGGACCCGTGTGCGTCCCAGCAGACAGCGCTCCGAGGCAGGAAACAGCATAGACTCCCGTGGGAGTCTATGCCCGGAAGTGGGTGCAAATACCTGTCTTAGACAGGTATCTGCACCCCCTCCCCCCTGAAAGGTGCCAACTGTGACACCGGAGGGGGGGAGGGGGGGGGGGTTCTGATGAGTGGAATTTCTGCTTTAGGGTGGAACCCTGCTTTAATAAATAAATGTGGTCATTTTCCATATATCCCTCTAGTGTTTTTTATGTCTGTATTCTCCCTGGAATCTAGTTTTAAAAAATATATATTTTTCTTTGTCTTTTTTTCTTTCAGTGGTTGGCTACCATGCTGCATTGTGTCCTTTTTCTATCAGCCAAAAAAACATATGTAGCTGTGTCCCAGAACACAGGTACATTAATTTAGCAAAGGTGTACAACACACACTTCGTCAAGACTCCACCCTCTGATATGTTTTACCCAGAATGGGTTTAATTGTAGAGATGATGGAGGTAGCAGGGGTAAGACATTTTTAAACAATCATTTCTATTCATTGACCAAATCGATCTTGAAGTCTCAAAGTATCTATGATTTGCTTCCACAATAATCCTAATAATCTGCAAAGATACCAACCCAACCTGTCCAAATATGTATAACATTAACAAATAAAGGACATAGAAAAAAAATGAATACATAAATATTTCCTTTGTGAAAGGGATGTTTATTTTTTTTTTATTTTTTTTTACAAAACCTGTAAATATAACAAAATATATCTAGCAAAATATTATTTACAATATGGCACATATTATATTCTTATCAAAAAATATATACAAATATCACAATATTTACATATACGTTGTATATATACAGTATATACACACACACACAGAAAAAACATTTTGCACATTTTTTTCAAATCTGCTCTATGCCAGTGTTCATTGCAGATACAAGTCATGCACTCTTAAGTTGCATAATGTAAACATGGGTACTTTTGAGCATACTTCCAGTGGTAAAGAGATGACTTCGGCTAAGATCACTTCTAAGCAGTGGGAGCTTAGAAAATCTTTCGGGTTTACATGGTCCATTAAGCACATAAAATTTTCAACAGATTCACTTTAATATGTTAAAAATTTAACAACAGCTATTGCTGTGCCATGGCCAGTTTGCGTAGGGCAGTCATTAGTTAATCAATATACAGCACATATTGATAAAATACAATTCTGTTATTAAAAAAAATCATTGGCAGTGACTAATTTAAGTTCTATAGAAATGTTCTACGTCGTTCTTCATTAGTAAAAAAAATGACAAAGCTGCATCACAAGAGAAATGTGTTAGTTCCTTATACCTCTGTATTATACTGCTTTTCACATGATTGTCAGCTACGCTGCAATAAAGCTATGCATGTTGATATGTAATGATTGTCCTAGGGGGTTACTGGAGGTGAAATTTCTTCTTCACTGTTTTTGAGATGGATGCCTGATCACTTGTATTTTCTTCCTGTTCCTAGAAGAAAAAAAAATATTATTGGCTGCTTACTGGCAAAAGCATCTTTTAGAAAAATATAAATCTAGGCAAAGCTACAATTGTATATAAATGGGAAAGGTTAGAAACTCTGCAGGGTTTTTTTTTTATTATTTTTTTTTATTTCTTTACTTATAAGAAGTTTCTAGTAGAGTGCAAGTAACTGTTACAGTAATGCCCTGTACACACGGTTGTACTTCCCGACGGAAAAACGTGTGATCGGATCTTGTTGTCGGAAGATCCGATCGTGTGTGGGCTCCATCTGACTTTTTCTGTTGGAATTTCCGACACACAAAGTTTGAGAGCAGGATCAAAAATTTTCTGACAACAAAATCCGATCGTTTAAATTCCGATTGCGTGTAGACGATTCGGATGGACAAAGTGCCACGCATGCTCAGAATAAATTACGAGACGAAAGCTATTGGCTACTGCCCTCTTTATAGTCCCGTCATAGGTGTTGTACGTCACCTCGTTTTGAACGATTGGATTTTCCGACAGCTTTGTGTGACCGTGTGTATGCAAGACAAGTTTGGGCCAAAATCCGTCAGATAAAATCTGATGGATTTTGTTGTCAGAATGTCCAACCGTGTGTACAGGGCATTAGAGTCAGTCAGTTTACAAAAAGTTAATAAAGTATTATTATATAAATAGAACAAAACAATTGTAATTTTTATCGCTTTGTCCTTGTTGGGAAGATTCCTCTCACTTCCTATCCCAATAACCACAATCTCTGCACACAAGTGATTTCCCAAATAAGGACACTTAAAAAAAAACAAAAAAAAAAAACTTACATTTATCATAAACACTGTGTGGAAATACACAACACACAACGGAGTTGATTTACTAAAGGCAAATAGACTGTGCACTTCACAAGTGCAGTTGCTCCAGAGCTTAGTAAATGAGGGGAAGCACTGCTGACTTCCATCATTCAATCATGTGCAAGCAGAAATGCTTTTTTTATTTCCCTTCCATGTAATTGCGTATTTTTTGTAAAGTGTAGCTTTACTTTAATAAGCTCGGAGCAAGTGCACTTGCAAAGTACACAGTCTATTTGCTTTTAGCAAATCAACCCCAATGCGTATACTGGCTGGTTACAACTGGAATGATGCGCTAAGTTAAGGGTTTCCAAACTTTCTAAATAAAGGGCCAGTTTACTGCCCTTCAGGCTTTAGGGGGGGGGGGGGGGGGACTGTGGCCAGTGGAAGTAGAAAATGCCCCATTATCAGTGCCCCATCACTGGTTTTAATTGGAGGAATAGAGCCCCAATGGTGATATCAATGAGAAGAATAGTGCCTCACTAATGGTGCCAATAAGGGGAATGGTGCTCCATCATTACTGTCAGTTGGTAAAATGGTGTCTTAGGGGCTATATAAAGGCAAGCAAAGGGCCACATCTGGCCCCCAGGCCACAGTTTGGAGACCACTGCTCTAAGTAATAAATTCCCTCATAAACAATGCTTGATAAGCCACACCTGTAATGGAATTCAAGTTTTTTTTTTAATCCTAACCAAAATGTATTGGGAAATATAGACAATTTTAGATATCACCCTGCTTTAACACAGTAGTATCAAAAAAATAAATAAAAAAAAGCTGTTAACAAAAGTAAAAAAAATAAAAACATTTTAATAAATCTATAAATCATTATTGTTGTATATACATTGTCCAATAAATAACACTTACTTAATCTTTCCATCAAGAATAGCTTTTACTTGTTTCATGGTAGGATTGACACATTTTGTTTCTGTTTTTGAGCCAGCTTTCTTGGTAGCTTTGTTGCGTTTAACAGTAGCGCTGTGAAGGAAAAGCACAAAATTAACATATATAATACGTTTTCATTCTAGTGACTATTTTCATATTCATTCACAAAGGGCACACATAAATTTCCCATAGGATACCGCTCACAATTACAGAAATGTATACTTTTAGAACAAGGTACCAAAAGTACATCAGCTCCTGAGTAGTATTTACTGTAGAACTCAATTTTTTCTTATTTTTTTAGAATTTTAATTTATAATCCTCTGCACCCCCCATTCCATATTAACAAAAAAAAAATTGTGCCAGTGTTCACTAACCCCTTTCACGCTCCAGTACTGTCCCTGACTTCCTACTCAGTCCAGTGCCATAGGTCCCCTTTTAGAGTAGAATGATAGAGTGTTGTTCGGCCCTGAAGAAGACCTCCAGCACTGGACTGAGCAGGAAGCCAGGGACAATGCTGAAGCATGGAGAAAGTAAGTGGCTACTGGCATTTCCTGTGGGCCTGTCATTTACATGCCATCCCCTAGGGGTGCATAATCACGCAGACTAGGCTCACAGTACCCTAGGCCTGAATGGCAATCACACATCATTATGTAAGCGCTGCTCATTCTTGAAAGAATACCAATCCCCCATTGCTGCCAAAAAAACTAGAAAACAAGGTTCCAATAGTGCATCCTTTCTAAATTTAAAGCAGAACTACATTATTGTTTTTTAATTTATAATGTCCCCACTGTATATTAAAAAAATATTGTGCTAGTTTTCCCTTACTGTCGCTGAGTTCACAGGAAATGCCAGTGTTAATTTACCCCCTCCAAGCTCCAGTGCTGTCCCCAACTTCCTGCTCAGTCCAGCACCGGATTTCCCCTTCAGGGTAGAATGAGATAGTGTTGTTCTGCCTCGAAGAGGACCTCTGGTGCTGGACCAAGCAGGAAGTCAGAGACAGCACTTGAGCTTGGAGGGGGTAAATGAACACTGGCATTTCCTGTGAACCCAGCCTGTCATTTACACTCCATCCCTAGGGGGTGCATCATCATACAGGCTGGGCTCACAGTACCCTAGACCTGAATGACGATCACACATCATGATGTAAGCACTGCTCAGTCGTGGAGGTCATCCTCCACTGCTACCAGAAGAACTAGAAAAAGCCAGGAAAGCCATCACTAGACTAGCAATAAGCCCTTGTACACACGGTCGGAGATTCCGATGGAATGTTTCCTATCGGACCGTTTTGTCGGATATTCCGACTGTGTGTGGTCTGCATCGGACTGTTTCCGTCGGAATATCAAGTTTTCCAACTTGCCGGTAAAATTTTCCAACAAAATGCTCCTATCGGACATACTCCGATCATGTGTAGCCTACTCCGACGGACAAAGTGCCACGCATGCTCAGATCAAATTCCTAGACCAAAGCTATTGGCTACTAGCCTGAACGTAGTCCCGTCGTAACGAAATAACGTCATCACGTTATGTACAATCGGATTTTCCGACAACTTAGTCCGACCATGTGTATGCAACATCACTTCCGGACCTCTTCCGGAATTAATCCGTCGGAATTAATCCGACGGATTTGGTTGCCGGAATCTCCGACCGTATGTACGGGGGCTAAGACTTCATGGAAAATGTATGTATAGAGGGGGAAAAAAAATACCAGAGGGGTTGAAAGACAGTTGGTAGGGAAATATTGGAGTTTCACTGTGTATGCCACACTAAACATGAAAAAGCACTGAAATGTTAAAGGGCTGGTGTAAACCTCACATGGCAGTAGGAAATTCCTAATACAAATATACATAGAATAAGTTGGCCAGAGGAGCTCTCAAAGGCACCACATCCCAAACATTATTAAACAGGACACTAGGAGTGCTCTCTATCAGAGCTGGGATTATTTAGATGCCAATAACTAGAATCAAAAACATGCATTAAAATTCAAACAATTTATTTGTATATTTCATATTAAAAAATGTAGGAAATGATTGAAGGTATATAAAAAAAACAATCCCGATTGCTACACCATAACAAGCAACTGTAACTAATTCACCACTTTGATGTCAAACATGAAGTGCCTCCATGTTTTTAATATATCCTTATTCGTTTCCTACATTTTTTAATATAAAAAATGCAAATAAATTTATTGACTTTTAACGCATGTTTCTGATTCTAGTTATTGGCACCTAAAAAAATCTCAGCTCTCATAGAGAGCACTCCTAGTGTATCATTTAATACAAATATACAGTTAGATATTAACTAGCAACAGGGTATTCTATGACTTAATCAGTGTTATTTGTAGAAGAAAGCAAATATATCATCTGAAGCATATCGCGGCTTACTTACATATATTCTTCACTTGCACATTTGGGACTTGGTGGAAAAATCTCTAACTTCACTGTTCTCTTTATATCGAGCTTGTTTGAAAAATTCTGACATTTGCATCGCTCTCCATTTTGTCCTTGTTGTCCTGAAGGGAGATAGTAATTAGGAAACTGCACTCAATTACAATATTAAAACATGAAAAAATGTAAAATAGTTTTAGCAGAACAAACACAAATGCTGATAAGTTGGTGCTAATAGTTTGCACGTAAAATCAATGACCTTACCTTGTACAAGGACGGCAGAAAGCAGAATACAAACGAGGACAGCACACTTGAAGTCCATGATAACAGCAGATGCAGTGCTCTATGCAGCCAAGAACAAGTAAAGGCAGCTGGACGAAGAAACACAGATATATTTATACTCGCTGTTACTGCATGACCTATGGTATGACGGGGAAGTCCTGGATTTCAGCACTTCTTCTAAACCTTACGCTTTAGAGGAAACCTCTATGAAAGTGAAACTGAACAGTGAACCACTATGAAATTCTTTTCCCTATGGAATTTTACAAAAGACGCTTGTTGAGTATTTTTATTAGTTTATTTTTCTTATGCACTTACCTAGAATTTAAACCAATAATCAATTTAACACACAATTATAATATACATTTGTACATGGGACTTAAGAAGATAAGGGAGTTCTGCATGTTAAATATTCAATAAAATCATCAAACTATTTTATTTATCATCCATTCAAAACATAATAAAATCAAATAGCAATGCAATATTAATTCCTTATTTAGTAAAAGTAAGTATTAAAGCTGGTGTATAAAGTACTTAAAAAACTGTGTGTTTTTATGTGTGTTTGTTTCCAGCTCCAAAAAAACATAGACAACACATATAGCGTTAACCGGAAGATTTTACCCCTTAACCTCCCTGGCGGTATGATTATTTCGGATTTTAGGTGCTAAAAGCGGTACATTTATTTTGCATGAAAATTTGGCGTTTTATATTGTAGTCCTGCAATTCTTAGGAATAACTCACTTAAATCTGTCCAAACCAGAGTCTAGCAGACATCCCAGGTATAATAAAGTTTGAAAAATGAAATCATAAATTATAATATAATAAATAATTATAAATAATTGTACCAAATAATAATATAACAATAATAAAAAATATTCAATAATGTAATCAAATCAAAAACACTGAAATTTGCTCAGTTGCAGAATTGTCACTGTCATTACTTTTCAGTATTTGATGACAGATCTCCCCACAAATCGCTATCGCTCAATTCTGTGAGTGATTCCAATTTATTATCGCTGTTTTCTAGCTGGTCTAAAACCATTTTTGATGTAAAGGGACAGTTTTGGTTGCTATGGACAATCTCCAGTTTCCAGGCATAAAGAACAGTTTTTATTACATAAAACTGCATGCAGGACACTGGGCAGACCACTAGGGACAACGGGGATGTGAAATATTTACATACAGCAATGTAATCTGTAACATTACATTATACTGTATGTTTACTGTTTGTTTCACTTTTTGAATTTGGCGCCGATCTCCGTCCCCGTGCGTCGCAATGCTCGCAGGGCACAGAGATCGGCGATGTGATGCATCGGCGAGACACGGCTCGCTCGTACAGCGGGGAGACAACGCTGGATCCGAGAGAGAAGGTAAGTAAACCTCCTCCTGGATCCAGCGATGCGGTCCCGAGTCTGGCTCGGGGATACCGCTTTTGGTATGAAAATTCCACCCCGAGCCAGACTCGGGAATACCGCCAGGGGGGTTAATGACCGGGCAATTTTTGGCAATACGCCACTGCGTAGATTAAACTGTCAATTGCGACACTGTACCCAAACAAAATTGGCGTCCTTTTTTTCCCACAAATAGAGATTTCTTTTAGTGGTATTTGATCACCTCTTCGGTTTTTTTTTTTTTTTGCTATAAACAAAAAAAGACTGACAATTTTGAAAAAAAAAAATTATATTTTTTTACTTTTTGCTATAATACATATCCCAAAAAATTATAATTTCTTAATCAGCTTAGGCCAATATGTATTCTTCTACATATTTTTGGTATAAAAAAAATCGCAATGAGCGTATATTGATTGTTTTGCGCAAAAGTTATAGCGCCACAAATTAGGGGATAGATTTATGGCATTTTTATTATTAAATAATTTTTTTTACTAGTAATGGTGGGGATCAGCTATTTTTAGCGGGACTGCGACATTGTGGCGGACAGATCGACCACTTTTTACACTATTTTGGGACCACTGACATATATAAATATGCACTGATTACTGTATAAATGACACTGGCAAGGGAGGGGTTAACACTAGTGGTGATCAAGGGGTTAAATTTGTTCCCTGGGAGGTGTTTCTAACTGTGGGGGGGGGGGAGTGGACTGACTGGAGGAGGAAAGAGGTCGCTGTTCCTGATCACTAGGAACAGACTAACACTCTTAACCCCCCCCCCCCCCCCAGTCAGAACGGGGATCTGTTTGTTTATATTGACAGATCTCCATCCTGGCTCTCCGTGGAGCGATTGCGGGTGCCCGGCGGGCATTGCAGCCGCCAGCTACGTGCAAGGCTCCCCCCATGCAGCGGGCGCACGCACCTGCTATAGCTCTTAAAAGAGCTGGCGTAAACCTACATCGATTTGTGGGAACGAGCTGATGTATGACAGCGGCTGGTCAGCAAGTCGTTAAACAGCTTAATTTTCAAATTTTTTGTTTTGGTTTTGGGACCATTTATCATATGGCCAACAAATGTGGTAATTTTCCATATATCCCCCTCGTGTTTGTATTCTCCAGTGTCCATTTTTATCGTGGAAAATATTTTAGACTACAAAATAAACACTATTTTAGTCCACTAAAATACAGCTAAAACAATTTAGATGACTAAAATACGACTAGAACTAACATGTCATCTTAGTCAAAAGCCTATGACTAAAACAAAATTGAAATTTCACATCAAAATTAACACTGCTCTACTACATAAGAATTTGTATCTACTAAGCTGTTGAAAGAGCAAACAAATAGGAAAAAGGCTTTCTTATTTTTTGTCTTAATATTTAACGTTGGTAATATATTCAGGTATTATGTGCAATGGCATTACAGCCAATAGAGTTCACATTTTTTTTTTTTTTATATATTTTAAAGTTGAACATCCGTTTGTCACAAAGTAATATTTTTGTTTGTTTATGAAACGTTATATATCACAACGGCTAAATCTGTGTCTGTAGTGCGCGTTCAAACCTTAATACCATAAATAATAACATATTATACGATTTTACTCCAGGAGTGTATAAAGAGTTTGGAAATGCTTAAATAATGCATTACAATTTAAAATTATTAGATATTAGTCAACTAAAATGTACAGGAGATTTTAGTCAACTAAAATACGTCTAAAAGTAAAACAATTCAAATGACTAAAATACTACTAAAACTAAAATGTAATTTTAGTCAAAAGACTGACTAAAACAAAATCAAAATGTGAAATTATATAACCAAAGTGACACCCACGCCTAATTAAACAAAAATGATGGTGTATGCAGCTGCTGTCTAATATTCCCAACAGGGACCTGTGAGTGTGGTGTGTTAACTTTCTGCATGAGGTGGAATATTCATTACAAGGGTTACCCTGTGAATCACCAACAGGCACTCAGGGTTGCACAATTTTATGGACTTTTTCTGCACTATTTCACTTTAAGATTTTGCATAATTGTGCACCATATGTGTTTAGATTTACACTTATATCAGTATTTATAGTTTGGTAATTTTGTGATTTATCAAGGCGTGAATTTATTTTTGTTGTTTTTTTTTTTTTTTAGACGTCACAGCAAGTGCTGTCCAGGAATAACTTTACTGAAATTTGAAATTAACACTATCACTAGTAATATTGTATGTAAAAGCCCAGCTCCCGGCGGCTCAAATGCTGTGTGTTGCCAGTTAAAGCAGAGTTCCGCCCCCCCCCCCCAAAAAAAATTAAAAGTCAGCAGCTACAAATACTGTAGCTGCTGACTTTTAATATAAGGACACTTACCTGTCCAGAGATCCCGCAATGTCGGCACCCCAACTGATTTTTCATTTGGCAATCAGGTGCTGCCGCCACCATTCCTTTGAAAGTAAAATCAGCAGTGAAACCTTGTGGCTTCACAATCGGTTCCTTACTACGAATGAGCGAAGCACACTGCACTTTGTGAATGGCCCAGCTACGAGGGGAAGAGGAGGGCGCGAACTTCCGGGGGACCTTGTCTCACCATGAAAGGTGCCTAATGTGGCAGCAGAGGGGGGAAAGCAAACAAGCGGAGCTTTGCTTCTTGGGTGGAGCTCCACTTTAAGCAGTAGCTTGCAATAGCTTAAAATATTTTTTTTTCTGTTTATCTTTTTTTCCGTGGTGAGCTACCATGTGGCATTGTGTGACTATGTCCTTTTTTATTAGCCAAAAAAAACAAAAAAACAAGTGGCTGCACACTAATGTGTCCCAAACACAGGTATATTTATTTAGCAAAGGTATACAAGAAACACACCATCAAGGCTCCACTCTATTTAATGTTTTTTTTATCTAAGGCCCGGTTCACACTGATGCAACAATCGCTCTGAATTTGGAGCACTTGTCGCATCAAAAATCCCATTCAGTGCAATGGAACCGTTCTTATAGGTGTGACTTGAGTCACTCTGGCCTAGAAAAAGGTTCCTGCACTTCTTTTGGTCCGACTTTGGTACTACTTGCATTGACTTCTGTTAAAGAATTTGCGTGCAAGTCGTGCCAAAGTCACGCTGGGTCCAACTTCTTGAGGTCAGTGTGAAACCGGGCATAAATGGGTGTAATTGTAAAGCTGAGAGAGAAAACAGGGGCAAGTCATTTATATACAACCATTTGTATTCATTGGGCGATAGATCTTGACGTTTTAAAGTGTCTATGATTTACTTCTGATTATATAAAGTGAAGAGGGCGCAGTATATTAACCCCCCCTGGCGGTATTCCCGAGTGTGGCTCGGGGTGGGGATTTTGTACCAAAAGCGGTAACTCCGAGCCAGCCTCGGCAGCACATTGCTGAATGCAGGAGGAGGTTTACTTACCTTCTCCCCTGGATCCAACGATGTCCCCCTGCTGTGTGAGCGGCTCGTCTTCCGCTCGATGTATCATGGAGCAGATCTCCGTTCCCTGTGAGCGTTGCGACGCACGGGGACGGAGAACGGCGCCAAATTCAAAAAGTGAAACACACACATTACATACAGTATAATGTAATCTTACAGATTACATTGCTGTATGTAATTATTTCACATCCCTTTTGTCCCTAGTGGTCTGCCCAGTGTCCTGCATGCAGTTTTATCTTATGAAAACTGTTCTTTATGCCTGGAAACTGGAGATTGTCCATAGCAACCAAAACTGTCCTTTTACATCAAAAATGGTTTTAGACCAGCTAGAAAACAGTCATAATAAATTGAAATCACTCGCAGAATTGAGCGATAGCGATTTGTGGGGAGATCCGTCATCAAATACTGAAAAGTAATGACAGTGACAATTCTGCAACTGAGCAAATTTCAGTGTTTTTGATTTGATTACATTATTGAATCATTTTTATTATTGTTATATTATTATTTGGTATAATTATTTATAGTTATTTATTATATTATAATTTATGATTTCATTTTTCAAACTTTATCATACCCGGGATTTCTGCTAGACTCTGGTTTGGACAGATTTAAGTGAGTTATTCCTAAGAATTACGGGACTACAATATAAAACGCCAAATTTTCATGCAAAATAATTGTACTGCTTTCAGCACCTAAAATCTAAAATAATCATACAGCCAGGGAGGTTAATACATGATGGTTTAAACGTATTTAAAGTGGTTGTAAACCCTTACAAACCACTTTGACCTACATGTAAGCCTAGATTAAGGCCGCGTACACACGGGCGGACTGTTCGCCCAACCTTGTCCGCTGAACAGTGTTTGGGCGGACAGTCCGCTCGTGTGTGGGCTTTCAGCAGACAGTTTCAGCGGACAGTTGGACGGACAAAGTCTTTCGGAAATTCCGAAAAACTGTCCGCTGAAACTGTGTTTGAGCGAACAGTCCGCCCGTGTGTGGGCTTGTCCGCTGTACTTTCGAAATGAGCGGACTGTTCCCGCTCGGAAAGTCCGCCCATTTCGAGCGCGTGTACAGGTAGGCGGGGCCCGCGAAGGAGACGTCGCGGGCTCCGCCGCCTGGAATGGGCTTAAAGGGGAACCCCAACGCCGAAAAAAATCGGCGTGGGGGTTCCCCCCAAGTCCACACCAGACCCTTGTCCGAGCACGCTACCCGGCCGGCCAGGAAAGGGGGGCGAGCGAGCGCGCCCCCCCTCCTGAGCCGTACCAGGCCGCGTGCCCTCAACATGGGGGGTGCCTTGGGGAAGGGGGGGCCGCGCGGCCCCCCCACCCCAAAGCACCTTGTCCCCATGTTGATGAGGACAAGGGCCTCTTCCCGACAACCCTGGCCGTTGGTTGTCGGGGTCTGCGGGCGGGGGGCTTATCGGAATCCGGGAGCCCCCTTTAAGAAGGGGGGCCCCCGGATACCGGCCCCCCACCCTATGTGAATGAGTATGGGGTACAATGTACCCCTACCCATTCACCTGTGAAATAAAGTACAAAAAAAAACACAACACATGGAAAAAGTATTTTATTGCACAGCTCCGGGGGTCTTCCGTCTTCGGGGGTCTTCTCGCCGGACTCCTCCGCTATGTGTGTGTAGCTCTTTTACTAGCGGAGGAGTCCGGCTTTCTTCCTCCCCGCCGCCGGCCTCTTCTCCCGACTTCGGGGGTCTTGTCCCCCTCTTCGGTTCTTCTGCCGGGCCACCGCGCCTGGTCCGGTGGCCCGGTCTTCTGTCGCCGTCTTCCGTTCTTCTGTCGCCGCCTTCGGTTCTTCTGCCGGGCCACCGCGCCTTCTTGTAGCTCTTTTACAGGCGGTGGCCCGGTCTTCTGTCGCCGCTGTCGTCGTCGCCGCCGCCGCCGCCGCCTTCCGTTCTTGTTCTTCTTCTTGTTCTTCTTCTTCTTCTCCTGGAGATGTTGACTCGACGAGCTCTCCGGCCGGAATGCCAGAGCCGCGCTGTGCGGTCACTTATATAGTGACAATGGGGCGGTGTCACATGGTATATGTCACATGGGTTGGTCACATGGGTTGATGTCACATGGGGACTATGACATCGTAAGGGGCGGGGTCACCATGTGACCAACCCATGTGACATATACCATGTGACACCGCCCCATTGTCACTATATAAGTGACCGCACAGCGCGGCTCTGGCATTCCGGCCGGAGAGCTCGTCGAGTCAACATCTCCAGGAGAAGAAGAAGAAGAACAAGAAGAAGAACAAGAACGGAAGGCGGCGGCGGCGGCGGCGGCGACGACGACAGCGGCGACAGAAGACCGGGCCACCGCCTGTAAAAGAGCTACAAGAAGGCGCGGTGGCC
This sequence comes from Lithobates pipiens, assembly GCF_037356315.1. Lineage (NCBI taxonomy): Eukaryota > Metazoa > Chordata > Amphibia > Anura > Ranidae > Lithobates > Lithobates pipiens. The sequence continues at coordinate 250,134,240 of NW_027507718.1, forward strand.
CGGCAGAAGAACCGAAGGCGGCGACAGAAGAACGGAAGACGGCGACAGAAGACCGGGCCACCGGACCAGGCGCGGTGGCCCGGCAGAAGAACCGAAGAGGGGGACAAGACCCCCGAAGTCGGGAGAAGAGGCCGGCGGCGGGGAGGAAGAAAGCCGGACTCCTCCGCTAGTAAAAGAGCTACACACACATAGCGGAGGAGTCCGGCGAGAAGACCCCCGAAGACGGAAGACCCCCGGAGCTGTGCAATAAAATACTTTTTCCATGTGTTGTGTTTTTTTTTGTACTTTATTTCACAGGTGAATGGGTAGGGGTACATTGTACCCCATACTCATTCACATAGGGTGGGAGGCCGGTATCCGGGGGGCTCCCGGATTCCGATAAGCCCCCCGCCCGCAGACCCCGACAACCAACGGCCAGGGTTGTCGGGAAGAGGCCCTTGTCCTCATCAACATGGGGACAAGGTGCTTTGGGGTGGGGGGGCCGCGCGGCCCCCCCTTCCCCAAGGCACCCCCCATGTTGAGGGCACGCGGCCTGGTACGGCTCAGGAGGGGGGGCGCGCTCGCTCGCCCCCCTTTCCTGGCCGGCCGGGTAGCGTGCTCGGACAAGGGTCTGGTGTGGACTTGGGGGGAACCCCCACGCCGATTTTTTTCGGCGTTGGGGTTCCCCTTTAAGCCCATTCCAGGCGGCGGAGCCCGCGACGTCTCCTTCGCGGGCCCCGCCTACCTGTACACGCGCTCGAAATGGGCGGATTTGCCTCCTCCTTACGTGGGCGAGTCCGTTCATTTCAAAAGTTGAGCGAACTGTTTGCCCAACCTTGTTCGTCAAACAGTCCGCTCGTGTGTGGGCAAGTCCGCTCATGCAAATTTTGAGCGGACTGTTTGCCGAAACTGTTTGACGAACAAGGTTGGGCAAACAGTCCGCGCGTGTGTACGCGGCCTTAGGCTTACCTGTAGGTCCAAGAAATATCTCCTAAACCTACACGGTTTAGGAGATATTTACTAAAAGACAGCAGCGCGCAGGCGCACTATTGCCGTTAGCAGCAGCATGTGCCGTTAGTGGCAGGTCCCATGCGCATGCACAGGAGTGACGTCATCGCTGCTCCAGCGCTGTAAGTGGCCAGAGCAGCGATACCCGGAAGAATATGGACGCTCTGGACTACAGGGGACAGTGGTGACTTCGCTGGCTACTGTGTCAGGTAAGTAACACATAATGGGCTAGTATGCAATGCATAGTAGCCCATTATGCTTTACCTTTGCAGGGAGACAAAGAGGAAGTAAACCCATTAGGGTTTACTTCCTCTTTAAACCAATGGAAATGACATTCAGTGATGACCTAAAAATACAATAAACGAAATATACTTATATACATATAAACATGTGCTCATAACAATGTATTGACCGATAAAGCCAAGAAAAATTGTATAGAAATAGTCCCAAACAAAACACATAAAGTGATCCAAGGGAATCTTCTGTGCAGATATTCTTCTTAAGAGATAGTGAATATTCCTTCACCACAAACATTAAAAACACCCCACATGCTCTGAATAAATATTCTGCTTACCAGAAAGATTTAGCTCCTTTAATTGAGTCAAATCAAGCTTTGGCAGGATAATGCCTGCTACATAGGTGTAACGGTAAATATATGGAACTCTTCCTCTGCAGATATATACATGATATGTAAGAGAAATAATGGAAAGCCATAGCGCAATCTTATTTATTTAAAATGTGATAAAAAATACAAAAGCCGAATGGCTGCTTACATGTAAAGGTGCCTTAACCCAGCACTGGGGCTGCTGGCTTGTCTGTGATGGATGGTGCCTTGTGTCCAACCTCCCTGGGTGGCAAGCATTACACCAACCCGCCCGGAACAACCAAAGGGATCGGACGTGCGTAGGATAACATGACCGAGTACCGCCTTGATGTACGTTTCGTTATTACGTCATCAAGAAGCGTGATTTTACTTCTGCAATAATCCCATCAATCTTTAAAGATACCATTCTAATCCGCCCAAATATATATAACATTAACAAATAAAGTGCATACAAAAAATGCCCTTAAAAGCATTGACGTTTAAATATAAATTAAATAAAACCTAAAAGCAATATAAATAAATTTAAAACAATGGACCAGTAAGTGGAAGAATATTTGCGTACTTACACGTAAGCATACGCTCTGTATAAAATATGCTTCCTCCACATAAAAAGGTCACTGGTCTGGCTAACTTTTAATAAACCAACACATTATATTTCCTTTGCAAAATAGATTTTTATTTAGCTATTCTTTTTTCTTCTCTTTTTTTTTTACAAAACATGTATACATAAAAATATTACTTACAATATGGCACATATTATATTCAAACAATATTTACAAATGTCACACTATTTTCATATAATATATATATATATATAGATATATATATATATATATACACATACATAATCCATATTTTTAGCTTTTGTATAATTGGTGAACATGCTCCTATAAGTGCTCTTTTTAGATCACACATAAAATGATTCTGTCAGTAAAATGGTCCCTGTTAAATAAACAGCATATAGTGCAGTGCGTAATCTACACAGTCCAGGAGCATAAAACATCTTGTACACCTCAAATTTGGTATATGCCAGTGTTTATTTGAGATCTACTCCCCAAATAATAGATAAATGGCATTGCTCAGCATACTTCCAGTGGTTCAGAGTCACCCGAGTTTCACTAAGACCATTCCTAAGCAGTGGGAGGTTTAGAAATGTTGGGGGTTTACATAGTCCATTTGGCGCAGTGTAAAATAAAATACTGTATAGCAAATTTGCTTTTGAAATAATCTTTACTTCATTAAGTTCAGTTCTATAGAAGCGTTCTACGTTGTACTATATTAGTAGTAAAGCTGCAAAGCTTCATCACAAGATAAGCCTTAGTTCCTTATAGATACTGCTTTCCACGTGGTTGCTAGCTGCTGTGCATTAAATCTACGCATATTGATTTGTATTGATTGCCAGAGTCAGGGGGTACTGGTGGTGTCTTTCCTTCACTGGTTTTGTGATAGATGCTTGATCACTTGTATTTTCCTCCTGTATCAAAAGAAAATAAAAAATGTTAGTTTCTCTCTCTCTCTCTCTCTCTCTCTCTCTCTCTCTCTCTATATGTATGTATATATATATATATATATATATATATATATATATATATTTATATTTATTTATATATATATTTATTTATATTTATTTATATATATATATATATATATATATATATATATATATATATATATATATATATATATATATATATATATAAAGCTGTGATTGGAAATAAATTGGAAAGTTTAGAACCTCTAACGTTTCTTGTTTTTTTAAAATAATTTTTTAAATGATATAGTTACATTTTGTAGAGTCAGATTGGAAAAGTACAAAGTTATTGTCATTTTTATCACTGACTGTGTCCCTGTTGAAGAGATTCATCTCCCTTCTGATCAGATTCATAACCACAATCTCCGGGACAAAAGGGCACAATAAAAAAAAAACTGACAAAATCTACACATTTACCATAAACATGGTGTGGAAAATCTATACTAGCTGGTTAAAATGTCACGGTCAGTAATAAATTCCCACCAGTTATGCTTTGATTAGCTGCGTCTGTAAAAAAATTGGAGCTTTTCTATCCCTAACCACACAAAATGTACTGGGAAAGGCAGACAATTTCAGACGACAATTTGCTTTAACATGGCAGAATCACATAAAGAGGAAAACTTAAAAGTTGAAAAAAGTTTTAATAAATCTGTATATTATTATCTTTTTATATACATTGTCCAATAAATAACACTTACTTCATCTTTTTATCGAGAATAGCTTTTACTTGTTTCATGGCAGGATTGACACATTTTTTTTCTGTTTTTGAGCCAGCTTTCTTAGTACCTTTGGGGCGTTTGACGGTAGCGCTGTAAAGAAAAAACACAATATTAACACTCTACTGACTATTTTCATGTTGATTCATAACTGGTAAATATAAGTTTCACATAGCATACAGCTTACAATTACAGTGACTTTGTCAGCTCCTGAGGAGCATTTAAAGCAGAACTCCATTTTTTAAAAATGTATATTCTTCTAACTAGAATGACAGAGTGCCGTTCTTCCCTGAATAGGAACTCTGGTCCTGGACCAAGTAAGAAGTCAAGGACAGCACGGGAGCATGGTGAGAGTAAGTGGGCACGTCATCACACAGGCTGGGCTCAAAGTACTCCAAGTCATGAATGGTGATCATACATCATTACTTAAGTGGCACTCAGTCCTGGAAAAATACCCATCCAAACTGCTGGTAGAAGAAGCTGGGAAAAACATTATAGGACCAGTACTAAGACTTCAAGAAAACTGTATATATAGGGTTTTTTTTTTAAATACCCAGGGTGGGGTGGGACAGACAGATGGTGGTGAAATCCTGAAGTTTCGCTGTGAGCCATGCTTAACAGGAAAAAGCTCAAAAAAGATAGCATTAAATGGTAAATACAGTAAAGCCTCATACACACTACAGGCAAATCCCACTTTTAAGTACACAATGGGGGTTATTTACTAAAGCTGGGAAGTGCAAAATCAGACTCACTTCTGCTTAGAAACCAATGAGCTTCTAGGTTTTATTATCAAAGCTTAAATGGACAAGCCAAGATTAGAAGCTCATTGGTTTCTATGCAGAAGTGAGCCTGATTTTGCACTTTCCAGCTTTAGTAAATAAACCCCATTGTGTATTCGATTTTCTGCAGTTTTTTGTCTTCAGATTTACCATAACCATATAATATGAGGTCAAAAACGTAAGAGTTTTAATTTGTATGCAATTAGATAGTCGCTAGCAACAGTAAATTCTAAAGCCCCATACACACGATTAGATTTTCTGCAGATTTTTTGGCTTCAGATTTATCAAAACCAGGTAGTGGAAAATAATTAATAATCTCAAGAGAATATGGGGTGTCCGGCGCTACCTATTATCAAAGATGAGTACCACCCTTATTTCCACTAGACACAATATTACCACAAGACAGTAGGTTAATCGTTATAAATTTGTTGGAAACAGTCGAAACCTCACCAAAAAAATACAATAAACTGTGCATAAAGAGACTACAGGAAATCTTATAAAGTGCTTTGTGCAAGGATAAGTGCTACATATAATGCTTGTTGTGGATCACATGCAATTCACACAATTCCCTATATGTGTTATATTATTCAACAATAATAAACTACAAAAAAAATTAGGCTATAGTGCAACCTCATGAAAAACCAAAAACAATATGGCTATAAAAAACTTTATAGGCACCAAACCCCAAACCTCATGTGCAAAATAGCAAGATAATTTTACCAAATATATGCGTATACAATAAATATCAACCAAGAAATTTATATATTATAGAAAAAAAAGGGGGGAAAAATGATATATATAATTATGTGCATAAAAAATAAATTTAAATCAGAAATTTTTCAAAAACAACATTAAGCAAACAATAAAGCCAAAAAAGTAATAAAACAAAACACAAAAACAGAAAAAGAAAAAAACACAAAAAAAGTCTGTTAATGTCCACACGTGAAAAAAAGGAGAAGAAAAAATGAAAAAATGAAAAAAAACATCAAACAAAATCCTTGATTGTGCAAATCCAGCAGGAATAAAGTGACTTTTGTGCCTGTGACTGAATTCTCTAGGTGACTGTGTGTTACAATCAAGGATTTTGTTTGATGATTTTTTTCATTTTTTCATTTTTTCTTCTCCTTTTTTTCACGTGTGGACATTAACAGACTTTTTTTGTGTTTTTTTCTTTTTCTTTTTCTTTTTCTGTTTTTGTGTTTTGTTTTATTACTTTTTTGGCTTTATTGTTTGCTTAATGTTGTTTTTGAAAAATTTCGGATTTAAATTTATTTTTTATGCACATAATTATATATATCATTTTTTTGCCCCTTTTTTTTCTATAATATATAAATATCTTGGTTGATATTTATTGTATACGCATATATTTGGTAAAATTATCTTGCTATTTTGCACATGAGGTTTGGGGTTTGGTGCCTATAAAAAATTTTATAGCCATATTGTTTTTGGTTTTTCATGAGGTTGCACTAATTTATTTATTTTTTTTTGTAGTTTATTATTGTTGAATAATATAAAACATATAGGGAATTGTGTGAATTGCATGTGATCCACAACAAGCATTATATGTAGCACTTATCCTTGCACAAAGCACTTTATAAGATTTCCTGTAGTCTCTTTATGCACAGTTTATTGTATTTTTTTGGTGAGGTTTCGACTGTTTCCAACAAATTTATAACGATTAACCTACTGTCTTGTGGTAATATTGTGTCTAGTGGAAATAAGGGTGGTACTCATCTTTGATAATAGGTAGCGCCGGACACCCCATATTCTCTTGAGATTATTAATTATTTTCCACTACCTGGTTTTGATAAATCGGAAGCCAAAAAATCTGCAGAAAATCTAATCGTGTGTATGGGGCTTTAGAATTTACTGTTGCTAGCGACTATCTAATTGCATACAAATTAAAACTCTTACGTTTTTGACCTCATATTATATGGTTATGGTAAATCTGAAGACAAAAATCTGCAGAAAATCTAATAAACAATGGGGTTTATTTACTAAAGCTGGAAAGTGCAAAATCAGGCTCACTTCTGCATAGAAACCAATGAGCTTCTAATCTTGGCTTGTTCAATTAAGCTTTGATAATAAAACCTAGAAGCTCATTGGTTTCTAAGCAGAAGTGAGTCTGATTTTGCACTTCCCAGCTTTAGTAAATAACCCCCATTGTGTACTTAAAAGTGGGATTTGCCTGTAGTGTGTATGAGGCTTTACTATATTTACCATTTAATACTATCTTTTTTGAGCTTTTTCCTGTTAAGCATGGCTCACAGCGAAACTTCAGGATTTCTTATAAAGTGCTTTGTGCAAGGATAAGTGCTACATATAATGCTTGTTGTGGATCACATGCAATTCACACAATTCCCTATATGTGTTATATTATTCAACAATAATAAACTACAAAAAAAAATAAAAAAATTAGTGCAACCTCATGAAAAACCAAAAACAATATGGCTATAAAAAATTTTATAGGCACCAAACCCCAAACCTCATGTGCAAAATAGCAAGATAATTTTACCAAATATATGCGTATACAATAAATATCAACCAAGATATTTATATATTATAGAAAAAAAAGGGGGAAAAAAATGATATATATAATTATGTGCATAAAAAATTAATTTAAATCCGAAATTTTTCAAAAACAACATTAAGCAAACAATAAAGCCAAAAAAGTAATAAAACAAAACACAAAAACAGAAAAAGAAAAAGAAAAAAACACAAAAAAAGTCTGTTAATGTCCACACGTGAAAAAAAGGAGAAGAAAAAATGAAAAAATGAAAAAAATCATCAAACCAAATCCTTGATTGTAACACACAGTCACCTGGAGAATTCAGTCACAAGCACAAAAGTCACTTTATTCCTGCTGGATTTGCACAATCAAGGATTTTGTTTGATGTTTTTTTTCATTTTTTCTTCTCCTTTTTTTCACGTGTGGACATTAACAGACTTTTTTGTGTTTTGTTTTATTACTTTTTTGGCTTTATTGTTTGCTTAATGTTGTTTTTGAATTATTGATATTTATTATTATTATTATTATTATTATTATTATTATTATTATTATTATTATTATATTATTATTATTGATATTTATATTGATATTTATTGTATACGCATGTATTTGGTAAAATTATCTTGCTATTTTGCACATGAGGTTTGGGGTTTGGTGCCTATAAAGTTTTTTATAGCCATATTGTTTTTGGTTTTTCATGAGGTTGCACTATAGCCTAATTTTTTTTGTAGTTTATTATTGTTGAATAATATAACACATATAGGGAATTGTGTGAATTGCATGTGATCCACAACAAGCATTATATGTAGCACTTATCCTTGCACAAAGCACTTTATAAGATTTCCTGTAGTCTCTTTATGCACAGTTTATTGTATTTTTTTGGTGAGGTTTCGACTGTTTCCAACAAATTTATAACGATTAACCTACTGTCTTGTGGTAATATTGTGTCTAGTGGAAATAAGGGTGGTACTCATCTTTGATAATAGGTAGCGCCGGACACCCCATATTCTCTTGAGATTATTAATTATTTTGAAAGACCCTTGCGGGGATTTCTTGGTTGGGGGGCTGCAACCTGTATATACTGATATTTGGATGTTTTTCGTTCCCTGTACTCTTTCTGCTTCCCGTATTGCATAAGCGCGGCTCAACCCAATCTTTTTAATTTCAAGTAGTGGAAAAGCCTGCCTGATTGCATACAAATTGAAACTCTTACGGTTTGACCTCATATTATATGATTTTGGTAAATCTGAAGACAAACACCTGCAGAAAATCGAATAGTGTGCATGGGGCTTTAGTCTTGAGATTCGACTACTTAATCAGTTATTTGTGGAAGTAAGCAAATTTATAATCTGAAGCATATTGTGACTTACTTACATATATTCTTCACTTGCACATTTGGGACTTGGTGGAAAAATCTCTAACTTCACTGTCCTCTTTATATCGAGCTTCTTCGCAAATTTCTTACATGAGCATCGCTCTCCTTGTTGTCTTTGTTGTCCTGAAGGGAGACAGCAATTAGACAACTGAAGTCAACCACAATATGGAAACGTGATGAAAGGTAAAATAGTGTTAGTAGAACAAACACAAGTGATGAGTTGGTGCCAGTGCATTGTCTGTAAAATCAATGACCTTACCTTCTACAAGGACGGAGCAAAGCAGAATACCAACGAGGACAGCACACTTGAAGTCCATGATGACAGCAGGAGCAGTGCTCTTTGCAGCTAAGAACAAGTATAGGTAGCTGAGTGAAGAAACACAGATATATTTATACTGGCTGTTACTTTATGACCTACGGTGTGACGGGAAAGTCCTAGATTCCAACACTTCTTCTAAACCGTATGCTTGAGAGGAAACCTTTTAGGAAAGTGAAACTATACAGTGTACCACAATATATCCCTAAGGGATTTTACAAAGGACCCTTGTTAACTATTTTTCTAGTTTCATTATGCTTGTACACCTACATGGAATTTAAAAACCAATTCACTGAACATGCAATTATGAATAAATTGAGACATAGGTAATGAAATGTAAGAAGATATGCCCGTTCTGCATTTTAAAGCTGAACTAAAGCCATCTAGAAACTGTAAAGTAATACATTTGGCTTAGTGGTTTTCATATTGCCATTCTCAATGTCAGTTTAAGAATTGGCATCTGACAAGCTCCCTAGCCCACTATTAACAGGCACTACATTCTCTGTATGTTTATTCATATATGGGGGCATGGCAGTGTCTGCACTGTTCCACAGCACAGGAGCTACGGCACACAGTGGTAACAGATATTGCCATGATGTCCTGCATGGGTTGCCAGTAGGGGAACCTGAAAAAGCATTGGAAATCAAAGGTAATAAATACAATTCACAACATAGGTTTGTATTACGTATATGAATACAAATTTATTGCCTGGGCTATAGATCATCTTTAGAGTTTGTCTATCCAGCTGCCTCATGATAAATAAATATAAAAGTCCCCAAAAATATAGGATACGTCTTGTTGTGTAATCAAAATAATTCAGGACTCAAAACATTTGCTTATTTTCACCATATCTTATGCAATTTGAGGGAAAAATTCTAAGAATGTATGGTTACCTCAAAAAACCCTCATTTAGGCTTGAGTCACACTAACGCATTTTTTGATGCATTTTCCAGAAATGCAGGGAAATTTTTTAACATGGGTTCCTATGGAACATGTTCACATCAATGCATTTTTGTGCCTCTGCGTTTTTGGAAAGGGTCGGGGACTTTTTTCATGCAAAATTCAGCGTTTTGCATGTAATAGAAATCAATGAATCTGCATCCAAAACGCAAGAACCGCATTTTTACCGTGATTTTGCCACCATTTGCGTTTTTTTTTCCTTTTTTTTTCGTTTTTTTTTGCCACTGTATATAGCTGGTTGCTAAGTTCAGAAATTTCCCTGCATTTCTGCAAAATGCATCAATAAACGCGTTAGTGTGAATCAAGCCTAAGGCTGGATTCACACCTATGCATTTTTAGTGCTTTTTGCATTTTGCAGATTTGCAATACAGGCCATTTAACATGGTTTCCTAAGGAACACGTTCTGTAGTGCAAATCTGCAAAATGCAAAAAGCACTAAAAATGTATCGGTATTGAATCAAGCCTCAGTGTGGGAATTTATATTTACTGCAGAAATGCAAAGAACATCAAAGATTAATTTTATATCTTAACATCTGCTTACATCTTTGCACTGCAGGACAATTTATTCCCCCATCCCCTTAAATGCAGCCCACCTGGTATGGTATTTATGTTCAACCCCAATCCAGTGATATTTGCTGGGCAGCCTTACCCAGTGCTACACAATCTTCAGAAACAAAAACTCTGTGTGTATGCCACAACCCCATTTATTACAAAGATAACTGCACTCAAGGCGATTCTGCTGAACCTAATATGGAGTACGGCTGGTATTTAGGGTTGAATGGGGCTGTGGTGCATATTGGCAGTGTGAAGAAATGTCAGCTGGAGATCGTGTTTCTGAAGGCTCCATAGCTGTGCAATTTCATTTAATCACATATATCCTATGTGTGCGAATGGGCAGGCACCTCAAGTAGGTAAAAATGCTGTATATTTTGTCTTGCAACAGTAAAAAACAAAAAAAAAAAACAGGGAGTTAAAAAGTTTACTTTATTTTTAAAATGTTACTAAACCCAGGACCCTGCTTTCACTATATCTGGTCTCCCACAGTACACAGAAGATGGAAATGTGATAGCTTTAGTAAATATAAACTGCTAAATACCTTTTCTCTTTAGCAGTTAGAGCAGTCTTGTGACTTCTATCAGTGTCCAGCAGAGCACTGGTTAAAGCTTGTAGGAGGAGTTTTCATTCTCCCTTCATTGTCCTATGAGGATGCAGGACCCCTGACCCTTTGTCTGGACAGTGCTGTTTGGCCCTGCACTAATCAAATGCACTTTCCCAAGAAAACAAAAAACTCTCTAGCAATACACACGAAACTGAGCATGTGCAGCTTGCCGCCAAGGCTCTGTTCTATCAGGAGATGGTTTGGGGACTGTGGAAGAAGGGGAGGATCAGTGAAGACATGATCAAACAGCCTTTTCTACACTGTGGAGAATTAACCCCTTAGATTCCACAGTGAGTATAACAAGCGTGGCTTACTGCATATACAGACTGATTTTACTGTTGTGGGTTTAGTAACACTTTAATCTGTGCTTTAGGATTTTCACAGTACCTCTCTTTAACCACTTTGCGCCCGCTCTATAGCCAAAAGACGGCTACAGAGCGGACGCTAACTGCCGGGAGTTCCACTCGATCGGCCTATCCAATGAGAGGTGATCTCATATGTAAACATATGAGATCATCTCTCCTCGCCGGCTCCCTTCCTCACACAGAGACAGCGTGTGAGGAGGGAGAGCTTCTGTGCAGCGTCTGTGAGTACACACACACACACAGAGTAAAACACACACACACACACACACACACACAGTAAAAAACACACACAGTGAAACACACATGCCCACCTGACCCCAGTGCCACCTCTCAGTGCCATCTGTCCCCTGTGCCACCTATCAGTGCCATCTGTCCCCAGTGTGACCTGTCCCCAGTGCCACCTATCAGTGCCATCTGTCCCCAGTGCCACCTGTCAGTGTCATGTGTCCCCAGTTCCACCTATCAATGCCACCTGTCCCCAGTGCCACCTAACAGTGTCATCTGTTCCCAGTACCACCTGTCCCCAGTGCCACCTATCCGTGCCACCTGTCCCCAGTGCCACATGTCCCCAGTGCCGCCCATCCCTAGTGCCACGTGTCCCCAGTGCCGCCCGTCCCTAGTGCCATGTATCCCCAGTGCCACCTGTCAGTGTCACATGTCATCAGTGCCACGTATCAGTGCCACCTGTCAGTGTCACATGTCATCAGTGCCACATATTAGTGCCATCTGTCATCAGTGTCAAGTATCATCAGTGCCACGTATTAGTGTCATCTGTCATCAGTGCCACGTATTAGTGCCATCTGTCATCAGTGCCACGTATTAGTGCCATCTGTTATCAGTGCCACATTAGTGTCACGTGTCATCAGTGCCACAGTTTAGTTCCATCTGTCATCAGTGTCAAGTGTCATCAGTGCCATGTATTAGTGCCATTTGTAGTCAGTGTCACATCAGTGTTACGTGCCATCAGTGCCATGTATCAGTGCCATCTGCCATCAGTGCCACGTCAGTGTCACGTGTCATTGTCCTGGTGCTCCAGGGCCTTCAAAAGTGTAATAGGTAGTCAACAAGTTAGATGTGTAATTTATGCTCCTAGAACACGTGATGGTGCTCCTTGCATGTTGGGCCTCTCTAAGTGGCCAGGCTGTGAAAAAGTCCCACACATGGGGTATCAAAATACTCAGGAGGAGTAGCAGAATTTAATTTGGGGTGTCATTTGTGGTATGCACATGCCATGTGAGAGAAATAACCTATTACAATGACAATTTTGTGGGGAAAAAAATAAAAAACAAAAAAAATCTTCATTTTGAAAAGATTTGTGGGAAAAAATGACAACACCAAAAACCTCACTATGCCTCTTACTAAATACCTTGGAATGTCTACTTTCCAAAAAGGGGTCATTGTATGGTCACATCCCACCCATCCCTGTTTCTCACTATAAACGTAGTGCTCTCCCCCACCTCCTCAATGCTGCAAAATGCCTTATACCAGTACATTGGAAAAGCCCACACATCCCGAGTGAGTGGCACTGGTTCAGGAAGGTGAGGGAGATTATGGAGGCAGAGGAGTGGTTCGCTACCTGTAAAGGTACCCGAGAACGATTTGAAACTACTTGGGTGGCCTGGAGGGATCATGTACTCGGCTCAGCTTCAGCCCTCTCTAGCTTAGACATTGCATTGCTGGCACTGGCAGACCCGGCCTTTAAGCAACTTTTCCAAGCAGACCAACACTCTACAACCAACAGCCTTACTACTGTTGTACCCAATCAACCGATGAGCCGGGTGTGAAACCTTTGATCACTTTGTACATTTTCTACATTCATGTTATGGATCTATGAGCGTTAGTTTGCTTTACATTAGTTCATGGTACCTCACAAGGTCATATGCCTTAGACAATCTTTGAGTTATGTAATCACTACTTATGGTTTATAGTTAAGATTGGGATCCCCCTATCCTCTTGTGGTGGGAGAGAGAGGTCTGTCCACATGGACCAAATGTCTTGGACAGGGAAGGAATCCCTGTCGTTACAATATGTTGACATATGTCATTGTTTTATTTCCAGATCTCCTTGGACCATGGACCTTGGACCATGTATGACGACCTTGTCCTTGTTCTTTTTGCTTGTTTATTCTCTTTTTACTATTATTCCTTTTTGATGTATTGTCAAATATGCTAAGTGCATAAAGATTATACAAAAAAAGAAGAAAGACAAGAATATCAAGAATTTGGTTCAAGAACTGGCTTTTCAAGAGAGATCAATTTTCACACATGTCCGTCCCTGTTAACCAATTTATCCTGAGGGTTTTTTTTTCAGAATGTCTCAGGAATCTTTTTGCTACGGCTGCAACTATTTGGACCCCTAATAAAAATAAGTCTGATTCCTTGATGCACAAAGCCATAAATCCTGGCTTTTTGCAACTCTGAATGACTGGAAGAAGTTTTGAAAATGTATCACCTCATTTACTTGGTCAGCTTATTGCCGAAACTTGCCTTGCTATAACCAAGTTGTTAAAAGAGGATTATTAAGGTAAGCTTTTGAATTTTGTTTTACAATTTTATTTGAAAACTTAAACAGAACATCGTAAAATGGGATTTACAGTAAAACAAAAAAGCAAAAAACAACATAACTTTACAGTTTAGATACATTCTGTAATGACAGGCATGCAGGTGAACGGAACCCTGCAATATGAGTGGCAAATGTAGCTTGTGCCATTTGTCATATGCTGAATGATTAGTTGATACATTAAAGCTTCAATATATTATTGTTGCTGAGTAGACATCATGCACAGTCTTACAGCAAAGAGGCTGCTGAATGTTTCACAGTAATCGGGTTCTTTTATAAGAGCAGCAGATAGGTACATCCTGAAGAACACGTTTGGTGTCATATGTAGGGATGAGCCTAACACCACCCGGTTTGGTTTGCAGCACAACATGCGAACAGGCAAAATATTTGTGCGAACATGTGAACACCATTAAAGTCTATGGGACGCGAACATGAAAAATCAAAAGTGATAATTTTAAAGGATTATATGCAAGTTATTGCCATAAAAAGTGTATGGGGACCCGGGTCCTGCCCCAGGGGGCATGTATCAATGCAAAAAAAGTTTTTAAAACTGCACTTTTTTTGGGAGAAAATGCTTAAAGTGAAACAATAAAAATGAAATATTCCTTTAAATATCTTGCCTGGGGGGTTTCCTTAGTCTGCCTGTAAAGTAGTGCATCTTTCCCATGTTTATAACCATACCGCAGCAAAATTAAATTTCTAAAGGAAAAAATTTAATTCAAAACTGCTTGCGGCTGTAATGTAATGTCGGATCCCGGCAATATAGATAAAAATCATTGAAAAAAACGGTGTGGGTCCCCCCCCCCCCCCCGTTCATTACTAGGCCTTTTGGGTCTGGTATGAATATTAAGGAGAACCCCACGCTAAAGATACAAAAAAAAATGGTGTGGATGTACCCCCAAAATCCATACCAGGTCCTTCAGGTCTGGTATGGTTATTAACCACTTTCAGACCGGACCATTTTGCTGGCTTAAGACCAGAGCACTTTTTGCGATTCTGCACTCCATTGCTTTAACTGACAATTGTGCGGTCATGCGACGTGGCTCCCAAACAAAATTGACGTCCTTTTTTTCCCACAAATAGAGCTTTCTTTTGGTGGTATTTGATCACCCCTGCGTTTTTTATTTTTTGCGCTATAAAAAAAACTAGAGCGACAATTTTGAAAAAAATGCATTATTTTTTACTTTTTGTTATAATAAATTTTCCCCAAAAATATATAAAAAATTTTTTTTTTCCCTCAGATTAGGCCGATACGTATTCTTCTACATATTTTTGGTAAAAAAAATCGCAATAAGCGATTATTGATTGGTTTGTGCAAAAGTTATAGCGTTTACAATATAGGGGATAGTTTTATGCCATTTTTATCAATAATTTTTTTTTTTACTAGTAATGGCGGTGATCAGCGATTTTTATTGTGACTGCGACATTATGGCGGACACATCGGACATTTCTGACACATTTTTGGGACCATTGTCATTTATACAGCAATCACTGCTATACAAATGCAGCGATTCATGTGTAAATTACACTAGTGAAGGGGTTAACCAGTGGGTGGCAGTGTAGGGGTTAAGTGTTCCTAGGGGCGTGTTACTAACTGTGGGGGGCTGGGCTTTGTTTTAGTGAACACTGATCTCTGCTCCAATCACATGGAGCAGAGATCATTGTCACTTGTTGCTAGGCAGAATGTGGAAATGCTGTTTACAACGGCATCTCCTCGTTCAGCCGCCCGTGAGACGATTGCGGGTATGCCCGCAGAGATTGAGTCCGCGGGACCCACGACTGGGCTCACGGGGGTCCCTATCGGCACGCGAGCGTGCCGCAGGGGGTGCGCTCGTGATGGCAGGGCAGCATTTAAAATTGGACGTACCTGTACGCCAATATGCCTGCCCATGCCATTCTGCCGATGAACCCCGCACCTAAATATCAAAAGAAAAAAATGTACTATATACTCTGAACAACAGTATATATACTATATGGCCTGCCCTATATACTCTGCAGAAAAATTGGGCCTTAGGTGTTGGTGGTGCCAGAACACTGTAACCCCTCACAGTTACTTTTGTTGGACGAGGGAACTGGCCCTGCTGTGAAATATTATATAAAAAATTGTAATTACATGGCCCTGTTAAACAGGGGCAGAAAAATTGGGCCTTGGGTGGTGGTGCCCTAAACCAAAAATATTGTTGGAAGATAGCATCATCAAGATTGAGGAGCAATAGGATAGTCAGCATGGGCAGTCTTTAAGAAATCCCAGATCCATAGCAAATTCAATCAGTTACATCAGCATCAGGTGCTTGATAGCTGCTGATCCGAGACTGATTCATTTTTCTGAATGTGAGCCTATCAACGGAGTCTGTGGACAAGCGCACTCTTTGACCTGTTACAAACCCTCCAGCAGCACTGAATGTGTATTCAGAAAGCGCGCTGGATGCAGGATAGTCCAGTAACTCAATTGTTTATTGAGAAAGTTCTGGCCAGTGGTCCATCCTCAAGACCCAGTAACCCAGTGAATGCTCTGTTGGAAAGGTCTCCAAGTCTGTTCTTGCCCCTAGATATTCCTGCACCATATAATGCAGACGCTGGCGATGGTTGCTTGAACCGATCATACCTTGGTGCTGAGGACTGAAAAATTGTTTAAAGGCATCGATCAGCCGGCCACCGTCTCCACCGCTCTTCCTCTGACTGAACAAAACCTCACATGTTGTCCAGCACCAAGGAAATGGTAACCTCCCAGGGTCTGGAAATGCGTTACACAAAACTTTCTTTAAGGCCTCCTGAAGATGTTTCATCCTCTGCCCCCTCTGCGAAGGCAGGATGAGTTTGGCAACTTTACCCTTGTAACGTGGATTAGGAAGGGTTGCCAGTCAGTAATAATCTCTCTCCTTGATATCACGAATCCTAGAGTCCTTTCGTAGGTGTTGTAGAATCACGGAGGCCATGTAGCGTAAGTTTGCTGAGGCATTCGATTCTGAGTCCTCTGGTCACTAAGGATCACATTATACATAACTACCTCCTCCCCGCCATGTACAATTCCTTGGGTCCCTGGGAACTGAAAACCATCCCTTGAAGTCTGCTGCTGAGTGTTATCCTCTACATCCATGCTGACACAATCTTCCTCCTCCTCTTCTTCCTGTGTGTTTGGCGGGCCTGCAGGAATTCTTTCTGGATAAAGGGGGCCTTAAGAGGAAAAAAATCCTCCTCTTCCTCCCGCTGTTCTGTCCCAACTGCCCTGTCCATGATTCCACAAAGCGTGCGCTCCAGCAGGAAGACTAGAGGGAGAGTGTCACTGATGCATGCATTGTCGCTGCTCACTATCCTTGTGGCCTCCTCAAATGGTGAGATGACAATGCATGCATCCTTGATCAGTAGCCACTGGCGTGGCAAAAAGAAGCCAAGCTCCCCTGACCCTGTCCTGTTGCCATACTCACACAGGTTCTCATTGATGGTCCTCTGCTGTGTGTGCAGCCACTGCAGCATTGCCAACGTTGAGTTCCACTTGGTGGGCATGTCACAAATTAGTGGGCAGGTTGCATTCCCTTTGAATGTCAGCCAGCCGAGCACTGGCATTGTATGACCAGCGGAAAAGACCACAGACTTTTTTGGCCTGCCTCAGGAGATCTTTTTAAGCCTGGTTACCTAGTTAAGAACCGCTGCACCACCAAATTCAGGACGTGTGCCAAACATGGAACATGGGTCAAGTGTGCCTGTCGAAGGGCGGAGAGAAGGTTAGTGCCATTGTCGCATTCAGCCATTCCTGGCTAAAGTTGGCATGGTGTAAACCACCTCTGAGCCTACCCCCTGCAGAGCTGACAGAATCTCTGCCCCAGTGTGGCTCCTGTTCCCTAGGCAGACCAACTCAAGCACCGCATAGCATCTTTTAGCCTGACTGCTTGCTTAGCCCCTTGAACGCTTACGGAGCACTACTGGTTCAGAGGACAAATCTGCAGAAGAGGCTATAGAGGAAGAAGAAGAGAAGAGGGTGGAGGAGAGAGCTGTGGCAGAATCACCACTAGCATTTTGGAGGTGGAACAAGCTCCAATAACCCTGATCCTTGTTCTGTATCCTTCCCAGCTGCCAGCAGAGTTACCCAGAGTGCATCGTGAAGGAAATGCCTACTGGAGTCAGTGGTAATATGAACCTTACTGATTTTTACTCATTCACCAAAGAAAAAGTGTAGTGTAAAAAATGACAGTAGGCAGTCCATTAAAAAACAAAAATAACCCCCCCCCCCCCGTGTGGATCCATCATTTATCATGACACTCACCGCCAACGTTGACCCAAAAAAGAAAAAAGTTCTCCCCTGCCATCTGACAGTTCATAAATAACTAAGATTCAGGGGAAACCTGGTAACGTCACTAGGTGACCCCGTCCCCTTCTGATGTCGTTAACCAGGGGCATGCTGAGTTGATAACATCACAAGGGGTGCGGTCACCCAGTGACATCACTGGGTGGCCCCGCCCCTGAGTAATTAAAGAACTGTCAGATGGCAGAGCTGTCAAATGGCAGGAGTGGACCTCTTTTTTTTTCTTTTTTTGGGATGGCAGTAGCGGCCGGCTTCGTTATTGATCCACACCAGGGGACATTTTTCGTAATTTTGTTTTTTAAATAAAGGGATTGTAGAAAAAACTGCCTACTGTCATTTTTTTCACTACACTTTTTTTTGGTGAATGAGTAGGGATACTATGTGATGATATTCCCATAGGTGGTGGGATCTAGGTGCCCCCTTGTTAAAGGGGGCTTCCAGATCTGATAAGCCCCCTCCCTGCATACCCCCAAAACCATCGGCCAGGGTTGTGGGGAAGAGGCCCTCGGCCCCATTAACAAAACAAAACCATCCCCCATGTTGAGGGCATGTGGCCTGGTATGGTTCAGGAGGGGGGGTGCTTGCTCTTCCCCTCTGCCAGGCTGCATGCTCAGATAAAGGCATGGTATGGATTTTGGGGGGGAACCCTACGCCATTTTTAAAAAATGTTAGTGTGGGGGTTGCCCTCAAAATCCATACTAGACCTGAAGGGCCTAGTATAGATTGGGGGGAGCTCCACACCACTTTTTTCTTAACCACTTGGCAATTGTACTGAGGCAGAATGGCATGACTGGGCAAAACGAAGTTATGTAATGTTGCTTCCCCCTGTGGCCACTAGGGGTGAGCATGCACCCCCGAGGCGATTTGTGTGCCTGGCTGACACACGGAGAACCAGGATCTGTGTGTGTAAACACACAATTTCTGGTTCTCTGAGGGGAAAAAAGACAGATCATCTGTTCATACAGAGTATGAACAGCGATCTGTCATCTTCCCTGCACAGTCCCCTCCCCTCTTCAATTAGAACACACACTAGGGAACACATTAACCCCTTGATTGCCCCCTAGTGGTTAACCCCTTCACTGCTAGTGACATTTTTACAGTATTCAATGCATTTTTATAGCATTGATCGCTGTATTAATGCCAGTGGTCCCAAAAATGTGTCAAAATTGTCCGATGTGTCCACCATAATGTCACAGTCCCAAAAAAAAGCACAGATCGCCGACAAAATAATAATAAAAATTCCATAAAACTATCCCCTATTTTGTAGATGCTATAACTTTTGCACAAACCAATCAATATATGCTTATTACCAACAATTTGAAGAAGAATACATATCGGCCTAAACTGAGGAAAAAGAAAATGTTTTTAATATAATATAATATATATATATATAATATATTTTTGGGGGATATTTATTATAGCAAAAAGTAAAAAATAATGCGTTTTTTTCAAAATTGTTTATAGCGCAAAAAATAAAAAGAGGTGATCAAATACCACCAAAAGAAAGCTCTATTTGTGGGGAAAAAAGGACGTCAATTTTGTTTGGTTGCAGCGTCACACGACCGCGCAATTGTCAGTTAAAGTGACGCAGTGCCGAATAGCAAAAAGTGCTCTGGTCAGGAAGGGGGTAAAATCTTCCGGGGCTGAAGCGGTTAACTTTTATTTATTTAATTTTTTGCATTTAACTGCCAGCAGGGAACCGCGCTGACATCTGATGACTCCTCAGTAGTTAAGGATGAGGTGGCCGCCTGCTCTTTAACAATCAGGTTCCTTAACCACTTTAGCCCAGGACCAACTGTCAGCCTAAGGACCAGAGGTCTTTTTACAATTTTGCACTGCACTGCTTTAACTGGTAATTGCGCGGTCATGCAATGTTGTACCCAAACTAAATTAGCGTTCTTTTCTTCCCACAAATAAAGCTTTCTTTTGATGGTATTTGATTGCCTCTGCGAATTTTTATTTTTTGCGATATAAATGGAAAAAGACCGAAAATTTTGAGAAAAAAAGATATTTTCTACTTTTTGTTATAAGAAAAATCGAATAAACTCAATTTTAGTCATACATTTAGGGCAAAATTTATTCATCCACATGTCTTTAGTAAAAAAAATGTCAATAAGCGTATATTTATTGGTTTGCGCAAAAGTTATAGCGTCTACAAACTAGAGTACATTTTCTGGAATTTACACAGCTTTTAATTTATGACTGCCTATCTCATTTCTTGAGGTGCTAAAATGTCAGGGCAGTACAACCCCCCCCCCAAATGACCCCCTATTTTGGAAAGTAGACACCCCAAGGAAATTGCTGAGGGACATGTTGAGCCCATTGAATATTTTTTTTGTCCCAAGTGATTCAATAATGACACAAAAAAAAAAGTTTACAAAAAGTTGTCACTAAAAGATATATTGCTCACACATGCCATAGTTATATGTGGAATTGCACCCCAAAATATATTCTGCTGCTTCTCCTGAGTACGGGGATACCACATATGTGGGACTTTTTGGGAGTCTAGCCACGTACGGCACCCCGAAAACCAATCACTGCCTTCAGGATTTCTAAGGGTGCACATTTTTGATTTCACTCCTCACTACCTATCACAGTTTCGAAGGCCATAAAATGCCAAAACAACACAAAACCCCCCCCAAATGACCCCGTTTTGGAAAGTAGACACCCCAAGGAAATTGCTGAGGGGCATGTTGAGCCCATTGAATATTTTTTTTTGTCCCAAGTGATTGAATAATGACACACACAAAAGAAAAAAGTTTACAAAAAGTTGTCACTAAATGATATATTGCTCACACATGCCATAGTTATATGTGGAATTGCACCCCAAAATATATTCTGCTGCTTCTCCTGAGTACGGGGATACCACATATGTGGGACTTTTTGGGAGTCTAGCCGCGTATGGCACCCCAAAAACCAATCACTGCCTTCAGGATTTCTAAGGGTACAAATTTTTGATTTCACTCCTCACTACCTATCACAGTTTCGAAGGCCATAAAATGCCAGAATAACTGTCACGTACCTAGTAGTTGAGCCTGGAATGCAGGGAGCGGCCCCTCGTATCCCCTGGCTAATGAACCCCTGGAGATGGAGACAGGTATTCAAAAGTTCAGGGGGCACAAGTGCCTGGCAGATGGGACCGGTCCGGATAAGCAGCTGGGCACCGACAGCGAGTAGGTAGAGCTGATGGTACTTGACTGTAGCAGGCAGGCACAAGTGAGGAGACTGGCAGGCAGGTGGACGTCAGGAAATATAGGTACCCCAACAGGTAAGCAGGAACAGCAGGGTCAGGTGCAGGCCGGGTCAGCAGGAATCGATCAGCAAGGTACAAGAGGATGAGGCAGAGACGTGGTCAGACAAGCAGAGGTCGTAGGCAGGCAGCAACGGATCAGGGTCAAAGAACAAGCTGGGTATCAGGAATCAAGGTAACAGGTACAGGAAGCAAGGTCACGGACACGCTGTAGACTGGACAGCATGGATGGAAGGGAGCAAGTGCCTTAAGAAGACCTTAGGGCGCCAAACGGTCGTACGACGGGTCAGCGCGCCCCCGCGAGTAGACGTGCGCCCGTTCGTGACCCACGTGCGTGCGCGCGCTCGTTCATGTTGACGCGAGTGCGTTCGTTAGCTTTAGCGCGCGTCAAGGGGAAACGACGGGTTCTCCACGACAGGTTTCTGCGGGTAAGTCTCCTGTGTACGGCCGAAACGCCCGAGTGATCGTGACAATAACACAAACCCCCCCCCCAAATGACCCCATTTTGGAAAGTAGACACCCCAAGAAAATTGCTGAGGGGCATGTTGAGCCCATTGAATATTTTTTTTTTGTCCCAAGTGATTGAATAATGACCCACACAAAAAAAGTTTACAAAAAGTTGTCACTAAATGATATATTGCTCACACATGCCATAGTTATATGTGGAATTGCACCCCAAAATATATTCTGCTGCTTCTCCTGAGTATGGGGATACCACATATGTGGGACTTTTTGGGAGTCTAGCCACGTACGGCACCCCAAAAACCAATCACTGCCTTCAGGATTTCTAAGGGTGCAAATTTTTGATTTCACTCCTCACTACCTATCACAGTTTCGAAGGCCATAAAATGCCAAAATAACACAAAACCCCCCCAAATGACCCCATTTTGGAAAGTAGACACCCCAAGAAAATTGCTGAGGGGCATGTTGAGCCCATTGAATATTTTTTTTGTCCCAAGTGATTGAATAATGACACAAAAAGAAAAAGTTTACAAAAAGTTGTCACTAAATGATATATTGCTCACACATGCCATAGTTATATGTGGAATTGCACCCCAAAATATATGCTGCTGCTTCTCCTGAGTACGAGGATACTTGTACATATTTTGGCAGTCTAGCCACGTACGGGACCCCGAAAACCAAGCACTGCCTTCCGGATTTAAATATAAAACGCTACCAAAAAAAACTGTTATGCCGCGTACACACGATCAAACAAGCGGGTGGAAAAGTCCGGCAAACTCAAGTCCGCCAAACAATCCCCCCATGTGTAGCCTCCGGCATACTTTTTTGACCCGAAAGTACTGTGGACTTAGAATGAAGTTTTACACTCCAATCTTCCCGCCGGACTCGCATTTCGGCGGACAAACCGGCCGTGTGTATGCCAGTCCGCCGTACTTTTGAAATGAATGGACTTTTCCCGCCCGGAGAAAAGTCCGCTCATTTCGAGCGGGTCTCCAGGTAGGCGGGGCCCGCGAAGGAGACGACGCTGGCCCCGCCACCTGGTATGGACTTAAAGGGGAACCCCAACGCCGAAAAAAATCGGCGTGGGGGTCCCCCCAAAGTCCACAACAGACCCTTGTCCGAGCACGCTACCCGGCCGGCCAGGAAAGGAGGGGCGAGCGAGCCCCCTCCTGAGCCGTACCAGGCCGCGTGCCCTCAACATGGGGGGGGCCCCCCCACGCCAAAGCACCTTGTCCCCATGTTGATGAGGACAAGGGCCTCTTCCCGACAACCCTGGCCTTTGGTTGTCGGGGTCTGCGGGCGGGGGGCTTATCGGAATCCAGGAGCCCCTTTAATAAGGGGGCCCCCGGATACCGGCCCCCCACCCTATGTGAATGAGTATGGGGTACAATGTACCCCTACCCATTCACCTGTAAAATAAAGTACAAAAAAAAACACAACACACAAGATAAAATAATTTATTGCACAGCTCCGGGGGTCTTCCATCTTCGGGGGTCTTCTTGCCGGACTCCTCTGCTATCTTCTTGTAGCTCTTTTACTAGCGGAGGAGCCCGGCATTCTTCTTCGTCGCCGCTGCCTCTTCTGGGGTCTTGTCCCCCTCTTCGGTTCTTCTGCCGGGCCACCGCGCCTTCTTATAGCTCTTTTACAGGTGGTGGCCCGGTCTTCTGTAGTGTTGGTGCACACTTACTTTCAGTCTTCTCCTCGTAGTCCGGTCAAAAAGACCGCCCCAAGGAGAATGACATCACTTCCTCCCTGCCTGTGTTTACTATACACAGCGGGGGAAGCTTCTCATTCGCCAGGAGTGATCGAGAGGGGATGGCCAGAAACCAATGGCCGTCCCCTCATTCCGGATCGCTCCTGAAGCGAACCGGACTGCCGCATCCAGCGGGAGGGGGTCCAATCGGACCCCCCACCCACTGGAAGGCAAGCACGTAGATGTACGTGCTTGTGCCTGTACATGCCATTGTGATGACGTACATTGGCATGCGGCGGTCCTTAAGTGGTTAAGTATCACATGCCGGGACCACTACTTATTACCACATAAAGAAATAGTGAATTTATATTTTCAGGATGCGGTATTTGGGAAAACACCTAAATACCACATGTGATCTGGTTCTGTGAATAGAGCATACTATATCATAAACTTTAATACAATTTTTACTGCAGATCCCAACTAGCTCTGAAGAATAGCAAGAGATAAAAAAAAAATTTTTTGGACATGTGGAACTTTTCTGATTGTAGTGGAGCCAGGGCTGGCCCAAGACATTGTGCTGCCTGGGTTGAAGAATGAAATGTTGCTTCAGAGTGGGGTCTGAGTTAGCGGTGCTCCTGACCCCCTCGCCTCCCCTGCTCCCTATGAGCTACTGCAGCTGGCTGCCTCAATGTTAGTGGCATTGTGGGGTGCAGGGCAGCCCCCAATGTGTAGGCAGCGCATCAGCATAACACTGCACGCTGCAGGGAGGGAGCCTTGGGTCCTCGGGCAGTCCGCCCGTGTTGCCGTCCCTCTTAAACATCCCCCTGGGTCCCATGGACCTACCGGGAACCCATGGTAGGGTCGGCCCTAGGTAGAGCCAATTAGCGGAAAGCATACCAGGATCATGCCACCAGCCCATTCAGGATCTTTTTACTATAATTATAATGGTCCAAAATGAATAAAATTCACATCTTGGAAAGAAGTGAATTTCAAAGACGCTTCAGAAGTGGTAATTTTAATCTCCCATTTGTAGAAGAGACTTTAAATGGATTTCATTTTGTATTTGTGGGAGACAATTCCTTTCCTCTGCACGATCACTTTCCTAATCCATTTCCCATGAGAAACGCAAGTGCATATCAGAAAATATTATTACTACAGACTATCAAGAGCAAGATGTGTGGTGGAGAATGCCTTTGAGATCATGGAAAATCGCTTTTGCATATTTCAAACAGCTATTAACCTTGGTTTAAATAAAACTGACGATATAGTAGAATGTTGTTGTCTTGCACAACTTCCTACGATACCAAACTACCAATTACATGCCAGCAACTTCTATAGACCAGGAAGACACTGTAGTTCCAATCCTGGTGAATGGAGAACAGACAGCAAGGGTCTGGTGAACTTAGCAGTAGAATACCCTTGCTTGTCTACTACTTCAGCTTGACAAAACAGAGAGAACTTTTTGCAATACTTTGTTGGCAGGGGTGTGGTTTCATGGCAAAACAATGTATGGTTGTCTTTTCTTTTGTAAATATCTAACTAATACTTTAGAGACATATATAATTACTTAATAAACTCTGTTCTATTTACATAAAATATGAGAATAAATGTGTGATTTGTAAAATGCGTGATATGTAGTTATGCAATTTTTTTGTTTGTGTGACTTTCCTCTGTATCTGTAACTTATTTTGGTTCATCCATATCACAGGGAGGTGAAGTTGAGGGTGAGTTGGAGGAACTTGAATTTAAGGAGCAATAAATATTCCTGGAAGTTTCCAGATCTGATAGAAAACATAGACGTTCAAAACACCACAATCATGAGACATTGACATCATCTGCTCCAGGCCCAGATCTTTTTGAAGTGTTTATAACCTTAAACTCCTTCTTAGCCTAGGTTCACACCATGAATCTCATTGTGTTCCTCTACAATTCATATGTGATTCAATGCGTTGAGATTTGAGCCATTCATGTTGAATGGCTCAAATCGCACAGCATCCACACCAAAGTCATGCATGCAGCAATTATGGGAATGCATTGCAACTGGAACATATGGTCGCTTTATACAATGGGATCCGATGCAGGCAAACACACTGTGTTGTGACCTGCTATGGGGTGTTGCACTGATACCCACTGTAAATCACAAGGGCAGTGCAATTTGAATGCGGTCAGGGAAACACACATGGGTCGCGGTTTCCCACACTACGTTCTAGTGTAAAGAGAAGCTAATCCTTTAGCCTCTTGTTTTTCAATCTTATTTTTCATGTACTCCTCATTGGCTTTTGGTTTAACAGCTTTGCACAAATCTGCCAACTTTTTGTATGCCTCATCCTTGATTTAACATTCCAGAGGCATGGAATTTCTCAATGTACATTTCAATGAACTGTGATATAAAATTTGGGGAAGTAAGTTTATCTGCCATAGCTGTAAAATAAGCGTAGGCACTGTTATCAATTAAAAAACGTAAACAACAGGAAGATACAACACATACATGGCCATAACGAAAAAAAAAAAAAATTGAAACTTTGGTATTTACTAAAAATCACAAGGAATATGATATTGTGGCAGAGCACATAACAAAAACTTTCCGGTGAAATTAAAGATTCTTAATTCAGATCTTCTTATATTCTGTAGTCCCCGCCTCTTCTCTCTCTCTTGGGGTCTGCACACAGACGATCGCGAAGCAGCAGGAGGTGACTGGTGGCACCAGCAGTGAAATGGAGGTGCCAGAACCACACAAAGAAGAAAGCATTGAATGAGTCTTTGGAGGTAATGGTCAACATCCTAACAAAGAAAGATTATGATGGAAAGCTTTCAGTTTACAGTAAGCCAAATGCAAGGAATGATCTAATTATGAAGAAGGTTGTGAAAGTTCACAGAAGAAAGTCAGGGGTGAGAAGGACCAAAGAGCAGCTCGGGAAGCACTGGTCTAACTTAAAGTGGTTGTAAAGGCAGTTTTTTTTTTTTTTTTTACCTTACAGCATTCTATGCAGTAAAGTAAAAAACCTTCAGCATAGAGCTCCAGCTGTAGGTCCCTCTAAATACTTACCTGAGTCTGATCTTAATCCAGCGCTGTGCATGAGAGTCGAGGCTCTCTCGGCTCTCTCGGCTCTCTGCCTCCTCATTGGCTTAGATACAGCCATTGGCTCTCGCCGCTGTCAATCAGAGCCAGTGACCAGAAGCAAGGGGCGTGGCTGAGCCCCATCCTTTGTGTCTTATGACACACAGAGCAGGGCTTGGGAGCAAGTATGCACTAGTGGCTTGCAAGGGGGGCATTCGATGTGGGGGAGTGAGGAACACAAAGCGTCGACAGGGGACCATGATCATAAAGTATTCAAGGCTTTGGAAAAGGATCTGAATTTATTTTTTAAAGAAAACAATGTAGAGAATATTACACCAACGGTCTTGTGGGAGACTCATAAGGTATATATGAGAGGGAGATTGATAGCGGAAGCAGCCAAAAGAAGGAAAATATGGATAGCGCAAAAACTATTGATCCTACAGGAAATCCAGGAGTTGGAACAGTTACATAAAGGATTAAACGACCATAAAATAATGGTCGAATTAACAGGAAAACGGGAAGTATTGAGAGAGCTATTAGAGCAGGAAACTAGGCAGGTCTTTCTGAAGTCTGCCAAAAGGCAATATGAATTTGGTAACAAACCGGGGAGAGTTCTAGCAGGGGTTATTAAACCGAGAAGAAACTATAATTATATTGCAAAAATTAAAGATAAGAAGGGAGTAATGAAATATTCAACAAGAGATATTAGTAACATCTTCTCAGAATACTATCAGCTATTATATAAGGTGAATGACAGTCAGGACCCCAAGGATAAACAAAATAGAAGGGGAAATATTGAGCAATATCTTCGGAAGGTAAAGCTACCGAGGATAAAAGAGGAGGATGCTGGTATACTCGATAGGGACATTTCTAAGGAGGAAATAGAGAGGGCAATTAAGGATAGCAAGAATGGGAAAAGTCCAGGGCCCGATGGGTACACGTCACTATACTTTAAAAAGTTTATGGGACCTTTGACACCCTATTTCTATCAGTATATGAATTCAATCGGGGGAGGAAGAGAGATACGTAAGGAAGCTCTGGGGCCTTTATAACTATACTAGCAAAGGAAGGGAAAGACCCAACATTATGTTCCAGCTTTAGACCCATCTCTCTGATTAATGAGGATATAAAAATGTATGCAAGGATCCTGGCGGAGAGACTGAAACAATATATGCCAGACTGCATAGAAGGAGATCAGGCAGGCTTCGTACCAGGGAGGGAGGCGAGGGACAATATTTTGAGGACAACCCTTTTAATGCATGAAGCTAAAAAGAGGAAGCAGTCTTCCCTTTTTCTATCGGTAGACGCTGAAAAGGCCTTTGATAGGTTAGAGTGGGAATATATGCTGCAGACACTACATAAATTTGGCTTTGGCCCAAGAATGTTAAGGTGGATAGAGGCTCTATACTCCAACCCCACAGCTCAGATTCAGGTGAACGGAACTCTGTCAAATCCTTTTGGGCTCTATAATGGGACACGTCAGGGATGCCCACTTTCCCCTTTGCTTTTCATATTCTCTTTAGAACCTCTTTTGGCATCTATAAGAGCGAATTATGAAATTGAAGGAATAAAGGTCTTAGGGAACGAGCATAAGATATCTGCATTTGCAGATGATATTATGCTTTATATAACGAATCCTAAGCAGTCTCTCCCTAGGATCCTGCAGGAGTTAGACGAATACGGGAGTGTCTCGAATTTTAAGATAAATAGGGAGAAAACGGAGATACTAAATGTCTATACTTCCCCAAAGGAGAGAAGAGAACTTAGAGCTCTCTTCCCCTTTGTGTGGAAAGAGAGGGGCCTAAAGTATTTGGGAGTATACTTATCGACATCAGTAGCAGATTTATATCAGGATAACTATCTCCCTCTCTTAAATAGAATCAAACAAGATCTTAAAGGATACCCCGCACATAGACTGACATGGTTCGGTAGGATAAGTGTAATTAAGATGATGATCCTTCCAAAAGCCTTATATATCTTCCAAAGTCTCCCGATTAATGTCCCAAAGGCTTACTTTAAAATGATTAAATCCTTGATCCAGAAATTTATATGGAATAAAAGAGGAAGTCGTATTTCCTATAAGACAATGAGTAGACCTAAGGAAAAGGGAGGGATATCCCTTCCAGACTTACAAAAATACCATATAGCAGCGGTAGTGAGGAGAATTTTGGATTGGGTTTATAATGCCCCATATAAAAAATGGGTATTATTGGAAGATAACATGAGTAAAGTAGTCCTGAATCAGACCATCTGGATTCCAATGAAGTTCAGAGGTCTCCCTAGAGGAATATCCCCGATTACAATGGAAACATTAAGAACATGGGATGGGGTACTTAAAGGTACAGTAGGACAAAATAATAGCCCCTTAATGCCCCTGTCAGGAAATAATTATTTTCCCCCGGGGAAAGAAAATAAAATGTTCTTAAAATGGACCCATAGGGACCAACTGAGATTAAGGGACGTGGTAAAAGTAAATAGCTTGACTTCTCTAGCAGAGTTACGAGAGAAATATGGTAGAACACCGTGGGACGGATGGAGGTATAGACAACTCCAACACTTTGTAGAGTCCCTCCCTAAACCTCTCCGCTCAGGAGATAGTCTAAATCCCTGGGAAAAACTGATGGATCAAGGGGGATTGGGTAGACAGGGGATCTCTAAAATATATAGGATCTTAATAACTTTGATGGAGGATGAGGCTATGTCCCCTCTGGGGAGATGGGAAGGCGAACTGAATCAATCAATTTCGGAAAAATTGAAAGGGAAAGTCATGGACTATATCCATTCCACTTCAATGGACACAAGGACAAAAGAAATGAATTATAAATTAATGGTTAAGTGGTATTATGTTCCATCTAAAATGCATAAAATGAATCATGACCTATCACCCTTATGTTGGAGAGAATGTGGGAAGGAGGGAACTCATGCCCATATATGGTGGCAATGTAGCTTAATTCAGTCATACTGGGAAGAAGTGCTGGGCCTAATTAAAGAGATTGATGGGACGGAAATAGAACTGGATCCCTGGAAATGCTTGTTCCATGCGACTGAGGGTCCTAGGGAAAAATATAGGACAGCACTTACCCCATTTTTACTGAATGCAGCGAAAGCATTGGTTCCGAGACATTGGAAAGTAAAGGAAATACCAGGGGTAGGAGAATGGTTCAGGGAAATAGATAGAATGAGGATTATGGAAGAACTAATACATCTTCAAAGGGGGGCAGGAACAAGATTCCAGGATACTTGGAGGAATTGGCTGGAATTTAGAAAGTCCTCAACTTATCTGGGAATTATGGGGAATGGGGGGAGCGTTTAGGGGTCTGTTGCTGGATACACCCCCTTTTTTTTTTTTTTTCCTCTTTTTCTTCGGGGGGGGGGGGGGGGGGGCGGGACTGGTGGTGGGGGAGGGGGGCACTGGGAGGGGGTAGGGTTTTTCTTAGTTTTTCTTGGGGTTTTTTTTTTTTTTCTTTAATACCTATATAAATTCATGGAAGGAGGGAGTGGGGATAGAGGGAGAGGAATCTCGACCTTATATAAATATATATATCACATATTGAAATTAAGAAAAGGAGTCACGGGGGAGAGGAAATAGTAAGGGCAAGATAAGATCACAAGAGGAAAATAGGGATCACTAGGGTGTAGAAAGCTCTCTCCCCCTTTTTTATTTTATTTTTTATATATTACATTTTTTAATTTTTTTTTTTAATTTTTTTTTTTATTAAGGATCGATCCGGCCGGGTACCCAATGTGAACTTTCTTATCCCTTATTTCTTTATGAATGTTGATAATGTGGAAATAACATGAATGCTAAACAAAGTGATTTGTAATAGTATGTATAAGAAATATCTTTTTTACTGTTTTTTGTAAATGTGGAAAACGAAATAAAAAATATTTAAACACTAAAAAAAAAAAAAAAAAAAAAAAAACTTAAAGTGGTTGTAAAGGCAGTTTTTTTTTTTTACCTTACAGCATTCTATGCAGTAAAGTAAAAAACCTTCAGCATGGAGCTCCAGCTGTAGGTGCCTCTAAATACTTACCTGAGTCTGATCTTAATCCAGCGCTGTGCATGAGAGCCGAGGCTCTCTCGGCTCTCTCGGCTCTCTGCCTCCTCATTGGCTCAGATACAGCCATTGGCTCTCGCCGCTGTCAATCAGAGCCAGTGACCAGAAGCGAGGGGCGTGGCTGAGCCCCATCCTTTGTGTCTTATGACACACAGAGCAGGGCTTGGGAGCAAGTATGCACTAGTGGCTTGCAAGGGGGGCATTCGATGTGGGGGAGTGAGGAACACAAAGCGTCAACAGGGGACCCCAGAAGAGGAGGATTGAGGCAGGTAAGTATAACTTGTTTATTTTTTTAAATTAAAAAAAGGCAAGCTTTACAATAATTTTAAAATTAAGAGAAGAACAATTTAAGAAAATTGGGAAACTTTTAGGCTGCATTCAGATCTGAGCGTTTTCAGCTCATAAAACACTTGTAAAACGCCTGAAAGAAACGCCCAACAAGAAAAACCCCATTCATTTCAATGGTACCTGTTTACATCTGAGTGTTTTGTCACCTGAAGCAAAATGCCTGAAAAACACCTTAAAGTGGAGTTTATGTGCATGTGTCATTTATGTGCCAGTTGCTAGGGGGTCCCTTGTAGTCTGCCTCCTTCAGTGCCTGGGCTCTTGATGTCACTTCCCTTGGCGCAGGAAGGGAGATCAGCTCTGCCCCCTCTCTCTTGTCAATCATCTGGGACGCAGTGGGTGCTGAGCGTAGGGGGAGACGAGCGGGGCTTCGATCCCCCACATCATTGGACCTTGGGACAGGTAAGTGTCTGATTATTAAAAGTCAGCATCTGCAGTATTTGTAGCTGATGACTTTTAAAAAAAAAATTTTTAAGCGGAACATCCCTTTAAGCTCAAAAAAGAACACGGGCAGATTACAGGCGTTTTTCTGCTTTTTACATTGGTGACCTGTACAAAATCGTGACAAAATTGCAGCAAAAACGCAGCAAAAAACAAAGTAGGTGTATCATATGTCCTAAAATGTGTAGAGGCTGGTTTGATGGATGTCTACATCATATCTGTTGACGTCACTTCCCATCGGTGAAGCACACATCAGTTCTAGATTCGGAACAACAATGGCTCATGGTCTGATCTGTCCCATTGCTGGATATATGGGGTGTCTTTGGCACAGTGCTATGTGAGTGCATATTTTAATGTGTTTTAGTGAATTTTTGGGCAAAGTCATATGTTATAATAAACTGGTTGCACTATGAATTTGTTTCTGTGGTTCTTCTATTTAAATATTTGAGTTTGAGAGATAAAACAGAAGTTGATGTGGAGAGTCCTGGTCCTTCCAGTGGTCCCAAGTGATAGAGTCCTAAAGGTCAAACAAGCGCTTTCCGACCCATTACAGTGTAGCGGGTGCTACTTTGCTGGGGAGTTCTCTTTTTTAAGATGAGCATGTGACACTACAAACACTTGGATGATAGTAAACTGCACCGGAGCAAAGAGCAGATAGAATTTGTGTTTGAACCCTAATATTGTGTGGACTTGGAGAACAATCTTCACACTTTGTTTAAAGACACGATTATTGGAGCACTTTGATTTTAGTTGGGAGAAATGTCACAATTGCATGAAGTTTTTTGATATTATTGGCTACAGTGCATTAGTATTTTGTAATCACTTCATTTAGTGCCACTCCCTATATTGAGTATAGGTTGATATTTGTGTAAAAAATACAGAGCACAATTTTTGAGTGGCAGCTAAGGAAACGGAATCACTGCACATTCCAAAGAGTTGGTAACATAAGATATGTGTTCTATAGCTACTACAAGTATAGTCTGTATTAAAACAATTTCAATATTTGTAAATGCAATTATATTTATGAATGCTATTGCCGAACAAGAATGATCATTGTTGTGCTCCTGGGGTAAAGTTTTACTTTTAAACTCTTTCAAAATCGCTAATTTGTAAAAAAAAAAATTCCAATCTGACTAATTGTTTTTTTATGCCATTAATATTTTAATCTTAATCATCAAATTGATCCCACTATCATTTAGAAAATTTAACGATTGAGCATTTCAGTCAAGTTTGGTTTTATTTTCTACTCATCTATGGGCAGCTTCCATAATGACCATTTGTTTTTTTATGCCATTAATATTTGAATTTTTATAATCAAATTGATCTCACTAACATTTAGAAAGTCGAACGATTGAGCCTTTCAATCGAATTCTCGTTTGATTTTCTACCCAGCTTTAGTACTGTTCCGTCTTATGCGGCCCATAGATGATTCGGGGTTTTTTGAGGTTGAATTAAATTTTTTTACCTGATTTGCCCTCCCAAAAATTTGATGTGGATAGAGGAATATTGTGTTCTGATGGTGGGGAGACTTCCCCACCATCAGAATACACTGATGAGTGCAACTGGCTGAAGCCAGTGGCGCTGATCAAGAGGAATTTACAGATTGTCAATTGGTAGATCAGCTTCTGTACAACCCCATGGATCGAACTTCAGCCAGATCCTGCTGAACCATTCGAATTTTCGATCCATGTATTGCCGGTTTTACTGTCAGTGTGTGTGGGTGATGCTGTAGACACACACAAAATAGGGTAGAGACTGTGCACTTATTATTAGCAAGTTATGTAAGGGAAGAGAAATTAAAAAAAAAATCAGTCTTTGTGCTTGCATATGAAGGGAACACAGTTTAACCACTTCCCGCCCACCCAACATCATATGACGTCATTGGGTTTGAGCGGTGATATCTGAATAATGCCTGCAGTTACAAGCATCATTCAGATATCTTCTTTTTCAGCTGGCGATTTCATTTTCAGCCACTTTTTCATTCTTACAGGCATCGACTCCTCCCCTTCTTGCTGCCCTCCGGTGCGTCTCCTGCCTCGCCCCCTGCCATCGGCAAACCAGGGAAGGAACCGACCGGTGTCGGATGCTGACCATAGAGATTTCCGGCGGACCGGATGGTCCCTAAAGTCTCTATGATTGTTCGGAGGCCGGACGCGATGTTATGACGTCACATCCCAGCCTCTGCATTTGAAAAAATGCCGCCGCCTTGGTTGGGAAGCTGAGATCTTTTTTTATTTTTTATTTCAGGTTTCCCAGCCTAGAGGTGAGATCTGGGGACTTATAGACCCCAGATCTCACTGTAAAGAGGACCTATCAAACACTATTCCTATTACAAGGGATGTTTACATTCCTTGTAATAGGAATAAAAGTGAGTAAAAAAAAAAAAATGTAAAAAGAAAGCATCAAACTGGAAAAATAAGAGTAAAATTAACAATATTTTTTTTTTAAATCTTCCCTGCCCCTGTGTGCTCACTCGCAGAAGCGAATGCATGTGTATGTCACGCCCACAAATGTAAACGGCATTCAAACCACACATTGAGGTATCGCCACAAACGTTAGAGCGAGAGCAATAACTCAAAACATGTAACCTGTAAAAAAATGAAAGCATCGCCTATGGAGATTTTTAAGTACCAAAGTTTGCCACCGTTCCACGAGCATGTGCAATTTTGAAGCGTGACATGTTAGGCATCTACTCTAAAAAACGTTACTGTTTTTTTTTTAATGCATGAAACAGTTTTTTTTCCCAAAAATGAAAAATTTCTGCACAAATACCGTGAGGGATAAAAAGTTGCAATGACCGCAATTTTATTCTCTAGGGTCTCTGTTAAAAAAAAACATATATAATGTTTGGGGGCTCTGTGTAATTTTCTATAAAAAAAATATGATTTTTACATGTAAGAAAGAAATGTCAGAATTGGTCCAGTAAGCAAGTGGTTAATGTTTTTTAACCTGCTATGGGCTGCCCCACGCAGATATACTACGGCAGGGCAGCCCCCCTGTGCAAAATCACGTACACTGGGTCTGGGGTGTGTGCCGTCAGCAACCCACTCCCGATGTGATTGGACCGATCAGCAGGTCTGGCGGACACGATGTCTCCCAGAACCCACCGATTGTTCTTAGGCGAGAGAGAACGGCCTATGTAAGCAAGGCAGACTGTCATTCTCTGAGAGGGGAAGATGGAGATCTTGTGTTCCTGCAAATCAAGAACACAGATCTCTGTCTTCCCCCAGTCAAAGAATCCCCCGCAGTTAGAAAGCACTCCCTAGGGACACATTTAACCCTTTGATTACCCCGATGTTAACCCCTTCCCTGCCAGTGTCATTAGTACAGTGACAGTGCATTTTTTTAGTACTGATCACTGTATTGGTGTCACTGGTCACCAAAAAGTGTCACTTAGTGTCAGATTTGTTCACTGCAATGTTGCAGTCCTGCTAAAAATCACTGCTCACCGCCATTGGTAAAAAATAAATAAATTAATAAATAATTCAATAAATATATCCCATAGTTTGTAGACACTATAACTTTTACGCAAACCAATCAATATACCCTTATTTGGATTTTTTGCCAAAAATATGTAGCAGAATACATATTGTCCTAAATTGATGAAGAAATTAGATTTTTTTAATTTTTTTTATTGGATATGTTTTATAGCATAAAGTAAAACATATTGTTTGATTTATTTTTTTCTAAATTGTTGGCCTTTTTTAGTTTGTAGTGCAAAAAATAAACATTGCAGAGGTGATCAAATACCACCAAAAGAAAGCTCTATTTGTGGGAAAAATAAGGACATTCATTTTATTTGGGTATAGCGTGCATTTTCCAAGGAATTTCCAGTGGGAGTAAAGGAGTGTCCTGCCAACTTAAAAACAGGTGAAAGGTTTCCTATTACTCTAAATTCTTGTACAGCATAGACTATTTAGAATCAGCGCGGGTTATTTCCCAGGACTTTCAGTTTCACTTCATCCCTCATATTGTCAGAGCCACAAATATTATGCAGTGGCTCCATTGGATTGTGAGCTCCTAGAACCCTTTGTTAATATTAATCAAGGTCTGTTTTAGTTGTTAATAGGGTCTTTGTACTGGCTGATATATTCTACTTTCTGTTATAAAACATATCCAGTAAAATCAAATGTCTTCGTAAATTTAGGCCAAAATATATTCTGCTACATGTCTTTGGTAAAAAAAAAAAAAAAACTCTCAAGAAGTGTATTTTATTGGTTTGTGTTTTAAGTTATAGCGTCTACAATCTATTGTATGTATGTATGTAATTGAAAATTGATTATTCCTGATGTACTGACTGCCTATCTCATTTCTTAAGGCCCTTAAAATGGCAGGACAGTAAAAAATACCCCTCCCTCAAATTACCCCTTTTTGGAAAGCAGACAGTTAGATGTATTTAGTAAGAGACATGGCAAGTTTTTTGAAGCTTTCTTCTTTTTTATTCAATTGTTTAAAATTTCTTTCAATTTTTATTTAACTATGTTTTTCTTTTTCTACTATTTTAAATCCTGTTATCAGAGCTTTTTTTCACAATTCTTTTTACATACTGTCACCATTGCATTACAGCATAAAATGACTAGTGTGGCGGTGACCAGGGATACTGGCTGGTGACAGTATGATAAAAAAAATAATAATATATATATATTTTTTTTTCAATTGTTTATTGAAAAAATAATAATAATAATATATATATATATATATATATTTTTTTTTTTTCAATTGTTTAAACTTGTTTTACTATGTTTTTATTTTTCTACTATTTTACATCCTGTCGTCAGAGCATTTTCCCTTTTTGGAAAGTAGTCAGTCTGAGGTATTTAGTAAGAGGCATGGCAAGTTGTGTAAAGTTGTAATTTATTTTGTGTCAATTTTTTGAATAATTAAGAAATTAAATAGAATTACATTAATAGAATTAAATATATATACACATTTTCTATTCAATTGTTTAAACCTTCTTTTCCTCCCTTCTGCCAGTGTCTAAGCGCATCCTACCTACTGCCCAGTGTCACCCTCCCTCCTGATGGGCCATAAGTTGATGACTGTTACAGTAAGAGCTGGTGGTTATGTGTGCCTGCATTGTATGTACTGACAGCTGACAGTCTCTGAACCAACCTATTTATGACCTGTGTCCTGTGTAGTAACTTCAGAATGCAGTCTGCTGCCTGCTGCTACTGCCAGGAATATAGATGTGGGCTTAGCTGACAATGGAACAGGCTACCAAGGGAGGCTAAAGAAAAGTCAAGTGAATGGAGCTGGGACTAGGAGAGGGTCCTGAGAGAGGGAGGAGGAGATGGATGGAGCAGGATTGGGACAGGATAGGAAAAGATTGGCAGTCCTTTGACAAAATCCACAGCATGACTATCTTGTTAAGTACAGTAATCACATTATTAGTGCAGAAAGTTAGAGAAAGTAAAAGACAAATTTGTGTACAGACACATACAGCAGATGGGATCTTCTCCTGTCACATACACCATCACACTACGCCCTTATACACACGGTCGGAGATTCCGACAACCAAATCCGTCGGATTTTGTCAGACAGATCTTGTCCGAAACTGTTGCATACACATGGTCGGACAAAGTTGTCGGGAAATCCGATCGTTCAGAACGTGATGACGTAATTTCGTTACGATGGGACTACGTTCAGGCTAGTAACCAATAGCTTTGATGTAGGAATTTAATCTGAGCATGTGTGGCACTTGGTCCGATCGGAATTCTCTACACATGATCGGAGTATGTCCGATTGGACCAGTTTGTCGGAAAATATTTCCAGCAAGTTGGAAAATTTGGTCCGACGGATATTCCGACGGAAATAGTCCGATGCATACCACATACAGTAGGATTATCAGACAAAACGGTCCGATAGGACACATTCCGACGGATTCTCCGACCGTGTGTACAAGGGCTACAACTCATCTTGCTTTCAATGAGCTTGCCTGACCCTAATGCCCTGTGCCACGGAATTTCAGACGGAAAATGTCCGATCGGATTATATTGTCGGAACATCCAATCGTGTGTGGGCTCTATCGGACCTTTTCTGTCAGAAATTCCAACTGAGAAAATTTGAGAGCAGGATCTAAAATTTTTCCGACAAAAAAATCCGATCTGACTTTTTCCGATCATTTGTAGAGAATTCAGACGGACAAAGTGCCACGCATGCTCAGATTACATTTTCGAGACCAAAGCTATTGGTTACTAGCCTCTACGTAGTCCCGTTGTACGCAATGAACGTCACCTCGTTCCGAACGATCGGGTTTTCCGACAACTTTGTCCGACCGTGTGTATGCAACACAAGTTTCAGACAAAATCCAACGGATTTTGTGGTCGGAATGTCCGACTGTGTGTACAAGAGATTAGAGCAAAGAATTAAAAGAGGCAATCCTCTCCTTATTGAAGGTAAATCCACTGGGGTAATTACTAAAATTGTCTAAGACAAGTTCTGTCTTAACTGATGCCATTGCACATAGCAACCAATCTTTATCATTTGTTTTACACAACTGAATAAAAATGATAACATTTTTATCAAGTGCATTTATTGAACATTTTTAATACAGTACAACCAAAAAACAGAGATACAGTATAAGCCAAAGAGGAGATCAGCTTACAGAGGGAATTAATAAGCAATAATGACTACAGAGTATCAGGGTTTACATATCTCAAGCAACGGAAGAGGTACAAGTTCATGCCAAGTACAAAGCTTAGCAAAAGGACAATACAATTTATCATGCAATCAATCCAGTACTGTAGTTGAAAAAATGGAAAAGCTGACTTAGTTTAGGTTGACAATAATAATAAAGTGTGGCGCTTAGTAAAAGTGTGTACGTGATACACAATCAAATCTGTAGTCAAAATCGACTGTATAAAGAAATACAATAATAGCTACTGTACATAGGAAATCATAAAAATGACAAACTGAACACGTGCAAAAGTCCAAACAGTGTTGAGAATATTAAAAGTGACTTGTGTGAATTGTCTGAAGAACTCATCCACCTTATGGAAAAAGGCTTACCACATAAAATGGACCCAACTAGGCGTATGCCCGATGAGTCTCAAAGGCTTGATGGTGTAATCACATCAGGGGACGTGGCGACTCTGAACCTCCGCACATGTCAAAACATAGGCAGGGTCCTTCAATATATTAATTGTATAGGAATCCAACAAAGGTATAGTGGCTGGTACACACTGTGAAACTTCCCATAATTACATGTGCCAAAAGGGAAAGAAATAGGGCCACATAGTGTAATACCGTAAATGGAATTGTTTATTAAATCTTAAAAGTGGGTACTCACATGTGAGAAGACATAAGAAGCATGTATATTAAAAATCTGGCAACGCAGTGGCATCAGCAAACCTCCCCGACGCGTTTTGCCTCAATAAGGCATCATCTCCCCTTTCTTTTTTAAGATTTTTTCTTATGTTTAAGTTGAGACAAAGTTTCTCAGACACTTTTTATTAATTGCCTCCACTGTGATCCATGATAACTGAGTGCAGCAACAGCAACTGTAATGTTTTAAAAATCTTAATATTAATTTAAAATGACCTGTCCCTATACTAATCTTTCCCAGGGAAGCTATCCCCATTTAAGAGGAGCATGCATACTTACCTCTCCAGCATACATCACTGCAAAACACCACTTCCCTCTGTTCATGAAACGTTGTCCCCCAAAGTCTGCTGGGAAACCTAAACTTGCAGGAGTTTTCATCCCCTGGGTTCCCCGCAACTCACTGGTTCTTTTTGATACCTCCATGTCATTTCAATATGTAGCACACTTTAGTGTGCTAGAATAGGTTTTTGTTAGTGTAGGAAATTTGTTCAGGCTTGGCTGTTTTTGTTTTTTAGTTGGGTCAGGGTGAGTGACTCAGGGAGGGCTGGATGGATCACAGGCAGCACTTCTGAGATCTCCCCCTACTTCTGGAACTTGCTGGAAACTTCTACAAGAATGCAAGTGAAGGTGAGGAGGAGCTGTATGGAGTATTCCGATGGCCGTGACCAATCCCCAACAGATGGGTTGGCAGGTACAGGCCCCCTCAAATACTCTGGGCCAGCCCAGCTGGGGCAGTGAAGTTTGGGTGGAAGCTGGAGATGGAGTGTTAGGAGGCTGTCGGAGACCCTTGAGGGTAACCCCCTAGTCTGGGGGGATGGGTCACCTCAGGTGTGGGAGCTCAGGTGCGAAAGAGACCCTCTTTATGACACTCAAGGGTGTCCTGACCGGAGGCATGGGAGCAGGAGAAGGACAGCAGGAGGAGAACACTGCTGGGAAAATCTTCAGGGAAGAAGGCAGCAAGGTGAGCTGGTGAGTGTTACAGTCAGGGAGGACTGAGAGGCAGACTGAAAGGACTGGGTGAGAGCAGTCGGAGATGGATGCATAGTCAGTCTGGGAGGACTGCAGATGTTTAGCCAAGAGGGCTGGAGAAAGGGGCAGCTGCAGCCAGGTGGGCTGGCAGTGCCTAAAGAGGTGGTGTTGGGATCATTAGCTACAGAAGGACAGCTGCGCAATAGGACTTTGCTACACAAACAAGGGGCCTGCCCACTGTCTGTAAATTACATTTGCTACCAATCTAACAGTGCCAGTTGGTCCTGCTAGTTGCAGTACCTTTCTCGCTATCCAAGTTTAACCACCTAAAAACAATGCAAAACAAAACACTGGACTTTTCCTTGTCTCAAGTGTGCTGTGAAAATGCGGTGTGCCTGGCTGAGCAGGGTGAGGGATCCCTTTCAACTTGAAGCTCTTTAGGGGCAGGCATACAAATAATTTTTGTCATTGTGTGTATTTAAATTATAGTAACTCATATTTTCAACCAATTACTCTTTTTTCAATACATTTAAAATACATATTTTGCATTTCAATAAATGTATCATATGAGTATAACATTTTTTACAGTTAGGGCATGGAAGCTTTTAGAAAGAATCTACACCAAACTGTGATCCCACAAATAGTGAAGACTTGACAATACTTGACCACTTGTATCTCAGGGCAATTTTGTAATTTTTTGCAAACCGTAAAATCAACACTTTTTGCTAGCAATTACTGTAAACCCCCAAAAGGATATGTTGTCTGAAGGCAGAGACCCCGGACATTAAAATTGTTCTAGTTGCAATTTTTTATATGTATATAGGGGTAACAGGGGTGCTTAAACATTTTTTTTAAATTATGTTTATTTAATTTATACAGCTCTTTTTTTTCCATTTTATTTATTTATTTACTTCGTACAAGTAGCAGTCAGCACAGTCACCTAAATATCATGAATAATGCTTAATAAACCAATATAATTAGATAAATACAAAAATGTATGTAACGAGCTGTACATAGCACTTGCTTGTGGGTAGGGATGAGCTTCGTGTTCGAGTCGAACGTACGTTCGACTCGAACATTGGCTGTACGTCCGTTCGGCGAAATCCGAACACTTGGTCCATTCGCGTCAAAATTCGCGTGGCGCTCACGGCCCACAATGCACTGCGATGGCGCAGTGCATTGCTGGCTCATGATTGGCCAAGCATGCACTGTGACCCCGCATGCTTGGCCAATCGCAGCGCCAGCAGCGAGGAGAGCCATGATTGGCCACAGGCAGGATGCCTGTGGCCAATCATAGCTCAGGCTGTGTAGTGCACGCCCCACACTATATAAGGCCGCCATTGAGGCGGCCTCGTGTAGTATGTTGGCATCTGAAGCAGTGGGTGTTCTGTGTACCTTCAACACAGTACACACCGATCGTTTTTGGCTGATTTCCTATCTTGCTGTTGTGTAGTGGTTATTGTCTGTGCCCTGACCGCAGTATACACCACTATATTCACCTCACCTATATAGCCAGTGATCTATCTTTAATAATAGAGCTTGCAGTCAGTAGTGTTAGGAGATAGTGAGTGCTGTCTGCGTGCTCTGTACCCAGTACATACCGCTATAATCCACCTACATAGCTGTTCTCTATTTGAGCCCAATTGCCATCTGCAGGAGTTATTGGAAGTTGTGTGTGCCTCCAGCACAGCACAGTATACATCTGTATATACCCCTTTATCTCTGCTGTTTTCTGGTTATTGTCTGCGTGCCCTGACCGCAGTATACACCGCGATATTCACCTCACCTATATAGCTAGTGATCTATCTTTAATAATAGAGCTTGCACTCAGTAGTGTTAGGAGATAGTGAGTGCTGTCTGCGTGCTCTGTACCCAGTACATACCGCTATAATCCACCTACATAGCTGTTCTCTATTTGAGCCCAATTGCCATCTGCAGGAGTTATTGGAAGTTGTGTGTGCCTCCAGCACAGCACAGTATACATCTGTATATACCCCTTTATCTCTGGTGTTCTATAAAAAAGGCATCTGCAGGAGTTAGTGGGTGTTGTGTGCCTCCAGCACAATATAAACTACCCAACTGCTGTTTTACCCAACTCCCTTCAGGCCATTACCATGTCTGGAAGGCCAGCAAGGAGAGGCAGACAGGCGCGAGCCGATAAAAGAGGGCAAGCAGGCTCTGTGTCTAGAGACAACAGTGCTGGTCGTGGACGCGGTGCATTGTCATCAGCACGTGGCCATGGGACATGCTTGTCCTTCTTTTCGGCAGCTGGACATGTTGAACCGCAACATGCCAACGACTTGGTAGAGTGGATGACCAAGCCCTCTTCATCCTCCTCATCCTCTCTCACCCAGTCTCAGGGTAGTAGCAAAGCAGCTGCCAACGCATCGTCTTCCCTCCTCTCAATGTCATCATCAGTGACTCCTTCCCTAGACCCACCACGTCCTCCTGAGGAGTCTCCTGAACTCTTTGAGCACAGTGTTGGGTACATGCTCCAGGAGGATGCCCAGTGTTTGGTGGGCTCTGATGATGACACTCAGCTAGAGGAAGGCAGTAGCGTGAGCGCAGAGAGAGGGGATGCTCAAGAAGGACAGCAATCTGGCAGTCATGTTCCACAAGCTGCAGCATACTGCCAGGTTTGCTACAGCGATGAAGAGGGAGGGGATGATGAGGGCACTGACTCCACGTGGGTGCCTGGAAGGAGGGAGGAGGAGGAGGAGGCACATGTCCAACGAGGCAGGATGCCCTCCGGGGGCCAGCTTAGGGGCAGCACACCGACTGAATCACACCGCAGAGCTCCGCCTGTGCAGGGCGCTGCCTCTGCGCGTTATTCTAAAAGTTCTTTGGTGTGGGCCTTTTTTGAGACGAGTGCATCAGATCGCACCGCTGCTATTTGCAACATATGTCTCAAGCGTATCTCACGTGGCCAAAACATCAGCCGCTTGGGCACCACATGCTTGACCAGACATATGTTGGCCTGCCATGCAGCTCGTTGGCAAGCGTACCTCAAAGACCCACACCAAAGAACAAAGCGGACCTCTCCTTGCTCCTCATCAGCTGGCATCTCCAACCCCACTAGACCTTCAGTCCTCTCTGAAACCTGCTCTGAGAGGAATGAAGGTGTGGAATTAGGTGTGTCACAGCCAAGTGCTTCCGGGAACTCTGCTAGTGGTACACCCACGTCCGATTATAGCAGGCAAATGTCCCTGCCCCAGCTGCTGGACCGGCGGAAGAAGTTTACTCCCAGCCATCCACATGCCCAGCGGTTGAATGCTAGCTTGGCTAAATTGCTAGCACTTCAACTGCTGCCTTTTCAGTTGGTAGACTTGGCCCCCTTCCGTGAGTTTGTACAATGTGCGGTTCCTCGGTGGCAGGTCCCCAAACGCCACTTTTTCCCACGGAAGGCGATTCCGGCTCTCTACCGGCATGTGGAAGGCAATGTCCTTGCCTCGCTGGACAGGGCGGTCAGCGGTAAGGTGCATATTACCGCTGACTCATGGTCCAGCAGGCATGGACAGGGACGTTACCTGTCTTTCACGGCCCATTGGGTCACCCTTCTGGCTGCTGGGAAGGATGCAGGACAAGGTGCAGTAGTGTTGGAGGTTGTTCCACCACCACGCCTCCAAAATGCTACTATTGGTTGTGACACACCTCTCTCCTCCACCCCCTCCTCTTCTTCTTCCTCCATGGCCTCTTCCAGTGCTCTGTCCTCAGAACCAGCGGTGCTCCGTAGGCGTTCCAGGGGCTATGCAAGTACGCAGGCAAAACTATGCCATGCCGTGCTTGCGCTGGTTTGTTTGGGGGACAGGAGCCACACTGGGGCGGATGTTTTGTCAGCTCTGCAGGGGCAGGCCGAGAGGTGGTTGACGCCACGCCAGCTTAAGCCAGGAATGGTGGTTTGCGACAATGGCACCAACCTCCTCTCCGCCCTCCGACAGGGACAACTGACCCATGTGCCCTGTGTAGCTCACGTCCTTAACCTTGTGGTGCAGCGGTTCTTGGGCAGGTACCCCGGCTTACAGGATGTCCTGAAGCAGGCCAGGAAAGTCTGTGTGCATTTCCGCCGATCATTTAATGCCTGTGCTCGGCTGGCTGAGCTCCAAAAGGAGTTGAACCTGCCCAAGAACCGCCTTATATGTGACATGCCCACCAGATGGAACTCAACATTGGCCATGCTGCAGCGGCTGCACACGCAGCAGAGGGCCATCAATGAGTACCTGTGCGACTACGGCACCAGGACAGGGTCAGGGGAGCTTGGTTTTTTCTCACCACGCCAGTGGGGCATGATCAGGGATGCATGCACTGTCCTGTATTTTATATACTCTTTATTTATTTTCTCACTTACAAATCATCATGTATATATTACACTTACATTCATTATTTTAATACCAACACTCATGTACCCCTCCCCAAAAAAAAAAAAAAAAAAAAAAAAAAAAAGAAAGGGTGAGCCCAGCCCCCAATCCCCCGCATCACTCCCCTCCTACCTCTCCTTCCCTACTCAACCATGTGTGTTGCTCTTTTTCCAAAAATGCTCCCCATTGTTGCCATTTGCTTACATGTTTTTGGCCTAAGTCCCCCAGTCTTTGCATGGATTCCTC
Source organism: Lithobates pipiens (assembly GCF_037356315.1). Classification (NCBI taxonomy): domain Eukaryota; kingdom Metazoa; phylum Chordata; class Amphibia; order Anura; family Ranidae; genus Lithobates; species Lithobates pipiens. Next base: position 250,178,600 of record NW_027507718.1, read on the forward strand.
CATTACCCTTATATGTTCTACTTTCCGGGTCCACTCTGCTACTGTCGGTACCTGCACGGACTTCCAATGACACGGAATCAGGGATTTGGCCACATTCAGTAAGACTGGAGTCATTGTGCCTCTGTATTGCCCGATCCCTTTCTTTGTATCATGGAACAGGCATTCCCATGGAGAATTTCCCACCATTTCCCCTGTCACTAAAAATATCAATTCTCTTATTTGTTCCCAAAAAGGAGTTAATTTGGGGCAATCCCACCATATGTGCTTAAAAGAGCCCAGTCCCCCACATTCCCTCCAGCATAACTTCTGGTTATCCTCACTGAACCTCTGTATTCTCTGTGGCGTCCAATGCCACCTCGCTATTAATTTAAAGGACATTTCGATCGTCTGCATATCTTTTGCCAGGGAGTAAGTCATTTTGATTATTTTGCTCCTCTGCTCCTGACTTCTCAAGGGCCCTATTTCTTCCTCCCATTTCCTTAAGTAGTCTGGAAGCTCCACGTCTCCTTCTTGCTTTAATATTTTATATATTTTAGAAATCCTTTTCTGTAGACATTGTGGTTCTTTAAATAATTTTTCTAGTGGGTAAAGTTGTGTCTTTCCTCTTAATGGTTGTGGTAAACCTTGTATAAAGTGTACCATTTGCGTGTATCTCCAGTAGTCAAGTGGCTTACACCCCCATTCTTGTGAAATTTCCCTAAAAGTGCTTATCCTATTCCCTTTCATTACTTCTAAAAGTGTTATGTCTTCCCTTTTTGCCCACCTACTAAAATATAAGCGTTCTTCTTTCCCTGGGGGGAAATAATTTGTGTCCAAAAGTGACATTAAAGGTGAGTTGAAGTGCCACTTGTGTCTTTTATTTATTTTATCCCAAATTTTTAACGTGTGCCTAGTTAAAGTGCAAGTGCTCGTCCCTAAATCCCTATATTGAGGGGGGATCCATATCATTTTAGCTAACTCTGTGTTGCTTAGTGTAACTTCCAAATCTACCCAGCTCTTCCCTTGTTTGTTATGACACCAGTCCGCTACCCTTGAAATTATTATCGCCTCATAGTATTTAGTGAGATCTGGTAGAGCTACCCCTCCCCTCTCTTTCTCCTTCACTAAGACACTATAGGCTATTCTCGGCCTCTTTCGAGCCCATATAAACGACAAGATCATTGATTTGACCTTTCCCAGGTAGCTTACGGGCAAGGGGATAGGGATCATTTGGAGCGTATACATTACTAATGGTAGTATAAATATCTTTATTGTATTTATCCTCCCCATCCACGTGAGAGCTTTATATCTCATTTTATTTAACTTATCCTTAATTTTATTCAATAGAGGTAGATAGTTCGCCCCATAGAGGTTACCCATTTGTGTCGTCAACTTTATGCCCAGGTAGGACAACTCTCCTTTGCACCATTTAAATGGTAGCTGGGAGCTTAGCGCTGTCTGTTCGGCCTGTGTTAAGTTTATGTTTAGAATTTCCGATTTAGTCGTATTTATTTTAAAGTTTGAGAAGTGGCCAAACTGTTCGAACTCTTTAAGGAGGGGTGGGATTGTTGTAATTGGATTAACCATGTACACCAGTACATCATCCGCAAATGCAGAGATTTTATATTCCTTCCCACCAACCCGAAGGCCCCGTATGTCATGGTTCCTCCTTATTGCGACCAGCAGTGGTTCCAAAGCGATCACAAACATGATCGGTGAAAGGGGGCATCCCTGCCTCGTCCCATTAAACAATTGTAGGGGGCGAGACAGGGATCCGTTTACTCTGATTCTCGCTGTTGGTTGCCAATATAGGGATTTAATCCATCTCAGCATCTTTTCTCCTAGTCCTAGATATTCTAATACCCTATCCATAAACTCCCACTCCACTCTGTCGAAGGCCTTTTCGGCATCTACTGACAGCAGTACTGTGGGAGTCTTTCTCCTGATAGCTTCCTGAATTAATGCTATGGACTTTATAGAGTTATCTCTCCCTTCTCGCCCCTGGACAAACCCCACCTGATCCAGATGGATCCAATCCGGGAGGAGGGTTTTTAGTCTTTCTGCTAGTATTTTCGAAAAGATCTTTATGTCCGTGTTTAATAGGGAGATCGGTCGGTAACTCTCTACGGCTGCTGGGTCCTTACCTTCTTTCAAAATCAAGGTTATGTGTGCACACAGGGCTTCCTCCCGAAACCTCTCTCCTACTCCCACTGCATTGAAGTAGTCGCAGAGTTTTGGGATTAGGAACTTCTGGAACTTCTTATAATAGAGAATCGAGTATCCGTCGGGACCTGGACTCCCCCCGAGTGCTGTATTGTTAATTATTCTACTCACTTCCTCCGGTGTTATCGGAGATTCTAATAACTCCATCTCCTCCTTTACTCCTCTGGGGAAGTCCATGTCCCGAAGATACTCCTCTATTTTTCCTTTCCTCCTCTCCTTATCTCCCCCTTTCCCTCTTATGTTATACAACTCACTATAGTACCTGTGGAAATTTTCTGCAATTTTTGGAGTGGAGTATTGAATCTCTCCTCTTTTATCTTTAATCATTGAAATATGGGTCCTATTCTTATGATCCTTAACTCTTTTTGCTATCCATTTTCCCGACCAATTCCCCCATTGATATCTCTCTCTGTTTATTTTATGGAATACCGATTCCCTTTCTTGTTCCAGAATTTTTTCCAGTTCTCTTTTTTTTTCCCTTAACTCCTGTCTCTCCCTTAGTCCCTTTGGTCTAGTTTCCTGTTCTAATTTGTTAATCTCCCTGTAAAGGTAAGTTTTTTGTTGTTCCCTTTCCTTTTTCTTCCATGCTCCAATCCCGATCAAGACCCCTCTAATGACTACTTTGTGTGTTTCCCACAGGGTAGCTCTCGTTATACCTGCTGTGTCGTTTAGTTCATAGAAACTAATCAGTTCCTGTTCTATCTTGGCTGAGACTTCCGGGTCCTGTAATAGAGAATTATTTAATTTCCATGTCCTCCCTGATCCACTCTCTCCCTGTACTTCCAACTGGATTACTACTGGGGCATGGTCCGAAAGGGTGATTGATTTAATTTCTGCTTTTTTCAAATTTGGGACTAGTTGGTGATCGAGTAGGATATAATCTAATCTTGCGAAGGAGTTATGTGGAGCTGAATAATGAGTGTAATCTCTATCTTTTGGGTGGGAAATTCTCCATGCGTCTATAATCTGTGCGTTGGCTAAGGTTCTTTTTAAAGATCTATATCTCCCCTCTGCCACCCTACTACCACCCCCCGAGTTGTCCATTTTAGGATTTAGAGTCCAGTTCAGGTCCCCTGCGATGATTAATTTACCCACTTTGAAACCCTCCAGCGTCTCAAGAACAGTCCTTAAGAATCTGTCTGGGTTTCTGTTGGGTGCATATACATTCACTATAGTACATTTCAAATCAAACAATTTGCCCCTAAGAAACAGGTATCTACCTTCCGGGTCAGCCAATCGCTCCTCTATTTCAAATCTGGTTGTTCTATCGAACCCCGTAGCTACGCCTCTTGAGTGGGCTGAAGGTGTGTCCCCGTAAAACCATAATGGGAATTGAAATGATGACAGCTTTACAGGGGATCCGTTAGTGATAAATGTCTCTTGGAGGCAGACCACATTCCCCCCTAATAATTGGAGTTCTTTATCTATCTTGAATCTTTTTTCTTTTATATTTAGTCCCCTTACGTTATATGATATTACATTAATTGCAACCATCGCATACTTGCAGTATAAGTCGGAGACTCACATAGGCTGATCCGGGGGCGCAGCCCCTTTGAAACACCGGGGGGTAAACCATTGGGGGAAAAAAAAAAAAAAAAAAAAAAGAAAAAATTGGGGGGACTCTAGCCCCAAACCCACTAATCCCTCCCTCCCCCTCACCCCTCCCTCCTCCCCTCTCTTCCCTCCCCTTCTCCGCAACAATGCCCCTGAAAAGGGTGGTCGGAGTTCCCCCCACATTTTGTTGTTCATATGGGTTAGATACCTTGCTAGAAGGGACCCTCTTCTCCCCATATATACCCAGGGGCTCCCACCAGAGACTCCCCGGAACCCTCCTCCCTCCCACCCTCCCCCTACCCTCCCAACCCAACCATCCTCTCACTTCCCCCTTCACGCCCTCTTTAAGTCTTTACTTTGCTCTTGGCTCGACTCCTCTCGTTCCTCTCCATCTAGGGATCCTTGGGGTCAGTACTGTTTTTTCTTCCACCCCCCACCCCGGTAGCCGGGGAGGGGGGATGTCCAGCCTTTCGCAGAACCCCTGTAGATCTTCGGGGAATCGTAGGACTGCGGAGCGGCCGTCTTTTTTCCCCACTGGTAGGATACACCCAAGGTCATCATCTGTTGTGTGAGGGGCTTCAACAGCCTCCTTCTCACTAATGTTTCTACAGCCAGGTCCGGGAAGACCTGCAGTTCTACCCCCTCGAAGATCAATCCTGCCGCTGTTCTCAGTTTCTCCATAATGAGGCCTCTCTCTTCTACGTAGTGGAACCTCACTATTACGTCTCTGGGTTGCTCTTCCCTTAGCCCTGTCCGTCTTGCTATCCTATGAGCTCTGTCTATCCTAAGGGTGTCCCCGGGGTCTCTTCCTAATAAAGGGTTGAATACCTGCTTTATTATACTGCCCAAATCCTTGCTGCTATATTTCTCTGGGAGGCCCTTGATGCGCACATTCTTCCTTCTCCCCCGGTTGTCCTGGTCCTCCAGTTTATATTGGAGGCTCCTATTCGCTAACTGAAGGGATGTAATTTGTTCTGTTATCTCGTCTAATCTTTGGTCCTGGTTGTCTAATCTCCCCTCTATCTCTTCCACCCTCCCAAGTACTAATCCTATATCTGACCTCACTCCTGCTATTTCCATTTTTAGTGAGTCCTCCATTTTTGTGAACATTTCCGTTAGCATCTCCCTGATTGGGGGGCCTTCACTCTCCTGGGGTGTAACTGGCGCAATACCTCCTCCCCTTGTGCCCTCCACCTCCTGTCCTATTTCCTCCCTCACATTACCTTCCTTTGGGGGCCCCATATTAGCTCCATTTTCCATTCCCCCTTTTTCCTCCTCTAATATCCTTTGCTTGTTTGGGCCGGATCTCCGTGTTGCTACAAATTTACTTGCAGGGGGCCACCCCGGAGAGGTCTTAACACATAGCCATGGGCTGTATACAGTCTGTTACTTCCGTAGATGCTAGTCGTCCCCCAATCTTCTCAGTGAAGTGAGAACACAACCACAAAAAAAAAGAAGAAAGAAGAAAAAAAAAAAAAAAAAAAGAGAAGGATGGGGGGGGGGGGGGGGGGGAGGAAAACAAAGAAAAAACCAGCGGGAACAGAGCAGAAGTTTTGTGTTCTGCGGGAGCTCTTTACTTATCTCCACCGGGTTTCCAGTAACTTCCCTTCTCTCTCCCTTCCCCCCTTCTGTGGCTACTTGCGGTAGGGTTTCTTTTAAATATCCTACTGATTTTCAACATGAAAACTGGGTTGTGGATCCCAGTATGAGCCTACCTTTCCGCATTTTCTTCAATACATGAGGCCCCCCCCCCAGTGTTTTATTTATGTTTGAAACGTTTAAAATATAAAGTTCACTTCCGGATGGGTTGCCTAGTCTCCGACAAATTCTATGCCACTTGACGCAGGGGAAGGGGCTGGGACAAAATGTCTTTATCCTTACTGCTCTCTTAGTAAACTTCTCGGCCCCCTCCTCCTGCCTGCACGGGGTTCAGGGAGATAATAGGGGGGAGTCCTACAGGAACTGAGGTAGAGAGCCAGAACGCCAGCAGCAAAACTATACCCAGCCTTAGCAGTTTTCAGAGCGTATCTCCTTATAACACAGTTCTCACATGGCTCAATGTACAGCTCTGTCCTGCCTAATCACATTCCACCATTAGCTCCTACTTAATGTTTGTTTTACTGTACCGCACTCCAGTGACCGTGGCCGAGGGTTTCCTCCGCTGTGCTGTGCTCCGATGGACCGGTGAGCTCTCTAGTGTAGGCTGACGGCTGTACGCCCGTGATTCGAGGCTCCCGCCGAGACTGGCGTCTCCTGCTTGTCTCCTGTGTGGATTCCCCCGGCAGGGTTCACTTGCAGCTTCCGGTCTGCGGCTGGTCACGAGTGTCCAACATCCGTGTCAAGGGGCGCATGAAGCCGTTCCCAAGCCGCGTCAGGCTGCGGGGAGCGGCGCGGCGGAAAGAGGCAAGCCGGCTCTCTTCAGGCTGCCGACATGCCTGAACGAATCACCGCTCTGCTTCTCGCCGTGCGTTGGAGGGGGACGGAGAACGCCGTGGGAGTTCCAGGTGGAGAGGGAGGGGTGGAGGAGCTCCGGACGAGCCTATCTTCTGGTGCTCCGCCCCATCTCACGTCCGCATGCACTGTCCTGTCACCGTTTGAGGAGGCCACAAGGATGGTGAGCAGTGACAGTGCATGCATCAGTGACACTGTACCTCTTGTCCACCTCTTGGAGCATACGCTGCATGGAATAATGGACAGGGCACTTGAGGCAGAACAGAGGCAGGAAGAGGAGGACTTCCTTGCCTCTCAAGGCCCCCTTTATCCAGACAGTGTTCCTGCTGTGCCACCCATCACACAGGAAGAGGAGGAGGAGGAGGAAGAGGAGGAGGAAGAGGAGGAGGAGGATGATTGTGTCAGCATGGAGGTGGAGGCTGGCACTCAGCATCAGCATCAGCATCAGCAGCAGCAGCAGCAGTCTTATAGGGATGATTTACAGTCCCAAGAAACACATGGACTTATACGTGGCTGGGAGGAGGTAGCTGCGGATCATGTTGTCCTTAGTGACCCAGAGGACTCCGGACCGAATGCCTCAGCTAACCTACGCTGCATGGCCTCCCTGATCCTGCAAAGCCTGCGGAAGGATCCTTGTATTCTTCGGATCAAGGAGAGGGACCTTTACTGGCTGGCCACTCTCCTTGATCCACGGTACAAGGGTAAGGTTGCCGACCTTATCTTGCCATCGCAGAGGGAGCAGAGGATGAGACATCTCCGGGAGGCCTTGCAGAAAGGTCTGTGCAACGCGTTCCCAGAGACTGGGAGGTTACAAACTCCTGGTCCTGGACAACGTGTTGCTGAGGCATCGGTCAGAAGGAGCGGTGGAGAAGGTGGCCGTCTGACTGATGCTTTCAGACAATTTTTTAGTCCGCAGCCCCAAGGTATGATTGGTTCCAGCACCCATCGCCAGCGTCTGATTTACATGGTGCAGGAATACCTAGGGGCAAGGTCAGACTTGGACACCTTTCCCACCGAAAATCCTCTGGCTTACTGGGTCTTGAGGATGGATCACTGGCCAGAGCTTGCACAGTATGCAATTGAGCTACTGGCCTGTCCTGCATCCAGCGTTCTTTCGGAAAGCACCTTCAGTGCTGCTGGTGGCTTTGTTACCAATCACAGGGTGCGCCTGTCCACCGAATCAGTTGATCGACTGACCTTCATCAAGATGAATCAGTCTTGGATCACCCACAGCTACCAAGCACCTGAAGCTGATGTAACCGAATAATTTTTTTTGAAATACCACATCCCTTCAAGACTGCCTATGCTGATGCTGAGTGACTGTCCTGTTATGTTGATTGTCTATCCTCTTCCTCCTCCGCTGATATGTTGGAAGAACATTTTTGGTTCTGGGTGATGCCAGCAGCCCAATTTTTCTGCCCCTGTTTAACAGGGGCGTTTAAGTACAATTTTTGATGCAATGCTTTGCAGCAGGGCTAATTCCTGCAATAAAACTAGAGTATGTGGCAGAGGTTGCAGTGTGGTGGCACCAGCACCAGTGCCTAAGGCCCAATTTTTCTGCCCCTGTTTAACAGGGGCGTTTAAGTACAATTTTTGATGCAATGCTTTGCAGCAGGGCTAATTCCTGCAATAAAACTAGAGTATATGGCAGAGGTTGCAGTGTGGTGGCACCAGCACCAGTGCCTAAGGCCCAATTTTTCTGCCCCTGTTTAACAGGGGCGTTTAAGTACAATTTTTGATGCAATGCTTTGCAGCAGGGCAAATTCCTGCAATAAAACTAGAGTATATGGCAGAGGTTGCAGTGTGGTGGCACCAGCACCAGTGCCTAAGGCCCAATTTTTCTGCCCCTGTTTAACAGGGGCGTTTAAGTACAATTTTTGATGCAATGCTTTGCAGCAGGGCTAATTCCTGCAATAAAACTAGAGTATATGGCAGAGGTTGCAGTGTGGTGGCACCAGCAGCAGTGCCTAAGGCCCAATTTTTCTGCCCCTGTTTAACAGGGGCGTTTAAGTACAATTTTTGATGCAATGCTTTGCAGCAGGGCTAATTCCTGCAATAAAACTAGAGTATATGGAAGAGGTTGCAGTGTGGTGGCACCAGCAGCAGTGCCTAAGGCCCAATTTTTCTGCCCCTGTTTAACAGGGGCGTTTAAGTACAATTTTTGATGCAATGCTTTGCAGCAGGGCTAATTCCTGCAATAAAACTAGAGTATATGGAAGAGGTTGCAGTGTGGTGGCACCAACAGCAGTGCCTAAGGCCAAATTTTTCTGCCCCTGTTTAACAGGGACATGTAATTACAATTCTTGATATAATATTTCACAGGAGGGCCCCTTCCTGTGCCCACCCAGAGTAACGGTGAGGACTTATAGTGTTGTGGCACCAGCACCACAACCACCAAAGGTCAATTTTTCTACCACTGTTCAACAATGGCATGTAATTACAATTCTTGATATAATCGTTCACAGCAGGGCGCTCCAGCGCCCACCAAGAGTCACTTTCAGGGCTTACAATGTTGTGGCAAAACCAACACCTTGTTCCGCCATTTCTGCAGAGCATATAGGGCAGGCCCCTACTTTCAAACATCCAACTTACAAACATCTCCTACTTGCAAACGCAAGGAGACAGCAGCAAGTGAGATGAAAAAAGATGGACGACAAAACAAATTATACAGGGGTGATAACCCTTCCCTATGTTTTCCAAAAAGCTTAAAAATAGTTTTTTTGACTGGAGCTACACTTTAAAAATGTACCAGTTGAAAATTACAAACAGATTCAACTTAACACAACAAACCTACACAGTCCCTGTCTTGTTTGCACCGCCTGTATACTGCTGTTCTGAGTATATAGGGCCTGGGGGCCACACGCATTTCCTTTTTTTAATATGGGTACAGGGTTCCCCTTAATATGCGTACAAGACCCAAATAGGCTGGTAATGGGCAGGGAGGGCTACCCATGCCATTTTTCTGAATGATTTTCAACCATATTGCAGGAACCAGATATAACATTAAAACCGCAAGCAGTTTTAAATGGTGTTATTTCCGTTTAATGTCATTTTGTGCAGGGACTGTTCTAAACATGAGAAACACGTGGCACTTCACAGGCATACTACAGACACCCCCCAAGCACCATATTTAAAGGAATATTTCACTTTTTTTTTTTCACTTTAATCGTCAGTAAAATCAGTGCTCCCGCCAAAACGGCCATTTTTAAAAACATTTTAGGCATTGACCCATGTCCCCTGGGGCAAGAGCCAGGTCCCCAAACCCTTTTTAGGACAGTATCTTGCATATTAGCCGTTAAAATTAGCACTTTCCATTTCGAACGTTCGAGTCCCATAGACTTCAATGGGGTTCTAACGTTCGTAACGAACGTGGGGTCCGTTCGAAAGTTCTGGTGCGAACCGAACCGGGGGGTGTCCGGCTCATCCCTACTTGTGGGTGTAATTTTTAGAGCTTTATATTAAATGGTTTTAAATGTCCAGTGAGCACTATTGGTCCCAATTCTTTTTGAATGAATGAATGTCTACATTTGGTGAGACTGGAGAAAAGGAGGAACATCCTGAGGCGCCATCCAGTATATAGCCCATGAAAGGGCAAAAGCGCTATTGACCTTGGTTTATAATTGGAGACAAATATAAATATATATATATATATATATATATATATATATATAAATAAATAAATATATATAAATATAAATATAAAGGTGAGCATATATTGTTCATTGGAGGTGAATTGCATGCTGTGCACGGGTGATATGTAGTCTGAAGATAAGTGTATACGTCAATTCCACTGGTGGTTGGAAGCACTAAAAATGTTGTGGACTTTTTTGAATCACAAACAATTGAATGGACTTTTTTAATTTCATATATTTTTATTCTATATTGATTTTACTAGTTGCGCTACATCATAAAGGGTAAAGTGATTTATTCGCTTGCCTACCATGCCGTTTATAAATGTACCTTGATAGACAAGTGGTTAAGCAAAAAATGGCAATCCTGAGAGCACATGGGCTACAAATGGGCAAATACATACAGTATAATACAATGGCAGCAACAATCATTTGTTGAATGTTTCACCCAATATGGGATTGATCACAGAGATCACCAGAGTTCCAGAGGCAAGAGATTATTATACAGGCTTGGAATGGTGGCATCTCTCAACATGTCTAACATCAATCAATTGTTACAATATGCTGGCAGCAAATGGGCAATTATTATAACACACAGGCAAAAATCAATCAGGTGTGACAATATGCAGACAACAAATGGTCAAACATGACATTATACTAGCAAATGGGCAATCATGACAATATGCAGAAAGAAAAGCAGGCAAATGGTTACAATATGTGGGCAACAAACAAGCAAACATCACAATTATAACAATTCACAGGCCAAAAACAGGCAATATATGCACAACAAATCATGACAATAAGTGAACCAGAAACGGGCAATTGTGACAATATTCTGACAATAAAAAGGCAATTGTGACAATATGCAGACAACACATAGTCAATTGTGACGACACAGCATGCGGGTACCAAACGGGCAACTGTGACAATATGCAGACACAAACAGGCAACTGTGATAATATACAGCAAAACAATTTACCCCCTCCTGTAAAAAGCTCCCTCTTTTCAGCCTCCGAACAAAGGTCCCCATTTGTCTCCCCCAACCCCCCCCCCCCCCCCCCGTAAATTTTCCCACATCCCATCATTTTATCGGGTCCAGAGACGGGTCAAAATTCGGCCGGTTCAGCAGGAATGATTAATGTACAAGCCCATTGGTTGAGAATTGGCAAAAAAAAAAAGTAAAATAACTTAATAATGATATCAAAAATCATTAGCATTGGCCTGTTTCTAGACAGGTCATCCCTCTGCAGCTTCCCATTGTTTTTTTTGTTTTTTTTTACTTACCTCTCTTGTGTCTTCAAAAAGCCCTGGAAGAAGTCATGGTTAAGTCATCTCCCAGCTCCAATTTTTGGATTTTAGCAGTAGACAGAAGAGGAGTCTATGGGGCTCCCTACTTAATGCAGGCATGGCCTGCAGAGATAGAGGACGCAGCATTTCTCTATCTATTATGAGCGCAAAAAATGACAGCACTAAAGTGCCTCAACAAGAAGGTTGAAACTTGTGTTTTAATGTATTTATTTATTTAAAGCGGAGGTCCACCCTAAAGTGGACCTTCCGCTCATCCGAACCCTCCCCCCTCCGGTGCCACAATCGGCACCTTTCAGGGGGGAGGGGGGTGCAGTTACCTGGATAATCCAGGTAACTGCACCCACTTCCGGGATAGCTCTCTGCGGAAAGGGGCGTAACTTACTGACTTACTGACAGTATTTGTAGCTGCTGGCTTTTAAAAAAAAAAAAAAACGCGGAGTCCCGGTGGACTCCCGCTTTAAGTATAAACTGTGTGCCCTCCCCAGCACACAATCAGTCTAAATGTAGAATATTCTTGTTTGACTAAGCACACACTGCCTTAGTTAAATATGGATTTTCCATGGGACTTTCCAACAAAAGAAAATAGGTGATCGGTTTCTAATTCCTATAAAGACTTGCATATTGAAGAAACTATTTTAACCAGTTGCCGACCGCCGCACGCCGATGTACGTCGGCAGAATGGCACGGGCAGGCATAAGGGCTTACATGTACGTCCCTTGCCTCCCGCGGGTCGGGGGCCCGATCGGGCCCCCGCCCGGTGCCTGCGGCGGTCGGTTTTCGTCCGGGAGCGATCCGGGACGAGGGGGCGACCATTCATTCATGGCCACCCCCTCGCGATCGCTCCCGACGAATAGAAATCCCCCGTGACATCACTTCCTCTCCTGTAATGTAAACACAGGAGAGGAAGTGATGTATTCTCTCCTCCGTGTCGGTATTTTTCGTTCCGACACGGAGGAGAGCGGATCGGTGAGTTGCACCAACACTCTACACACACAGTAGAACATGCCAGGCACACTCACACCCCACCTTTACCCCCCGATCACCCCCCCAATTACCCCTGCCCCCGAGTCACAGTGACACCAATGTCATTTTTTTTTTTTTTTTTTTTTTGCATTGGTGTCATTTGTGACTGTAATAACTGTTAGGGCAGTTAGAGTTAGCCCCCTTTAGTTCTAATGTACCCCCCTAACCCCCCCAATAAAGGTTTAACCCCGTGATCACCCCCCGTTGCCAGTGTCACTAAGGCTGGGTTCACATTGCAGCGGTTTATGAGAACGAATGTTATTCGCACCGCACTGCAGTGCAAATCACATCCGATCTCTGTGCGATTCGAGTTCAGCCATTCGCCGCACCCGCCGCACCCGCCACACCCGCCGTACCCGCCGCAAATTCGCACGGGACCCTTTTTTTGGCCCGCAGCAGAATCGGATCGCATGGGTGTTCACACCATGCGATCCGAGTTTGCAGATCGCACTGCGATATGCAAACTGATCTGGGGGTGTCAGTAACATTTCACTGACACTCCCAGCAGTTCGCATAGGGCAGTGTGAACTGCCGCCGGGAGGCATGCGATGCGGGAACCCGCCGCGGATTCGCGGCGTTTCCGCATCGCTCCAGTGTGAACCCAGCCTAATAAGCGATCATTTTTCTGATCGCCGTATTAGTGTCACAGGTGACGCTAGTTAGGCAGGTAGGTATTTAGGTTCGCCGCAGCTTTTTATAGCGCCAGGGACCCCCATATACTACCGCATAAAGCCCCCTGATTGCCCCCTAGTTAACCCTTTCACCAGTGATCACCATATAACTGTTACAGGTGACGCTGGTTGGTTAGTTATTTTTTTATAGTTTCAGGGCACCCGCCATTTATTACCTAATAAAGGTTTAACCCCCTGATCACCCGGCGGGTGTCATTTGTGACTAATAACTGTTAGGGCAGTTAGGGTTAGCCCCCTTTAGTTCTAAGGTACCCCCCCAATAAAGGTTTAACCCCGTGATCACCCCCCGTCGCCAGTGTCACTAAGGCTGGGTTCACATTGCAGCGGTTTATGAGAACGGATGTGATTCGCACCGCACTGCAGTGCAAATCACATCCGATCTCTGTGCGATTCGAGTTCAGCCATTCGCCGCACCCGCCACACCCGCCGCACCCGCCGCAAATTCGCACGGGACCCTTTTTTTGGCCCGCAGCAGAATCGGATCGCATGGGTGTTCACACCATGCGATCCGAGTTTGCAGATCGCACTGCGATATGCGAACTGATCTGGGGGTGTCAGTAACATTTCACTGACACTCCCAGCAGTTCGCATAGGGCAGTGTGAACTGCCGCCGGGAGGCATGCGATGCGGGAACCCGCCGCGCATTCGTGGCGTTCCCGCATCGCTCCAGTGTGAACCCAGCCTAATAAGCGATCGTTTTTCTGATCGCTGTATTAGTGTCACAGGTGACGCTAGTTAGGCAGGTAGGTATTTAGGTTCGCTGCAGCTTTTTATAGCGCCAGGGACCCCCATATACTACCGCATAAAGCCCCCTGATTGCCCCCTAGTTAACCCTTTCACCAGTGATCACCATATAACTGTTACAGGTGACGCTGGTTGGTTAGTTATTTTTTTATAGTTTCAGGGCACCCGCCATTTATTACCTAGTCTCACTAGTGTACCCCTAAATTTAGGGGTGTCTACTTTCCAAAATGGGGTCATTTGGGGGGGGTTTGTGCCATCTTGGCATTTTATGGCCTTCAAAACTGTAACGCCCTTAGAAAGCCTGAAGGCGGTGCTTGGTTTTCGGGGCCCCGTACGCGGCTAGGCTCCCAAAAAGTCCCACATATGTGGTATCCCCGTACTCAGGAGAAGCAGCAGAATTTATTTTGGGGTGTCATTTCACATATGCCCATGGCATGCATGAGCAATATATCATTTAGTGACAACTTTGTGAAAAAAAAAAAAAAAAAAAAAGTTTGTAATTTTCCCGCAACTTGTGGCAAAATATAAAATATTCCATGAACTCAACATGCCTCTCAGCAAATAGCTTGGGGTGTCTACTTTCTAAAATGGGGTCATTTGTGGGGGTTTTGTGCCATCTTGGCATTTTATGGCCTTCAAAACTGTAATAGGTAGTGAGAAGTAAACTCAAAAATTTACGCCCTTAGAAAGCCTGAAGGCGGTGCTTGGATTTCGGGGCCCCGTACGCGGCTAGGCTCCCAAAAAGTCCCACATATGTGGTATCCCCGTACTCAGGAGAAGCAGCAGAATTTATTTTGGGGTGTCATTTCACATACGCCCATAGCATGTGTGAGCAATATATCATTTAGTGACAACTTTGTGTAAAAAAAAAAAAAAATTTTTTTTTTTGTCATTATTCAATCGCTTGAGGCAAAAAAATTAAATATTCAATGGGCTCAACATGCCTCTTATCAATTTCCTTAGGGGGTCTACTTTCCAAAATGGGGTCATTTGGGGGGGTTTTGTACTGCCCTGCCATTTTAGCACCTCAAGAAATGAGATAGGCAGTCGTAAACTAAAAGCTGCGTAAATTCCAGAAAACGTACCTTAGATTGTAGATGTGACAACTTTTGCGCAAACCAATAAATATACAATTATTGACTTTTTTTTTACCAAAGACATGTGGCTGAATACATTTTGGCCTAAATGTATGACTAAAATTGAGTTTATTGGATTTTTCTAATAACAAAAAGTAGAAAATATCATTTTTTTTCAAAATTTGCGGTCTTTTTACGTTTATATCGCAAAAAATAAAAATCACAGAGGCAATCAAATACCATCAAAAGAAAGCTCTATTTGTGGGAAGAAAAGGACGCAAATTTTGTTTGGGTACAACATTGCATGACCGCGCAATTACCAGTTAAAGCAGCGCAGTGCCAAAGTGTAAAAAGACCTCTGGTCATTTACCAGCAAAATGGTCCGGTCTGAAAGTGGTTAAACCAGCATAACTTATTTCCAGGAACCTCCACTTTCAGTTTTACTTCTCCATTTACAGTTATCACAGGGAGGTGGAACAAGGCACAAAAGCCTAGATTTTGTTAGGATTCTGTGAAAAATAAATTGCAAAAGTACCAAGTATATCCAAATGTTATTTCACACAGGAAATCGTGCAGTAACTGTAGAGCAAGGGTAGACAACATTTTTTGGTGGCACACAACTTCATCCAGTGGCGTAACTAGAACCCTCAGGGCCCTGATGCAAGAAACCATGGAGCGCCCCCCTGACCCCCGAACAGGGCCCTTTCCTCCGAGCCCAATGGTGGAACACCAGGGCCCAGTCACAAGTGGGTGGCTGCATATAAAGGAACTGATTTCTTCATTTCCCCCCGCTTCTCCGCCTCTCCCTCCCACAGGCATTAAGTGGCTGCAGGAGGAAAATGGAGAGATTGGTTCCTCTATGTCGGTGTTTCACAATCTTTTTCCAGTCAGGGTACCCTTGAAGTATACCCCTAGGTGAATGGGGCTGCACTGCAACCACCCTGCAACTGTGTGCATTGCATGCAGCTGCAGCATAGGGATGATGCATTTAAAGCGGGAGTCCACCGGGACTCCGCGTTTTTTTTTTTTTTTTTTTTAAAGCCAGCAGCTACAAATACTGCAGCTGCTGACTTTTAAATAGTGACACTTACCTGTCCAGCGCGCCCGCGATGTCGGCACCCGAAGCCGATCGCTCGCTCGGCTGCCGGGTCCCGCCGCCATCTTGGGTATGGGAATCAGGAAATGGAGCCTTTCGGCTTCATTTCCCGGTTCCCTACTGCGCATGCGCGAGCCGCGCGGCGCAATCCGGACGGTCCCCGCTGCCTCTGGGAGCTGTGTGTTTCCCAGCAGGCAGCGGGGCACTTGCTGAAGGGGGCGGGCGCTTGCGGAACGGAGGCGTAACCTACGCTCGTTCCGCAGAGCGCTAGCCCGGAAGTGGGTGCAGTTACCTGGATTATCCAGGTAACTGCACCCCCCTCCCCCCTGAAAGGTGCCGATTGTGGCGCCGGAGGGGGGGGGGGGATTCCGATGAGCGGAGGTCCATTTTAGGGTGGACCTCCGCTTTAAGGGATTAAAACAGGTGGTCAGTAGGCAACATATTGCCTTTTTACTGGCTGTCAAATGCCTCTGAAAAGCGATCTGAGCATGGATCACTTTTCGGAGGAACAGAATTTTTTTTGCTGGTACTATGAACAAGCAAAAATAAAAAATACGGTTCTGATTGTACACATATAGGGGGTCAGGATTAAAAGCGCATACATGAAATGTGCATACATACATGTAAACACACACACATATATAAACACACACATATACAATATATATATATATATATATATATATATATATATATATACATACAGTGCCTTGCGAAAGTATTCGGCCCCCTTTAACTTTTCAACCTTTTGCCACATTTCAGGCTTCAAACATAAAGATATAACATTTTTATTTTTTGTGAAGAATCACCAACAAGTGGGACACAATTGTGAAGTGGAACGAAATCTATTGAATTTTTGAAACTGTGGGGCGTGCAAAATAATTCGGCCCCCTTGCGTTAATACTTTGTAGAGCCACCTTTTGCTGCGATTACAGCTGCAAGTCGCTTGGGGTATGTCTCTATCAGTTTTGCACATCGAGAGACTGAAATTCTTGCCCATTCTTCCTTGCAAAACAGCTCGAGCTCAGTGAGGTTGGATGGAGAGCGTTTGTGAACAGCAGTTTTCAGCTCTTTCCACAGATTCTCAGTTGGATTCAGGTCTGGACTTTGACTTGGCCATTCTAACACCTGGATACGTTTATTTGTGAACCATTCCTTTGTAGATTTTGCTGTATGTTTGGGATCATTGTCTTGTTGGAAGATAAATCTCCGTCCCAGTTTCAGGTCTTTTGCAGACTCCAACGGGTTTTCATCCAGAATGGCCCTGTATTTGGCTGCATCCATCTTCCCCTCAATTTTAACCATCTTCCCTGTCCCTGCTGAAGAAAAGCAGGCCCAAACCATGATGCTGCCACCACCATGTTTGACAGTGGGGATGGTGTGTTGAGGGTGATGAGCTGTGTTGCTTTTACGCCAAACATATCGTTTTGCATTGTGGGCAAAAAGTTCGATTTTGGTTTCATCTGACCAGAGCACCTTCTTGCTCATGTTTGGTGTGTCTCCCAGGTAGCTTGTGGCAAACTTTAGATGAGACATTTTATGGATATCTTTGAGAAATGGCTTTCTTCTTGCCACTCTTCCATAAAGGCCAGATTTGTGCAGTGTACGACTGATTGTTGTCCTATGGACAGACTCTCCCACCTCAGCTGTAGTTCTCTGCAGTTCATCCAGAGTGATCATGGGCCTCTTGGCTGCATCTCTGATCAGTCTTCTCCTTGTCTGAGCTGAAAGTTTAGAGGGACGGCCAGGTCTTGGTAGATTTGCAGTGGTCTGATACTCCTTCCATTTCAAAATGATCGCTTGCACAGTGCTCCTTGGGATGTTTAAAGCTTGGGAAATCTTTTTGTATCCAAATCCGGCTTTAAACTTCTCCACAACAGTATTACTGACCTGCCTGGTGTGTTCCTTGGTCTTCATGATGCTCGCTGTGCTTTCAACAGAACCCTGAGACTATCACAGAGCAGGTGCATTTATACAGAGACTTGATTACACACAGGTGGATTCTATTTATCACCATCAGTCATTTAGGACAACATTGGATCATTCAGAGATCCTCGCTGAACTTCTGGAGTGAGTTTACTGCACTGAAAGTAAAGGGGCCGAATAATTTTGCACGCACCACTTTTCAGTTTTTTATTTGCTAAAAAAGTTTAAAATATCCAATAGATTTCATTACACTTCAAAATTGTGTCCCACTTGTTGGTGATTCTTCACAAAAAATTAAAATTTTATTTCTTTATGTTTGAAGCCTGAAATGTGGCAAAAGGTTGAAAAGTTCAAGGGGGCCGAATACTTTTGCAAGGCACTGTATATATATATATATATATATATATATATATATATATATATATATATATATATCTATATAAAAACACACACATATATATAAATGCACATATGCATGTACATATAAACCAGTGGCGGCTGGTGCTCAACATTTTTAGGGGGGCGCAAGCAAACTGAAAAAATTCAGAAAAAAAAACATCAATTTCAGCCACTGTGCCCATCAATTGCAGCCACTGTGCCCATCAAACACTGCTACTGTGCCCATCAAATGCCGCCAGTGTGCCCATCAAATGCTGCCAGTGTGCCCATCAAATGCTGCCACTGTGCCCATCGAAGTCTGCCACTGTGCCATCGAATGCCGCCACTGTGCCCCTCAAATGTTGCCACTGTGCCCATCAAATGCTGCCACTGTGCCCATCAAGCTCTGCCACTGTGCCATCAAATGTCGCCACTCTGCCCATCAAATGCTGCCAGTGTGCCCATCAAATGCTGCCAGTGTGCCATCAAATGCTGCCACTGGCGGCCGGTGCTCAACATTTTTAGGGAGGCGCAAGTAAACTGAAAAAATTCTGAAAAAAAATCAATAGCAGCCACTGTGCCCATCAATTGCAGACACTGTGCCCATAAAACGCTGCCACTGTGCCCATAAAATGTCGCCAGTGTGCCCATCAAATGCTGCCAGTGTGCCCATCAAATGCTGCCACTGTGCCCATCGAATGCTGCCACTGTGCCCATCGAATGCTGCCACTGTGCCCCTCAAATGCTGCCACTGTGCCCATCAAATGCTGCCATTGTGCCCATCAAGCTCTGCCACTGTGCCATCAAATGCCGCCACTGTGCCCATCAACTGCTGCCACTGTGCCCATTAAATGCTTCCAGTGTGCCCATCAAATGCTGCCAGTGTGTCATCAAAGGCTGCCAGTGTGCCATCAAATGCTGCCACTGTGAATCCCCCCCACCCGCTCACCGTCTGCCCGGCACCTACCCTGTCTAAGTGGGGCAGCGGGTGACGGCCACGAGTGGGGCCCTCCATGCATCTCCTGCCGTCCTCATCTCCTGTCCTCTCCTCCTGATAGGTGTCCAATAGCTGCGCCTATCGTTTCAGCCAATCAGGTGACGGGTAAAAGACCTGATTGGTGGAGAGGTGGTTCAGTGTTAGGAAAGTCAATATTAATTCGCTTTTCTAACACACTTGGGTGGACTGTGAGCGTCAAGCATGGCGCTCGCAGTTCACCTATTTCGAAGCCTATTAGAGCCTATGGCTCTAATCAGGTGCTTCAAAAACACCCCCGCCACTGTAATTCAGATGCCTGGTGCCCGAAAAGGGGCTGGACACCTACAGTACATATGGGGGTGGCAGGGGTGGCCATAGATAGATTCATGCTATTCATGAATCTATCCATTGGTTATAGAGGGAGTGGCTGGAGAGAGGGGAGGCGCCCTTATGGATGCACCTCCACTGATAAACACATGCACATACATGCACACTCACATACATACATATACATACATACATGCACACTCACATACATGCACACGCACACACATACATGCACACAAATATAAACATACATACAGTAGATAGATAGTCTTATAAAAAAAAATGGCAGACCTTTACCTTAGCTCTTCCTGCCGGGTACTGCACTGTAGGGAGAGACAAAGAGCACAGCACACACTGTGCTTTCACTTTAGGTTAATGTGACACAGCGTTTATTACAGTTCGGAATCGGCTGATGATCGGGGAGCTTGTCTCAGCCACCCCTACCGTTCCTCCTATTGAAGAGTACAGGGGGCCCTCAGGGGCCTCCTGCAGCAAGGGGCTGGTCGCCATGGCGATGTCAGTGACCCCTATAATACCGCCACTGACTTGATGTTTGTATGTCAAATTTGAGTGGAAGACAGCACTGGACTGGTGCTACCCAAAGCAGCCCCTTAGCGGCAAGTTACTGTGTGGCAGGTGTAGATGGAATAGCTACCAATGGGTTGTATGCCAATTGTAGGTGGTAAGCAATAGACTCCTTTGGGGTCTAGGGATGCTACCTTTCTGGTATCGACAGTGGAGGTGTTACCGCAGTGAACACTTTGGGGGGTTGGGGAGGAGTGCCCGATGTCCAAAAGGGGAAAGTTCTCACTTGATGGTATTTTGTACTTATTTATTGTAGATAAAAGTAGACAAGTAAAGACACGTTACCCTGAAACGCATAGAAGACTCTACTTCTCTACTTTTATCTCCAATAATTAATTACAAAATGTATCAAGTGAGACCTTTTGCTCTTTTTGGATATTGGGTTCTCCTTTCCAATCACCCAAGGTGCTTGTATGTGACATCATATACAAGCTCCTGAACTTGGAAAAGATATGAAAGACTGAAAATTCTTAAATGGAATGGTTTTAATTTGGGGCTGGACTGCTATCTGTGAAGAACATTGCACTTATGATTATAGCCTCTAAAGCATCTGTTGTTAAATGCTGGATTGGCTTTTGCTATCCATGCTGGGACCTAATATACCACAGTAAAACCTTATAGGCTAATTCCATTGTTAAAGTGATTATAAAGGCAAGACATTCCTGCATTCCGGCGTTAGGGTAAAAAAATGCCCCAGTAGTTATCAGTGTTGCCAACCTACCAGATTGAAATTACTGACATGACATCCAAAATTTACTGGCACCGCCAAGTTTTTACTGACATTTCTAAAAGTTACAAAATTTACAGTTCTAAGTGCAAACTTTAGCATTTAGACTACAAACAATTTCAATCTGCAATTAGCAATGTTATTTAACCACTTCTGGACCAGGTGCTGCAGTTTTACTGCAGCAGGTGGGCTTGGCTGGGCAAATCGACGTTACCTTATGTCGCTTTGCCTTTTAGCCACTAGGGGCGCGCCTGCAGATGGTGCCTGGAGCCGATGTGAGTGCCCTCATGACAGAGCAAGAACTGGAATCTCTGTGTGTGTAAACACATAAATCCCCGTTCTTTCAGGGGAGTAGAGACAGATCGTGTGTTCATACTAAGTATGAACACTGATCTCTCTCTCCTCCTAGACAGTCCCATCCTCCCACAGTTAGAACACACTCTAGAGAACACAGTTAACCCCTTGATCGCCCCCTAGTCTTAACCCCTTCCCTGCCAGTGACATGTATACAGTAATCAGTGCATTTTTATAGCACTGATCTCTGTATAATTGTCAATGGTCCCAAAAATGTGTCAAAAGTGTCCAATTTGCCCGCCGCTCTATCGCAGTCCTGATAAAAATCGCAGATAGCAGCCACTACTAGTAAAAAGAAAAATAATAATAAAAATGCCATAAATCTATCCCCTATTTTGTAGACACTATAACTTTTGCACAAACAAATCAATATACACTTTTTGCGTTTTTTTTTTTTTTAACAAAAATATGTAGAAGAATACATATTGGCCTAAACTGAGGAAAAAATTATTATTTTTTTGAAAAAAAGTGGGATATTTATTATAGCAAAAAGTAAAAATAATTGTTTTTTTTTTTTTCAAAATTGCCTCTCTTCTTTTTTTTATAGCGCAAAAAATAAAAACTACAAAGGTGATCAAATAACACCAAAATAAAGCTCTATTTGTGGGGACAGCGTCGCACGATTGCGCAATTGTCATTTAAAGTGACGCAGTGCCGTATCGCAAAAAATGGCCTGGTCATTGAGCAGCCAAATCTTCCGGGTCTGAAGTGGTTAAGGTAGCTGCTAAGGCAAAAAAAAATATTTCTTATTTTATTTTGGATATAGTAAGTAAGTAGCTCAGGAACAGGACTCAGGAGGGGAAGAAACTAGAATGGGCGGCACACATACTATATATTAAAAATTTACTCTCACAGTGACACTGACAGCAGTGTGCAGCAACACAGATGATGATTACATCTCACCAACATGACATGTCCACTCCTGAGTCACAGTGACAGTCTTTCTCCACGCCAGGTGGTCCCTTCAGTCCACTCCAGTCCCAGCACTGACAGTCCCAATCCCAGACCACAGACCCACACACAGGCTCTGCCCACTCAGCTCGGCTCCCTTACACCATGACATCACACGAGCAACTCAGGCACTGCCTCCACCATGCCCACTCCCTGCTGGCACTGCCCAAACACACTGTAGCAGGCACTCAAGTGGTCTCGGCAGGCTCCAGACTGGAAATACGCAGTTTCCGAGATGAGCGTCACAGCCATAATTTTTACTGGCAACCTTTTTCCTGTCACTGACATTTACTGGCAAGAGAAAAGTCCCCTTTTCCTCTGGCTGCCAGTAAAAATACTGACAGTTGGCCATGCTGGTAGTTAGTTAAATTTTCTAATGAGTGAGCAGAGGCAGGGCCGAACCTCACTGTGTGTGTCAATGGACACAGTCGGGTTCAGAGTAAGTCCACAATTGTGCCCCCATAGCAAGGAGCTTGCTTGAGGGCAAATACTGAAGGGGAGTATTGAGACCACAGGCAGAGACCCCAGAAAACGAGGTCTGGGCCAATACTATTGCACAGAGTAGGTAAATATACCATGTCTTTTATTTTAGGAAAAAAAGTAAGCCTTTGAGGCGTCCATACATGGATCGAAATTTGGCCAGTTCAGCAGGGACTGGAAGAATTTTGATTAATGTATGGGCACGCTGGTTGTACTCAAGTCGATCTATGGATTGGCTTGTGTACAAAAAGCCTGCCAGGTTTTTCCAAAACAATTAGTGCTGGTGGCTATAACTGGCAACACTAATCACTGTGTTCTGCCACCAAGTTAGGCTCCCCGCCAGCAGAACACAATAGCACTGCGGGAGGGATTCCCTCATCAACACTGATTGTTTTGATGAGGAAATCAGACAATTTTCTTTCCTTTCACCCATGGTGGTGGAATTTAATAATCGTTGGCCTGCCTTAGTGTGTGAGTCATGGTCAGAATGATGCAATCCTTAAATTACAGAAGGCTATGTCAAAGTGAAAATTGTATTTTTATCTTTGTGAAAAACCAAAGGAGAAGTCGTTTTTTTCAAATGACAATTCATACTGTCATTTGAAGGGAAAGTCCAAGTCGTTGAAAAGCAATTTATTTATTTTTTTTTACCTTTGCATTCTGTGCATTAGGGTAAAAAAATCTATCCAGGCATCCCGCCCCCCCCCCCCCCCCCGCACCAAACACTTACCAGACACCATCCAGTTCAGTGCTGCCCCCCCCCCCCCCCCCGCTGGCAGCCCCGCTGTCCTCTCTTCATCCTTTCAAAGAAACAGAGAAAACCAGGGGGCTGGGCTGAGGCTGAGCGACACTGTGTGTGTCAATAGACACCCACAGCACAGCTCGGGAGGTGGGTTCTCATAGGAATTGGCTTCCTACGGAGGCCCACCGCGATGAGGAGGAGCCAGGAATGCCTGTGGGAGACCCGAAAAGAGGTGGTTCGGGGACACTCTGTGCAATACCACTCCATAGAGCAGGTAAGTATAACATGTATATTATTTTAATTTAAAGAAATGACCCTTACGGGTCTATGCATACTGGGCTTAAAAAACGTCTGCTCTCTTTGGAGTGTGGTGTGCTGGAATGTCTGGGGTCTCAACTTAAAATGTAAGCGTTCCTTGATTTTTAACTCTTAAAAAGTATAAACCCCATTTAATTCTCCTGCAGGAGACTCATCTACAGGGCTCCAGGACGCTCTTTGAAAATGGCTCATATTGCTGGGGCATACCATGCCACTTTTTTCCTCATATGCTAGGGGGGTGACTACTTTGATGACTAAGGCATTACCTATATCGATACATAAGGTTAAAACTGATCTATATAGACTGTATGGGATTCTGGTTATCAGAGCGTGGAATAAGTTTCTAACATCGGTCAATGTATATGTACCTCCTCCCTTTTCGCTTTCTCACCTTGATGATATGCTTAAAGCAACCTTATGGCGCGTACACACGTAGCCGACTATCCGGCGGACTTAGTCCGGCGGACTTCCCGCCGGACTGTCTGCCGGACTTTCCGAACGGCTACTTGCCCACACACGGCACTTTTTCAGCGGACTAATATGGCGTACTAAGTCCGCCATACTATCCGCCCTACTTTTGAAATGAACGGACTCACCCACACACACACGGAGGAAAGTCCACTCATTTTGAGCGCGTCTCCAGGTAGGCGGGGCCCGCGAAGGAGACGTCGCTGGCCCTGCCACCTGGTATGGACTTAAAGGGGAACCCCAAAAAATCGGCATGGGGATCCCCCCCAGGTCCACATCAGAGCCGTACCAGGCCGCCTGCTCTCAACATGGGGGGGTGCCTTGGGGAAGGGGGGCCACGCGGCCCCCCCACCCCAAAGCACCTTGTCCCCATGTTGATGAGGACAAGGGCCTCTTCCCGACAACCCTGGCCATTGGTTGTCGGGGTCTGCGGGCAGGGGCCTTATCGGAATCCGGGAGCCCCCTTTAATAAGGGGGCCCCCGAATACCGACCCCCCACCCTATGTGAATGAGTATGGGGTACAATGTACACCTACCCATTCACCTGTAAAATAAAGTACAAAAAAACACAACACACAAGGGTTAAAATAGTTTATTGCACAGCTCCGGGGGTCTTCCGTCCCATGGTGTCACAGTCCCAGAGGATGCTGGGACTGTGACATCATAATAGGCGGAGACATCATCCGGTGATGTCCCTATATAAGTCGCCGCGTGTCTTGTCCCGTCATTGTGAGCGGAGGATGCGACGAGGAACATCTGAAGAGAAGAACGGAACAGAAGGCGGCGACGACGACAGCGGCGACAGAAGACCGGGCCACCGCCTGTAAAAGAGCTAGAAGAAGGCGCGGTGGCCCCGGCAGAAGAACCGAAGAGGGGGACAAGACCCCCGAAGTCGGAAGAAGAGGGCGGCGGCGAGGAAGAAAGCCAGGCTCCTCCACTAGTAAAAGAGCTAGAAGAAGATAGCGGAGGAGTCCGGCGCAAAGACCCCCGAAGACGGAAGACCCCCGGAGCTGTGCAATAAACTATTTTAACCCTTGTGTGTTGTGTTTTTTTGTACTTTATTTTACAGGTGAATGGGTAGGGGTACATTTTACCCCATACTTATTCAAATAGGGTGGGGGGCCGGTATCCGGGGTATCCCGGATTCCGATAAGCCCCCCGCCCGCAGACCCCGACAACCAACGGCCAGGGTTGTCGGGAAGAGGCCCTTGTCCTCATCAACATGGGGACAAGGTGCTTTGGGGTGAGGGGGCCGCGTGGCCCCCCTTCCCCAAGGCACCCCCCATGTTGAGGGCACGCTCGCTCGCCCCCCCCTTTCCTGGCCGGCCGGGTAGCGTGCTCGGACAAAGGTCTGATGTGGACCTGGGGGGGGACCCCCACGCCGATTTTTTCAGCGTTGGGGTTCCCCTTTAAGTCCATACTAGGTGGCGGGGCCAGCGATACATCCTTCGCGGGCCCCGCCTACCTGGAGACGCGCTCAAAATGAGCGGACTTTCCTCTGCGTGTGTGGGCTAGTCCGTTCATTTCAAAAGTACGGTGGATAGTCCGGCGGACTTAGTACGCCGTATTAGTCCGCTGAAAAAGTGCCGTGTGTGGGCAAGTAGCCCATTCGGAAAGTCCGGCAGACAGTCCGGCGGGAAGTCCGCCGGACTAAGTCCGACGGATAGTCCGCTACGTGTGTACGCGGCATTAGAGATAGCGGAAGGGAAGGTCTTTATTATGGGTGATTTTAATGCACTATGGATAGGTTGGGGGCATCCCAAAATGCTCCGGTCCCCTTGGTGGGATGGTTGTCTACTTATGGATTTAGGGATGTTTGGCTTTACAAGCACCTGGATCATAAGACGCATAAGTCATTGTCCAGAATAGACACTGTCCTTGCTGAGGGGGAAGGGTTTGGTAGACTCAATTGAATAGTTACCTAGAGCGCTTTCGGATCATTCCCCTATTTTCCTTACTCTCAACTTGGGTGCTCAGCAAGGTATCTGTCACTGGGGTATGGAGACTAATTGGTTGCAGGAGGAATATGTCAAAATTAAATGCATGCAAGCTATTCGTAATTTTTGGGTTGACAATGGGGAAAGTGGGTCTCGCCTGCTTCAAAGGGAGACAAGTTTTTATTTCGGCAAGAGAGGATGGTAGCTTACCACCTTCTATGAGAGAGGCCCTTGAGGTCTTGATCCCTAAGAGTGGGAAGGATCCTAAAGAGGATCCTAAAGAGTGTGACTCCTACCGCCGGTCTCACTAATGAATGTTGACACGATGATCCTTGCCAAAATGCTGGCAAGTAGACTTCAAACGGTGGTCCTGAAACTCATTAATGCAGATCAAACCCGGGTTCATACCCGGCAGATGTGCCCAGATGAATGTTAGGAGAGTTTATGTAAATATTCAGACGCTTCATGATAACTCTAGGGCAAGGGTAGTAGCCTCGTTGGACACCAAGAATGGCTTTGACTCGGTGTGGCCTTATTTATTTTATCTGTTAGAATCCTATGGTTTTAGACACATTTTTGTTTCTTGGGTATGATTATTATACACTGACCCGCTGGTAAGGCTACGTGTGAATAGCATTATATCAGAGCCCTTTCAGAGCCCTTTCCCATATTTAGAGGTACTAGGTAGGGGTGCCCATTGTCAACCCTGTTAGTCGCCCTAGTTATAGAGCCTCTGGCTGCCAAATTGCATTTGAGTGACTCCTTTTCCGGCCTTTGGTTGGGTGAATTGGAAGAACGCATGTCATTATATGCAGAGGACATGTTTCTGTACTTACAGGATCCGTGCCGCACTTGCCCTGATCCAGGAGTCCGGGGATTATTCTGTGTTCTGTATCAGCTGGTCCAAATCATCCCTGTTTCCAATTGATGAAAATGTGGTGGTACCTGGGGATTGTCCCATCCCGTTGTCGGGTTCATTCCGGTATTTGAGGATTCAAATTTGGCTCCCTCTTTCAAAATTTTTGGAGGTTAACTTGTCTCTTTTTTCATGAGAAAGTGCATAAATGGCAGGCTCTCCCACTCACCTTGATATGGCGAATAAATCTAATAAAAAGTTTTGATATATTTTATCCAATTCCCCTGTTTTTGCGCCAAAACGAGTATTCCAGGGTATAGACTATATCATTGTTGGGTGGTTATGGGGGACACAGCCTCCCAGATTATCCTTAGCAGTATTGAAATTACTTATTAATATGGGGGGGTTGACACTGCTGTATTTACGCTCCTATTATTTTGCCTCCTCAGTTGACGTTTCTTCACTGTAGATTTTTCCCCCAGATCCCAAATGTGACCATTGTGTTGGAAGCGGTGGTGGCCACTAGGGATGGGCCGAACAACCCCCCCCCCCCCCCCCCCATTTCGGTTCGCACCAGAACATACCGAACAGGCAAAAAATTTGGCAGAACACTGTTAAAGTCTATTGCCGCGACCAGACTTTGAGGGACTAAGTCTGACAGACTTTCGACGGAGTTCTGACAGAGTTCTGACGGACTTTCCGAATGAACGGACTTGGCCACACACAATCACACCAAAGTCTGACTGATTCGAACGTGATGACGTACGACCGGACTAGAATAAGGAAGTTCATAGCCAGTAGCCAATAGCTGCCCTAGCGTCGGTTTTAGTCCGTCAGACTAGCACACACACGAGCGGATTTCTCAGTAGGAACTGGGTCCGGCAGAGTTCTGTTGGAAAAATTTGAAACATGTTCCATTTCTAAAGTCTGTCAGACTTTTGCAAATCAAAAGTCCGCTGCAGCCCACACACGTTCTAATAGTCTGCCGGAATCATTCCGTCAGACTTTTGATGTTGAAAAGTCTGGTCGTGTGTACGGGGCATTAGGGACACAAGCATGTATAATCAAAAGTGCTAATTTTAAAGGCTTATATGCAAGTTATTGTCATAAAAAGTGTTTGGGGACCCCCAGGTCCTGCCCCAGGGGACATGTATCAATGCAAAAAAAGTTTTAAAAACAGACTTTTTTCGGGAGCAGTGATTTTAATAATGCTTAAAGTGAAACAATAAAAGTGAAATATTCAGATAAAAGTAATTGAAATAAATAGAATAGGACCCCCTCCCCCCCCAGTTCATTACCAGGCCCTTTGGGTCTGGTATGAATATTAAGGGGGACCCTGAACAAAAAATTTTAAAAAAATTGCGTGGGGGTCCCCACAAATTCCATACCAGGCCCTTCAGGTCTGGTATGGATATTAAGGGGAACCCTGCGCCGATTTTTTTGAAAAAACCATTGTGTCCTATATCTTTTTACCAAATCAATGTGTTATATATGTATGAATTTTATGTGGACTATTAAAATTTGTTATTTTTATCCATGTCTATAAAGTCGATTATTCCCATTTCCAGTATTTACGGTTTAAAAGAACGGTTATATTCCTGGAATGCTGAGATTGCTAACTGTCATATTTGCTTGTGTTCTCAACCAAGCTGTCAAACCTTTAAATGGATGGTGTCATAACTGATAATATGTGCAGCACCATGGTAGATGCAGATCAAACAGAAGCAGCGTCCTTGGCTGTAAAGCATAGGAGGGTTTAATTCCGCTTTAAAGTGATTGTAAAGTCTTGTTTTTTTTTCTATAAAAATAACAGACATGTTCTACTTACCTGCTCTGTTGCATTGGATATACACAGAGCAGCCCAGAACCTCCCCTTTTTGGGTCAATTTTCTGTGCTGCTGGCCCTTCCCTCCTGTTGAGTGCCCTCACAGCAAGCAGCTTGCTATGGGGGCACCGGAGCCAAGTCACAGCTATGTATGTCCATTTAGACATGGAGCCGTGGCCCGACCCTGCCCCCTCTCTCTCCTGATTGGCTAACTGACTTTGATTGACAGCTGCAGGAGCCAAGAAGGGGTGTATCAGCCAATTAGGAGAGAGAATCTTGGACAGCATAGAATGCATTAAGATAAAAAAAAATTATTTTACAAGCACATTAAGGCAGATTGGCCACTACAAACTCAGCTGTGCCTAAAAATAGAGAGACAACGAAGCATGTGCAGAGCAGGGCGAGACAGTGTATTGACGGATTTTAAACAGTATAGACGCTTATTTTTTATGTTTTACATAGCTATACCTGCATAAGATGCCAGCTTGAAGGACTTAATTTTCTGACTAAAGTTCCACTTTAGCCAAGAAAATAATCAATAGATAATCTACAATGAGTTTTTGATTTATTTTTACTAGTAAAACATGCAGGATCCTAATTTGGAATAATGATTCATGTAGGTGTCATTAGTGGCTTACATACTGAATTATTATACTTAAATTTCAATAAGTTTTTTTTTGTAAGGCCCCATGCATACTGGACATTTATCCCTGGTGCACAGTGCATGGGAATCTGGCAGTAACCTTTGGGTGAGGTGTACAGGTGTACCATCCAGCTCGGCTGCAGCCTGTTAAACTCTATGAAATGCTGACAGTTGCTGTGGCTAGATGAGGCACCTAGCACTTTGAACATTTAGGACAGTATGTGGGCAAGGACAAATGCTAGAAAAGCAGGTGTGGTTTTCTGGTTAAAAAAAATATAAATACATTTTTTTTTTTTTTTTTTTATAATTGTAATTTTTATTAATTTTCAAAGCAAATACAATATAATTGAGCATTGGAAAATTCAATAAGCAGAAATTAATATAGATTATAACATTAACATTGATTACAGAGGACAAAGAAAAATGTCCACATGCAGGCACAAGGGTGAACTGCACAACCATATCTTGTACAGTGAATAACAAACAGTTTATGTAAACCAAAACAAAAAAATTCTGTTCAACAAAAGGCCAGTGGCCAGAGAAAGACAAAGCAACCAAACAATCACATGATCATCATGGTGAATCCCCGGAGGGGGTGAGTTACCTGGAGGATTATGTAGGGAAAGATGGGAGTAGTAGCCAGCAAGGAGGTGCTACGACCGGCAGCTGCGATCAGAAGGATGATATTCCGACCAATCCCAGGGTTCCCACACTTTATCAAACTGGGGAACCAAATCGTGCACCGAGGCCGTCAGATACTCCATTCTCCGAATTTCGGACACCAATTGGAGAAATCTAGGCCAGGGGGGAGTTGCTCCAGACAGCCAACACAACGGGACAAGCCTCTTAGCAGCTAATAAAATATAGGAGACCAGCCGGTTGGTATTTCTAGGTAGGCCTGGGACAGGGAGACCCAACAAACAATATAAGAGATCGATCGGGAGGGACACCCCTGTCACCTCCACTACCAACGACCCCACCGCTATCCAAAAAGTTCGTATCAGGGGGCATTTCCAGAAAATATGAAATAGTGACCCAACGTCAAGTCCACATCGCCAACGCGGCGAGACTGAGGCCGCGTACACACGGGCAGATTGTCTGGCCAACTAAGTTCGTCAGACAATCCGACAGACAGTCCGTTAAAACTTTTGAATGAACGGACTTGCCCACACACGGCACTTTTTGAGCGGACTAATACGGCGGACTAAGTCCGCCATACAATCCGCTCTACTTTTGAAATGAACGGACTCGCCCACACACGCGGAGGAAAGTCCGCTCATTTCGAGCGCGTCTCCAGGTAGGCGGGGCCCGCGAAGGAGACGTTGCTGGCCCCGCCGCCTGGAATGGACTTAAAGGGTAACCCCAACGCCGAAAAAAATTGGCGTGGGGGTGCCCCCCAAGTCCACAACAGACCCTTGTCCGAGCACGCTACCCAGCCGGCCAGGAAAGGGGGGCGAGCGAGCGCCCCCCCCCTCCTGAGCCGTACCAGGCCGCGTGCCCTCAACATGGGGGGTGCCTTGGGGAAGGGGGGGCCGCGCGGCCCCCCCACCCCAAAGCACCTTGTCCCCATGTTGATGAGGACAAGGGCCTCTTCCCGACAACCCTGGCCGTTGGTTGTCGGGGTCTGCGGGCGGGGGGCTTATCGGAATCAGGGAGCCCCCTTTAATAAGGGGGCCCCCGGATACCGGCCCCCCACCCTATGTGAAAGAGTATGGGGTACAATGTACCCCTACCCATTCACCTGTAAAATAAAAGTACCAAAAAAAAACACAAGACACGAGATAAAATATTTTATTGCACAGATCCGGGGGTCTTCTCTCCGGACTCCTCCGCTATCTTTTTGTAGCTCTTTTGCTAGCGGAGGAGTCCGGCTTTCTTCCTCCCCGCCGCCGGCCTCTTCTCCCGACTTCGGGGGTCTTGTCCCCCTCTTCGGTTCTTCTGCCGGGCCACCGCGCCTTTTTATAGCTCTTTTACAGGCGGTGGCCCGGTCTTCTTCTTCTTCTTCTTCTTCTTCTTCTTCTTCTTCTTCTTTGTGTTTTGTTTTTTTGGTACTTTTATTTTACAGGTGAATGGGTAGGGGTAAATTGTACCCCATACTCATTCACATAGGGTGGGGAGCCGGTATCCGGGGGCCCCCTTATTAAAGGGGGCCCCCGGATTCCGATAAGCTCCCCGCCCGCAGACCCCGACAACCAACGGCCAGGGTTGTCGGGAAGAGGCCCTTGTCCTCATCAACATGGGGACAAGGTGCTTTGGGGTGGGGGGGCCGCGCGGCCCCCCCTTCCCCAAGGCACCCCCCATGTTGAGGGCACGCGGCCTGGTACGGCTCAGGAGGGGGGGGGCGCTCGCTCGCCCCCCTTTCCTGGCCGGCCGGGTAGCGTGCTCG
Source organism: Lithobates pipiens (assembly GCF_037356315.1). Classification (NCBI taxonomy): domain Eukaryota; kingdom Metazoa; phylum Chordata; class Amphibia; order Anura; family Ranidae; genus Lithobates; species Lithobates pipiens. The sequence continues at coordinate 250,210,254 of NW_027507718.1, forward strand.
GACAAGGGTCTGTTGTGGACTTGGGGGGCACCCCCATGCCGATTTTTTTCGGCGTTGGGGTTCCCCTTTAAGTCCATACCAGGCGGCGGGGCCCGCGACGTCTCCGTCGCGTGCTCCGCCTACCTGGATACCCGCTCGAAATGAGCAGACTTTTCTCTGGGCGGGAAAAGTCCGCTCATTTCGAAAGTACAGCGGACTGGCACACACACGGGCGGACTGTCCGCTCAAACCAAGTTTGGACGGACAATCTTACGGAAATTCCGTAAGACTTTGTTCGTCAGACTGTCCGCTGAAAAAGTCCGCTGAAGCCCACACACGAGCGGACTGTCCGCTCAAATGTGTTTCGGCGGACTAAGTTGGGCAGACAGTCCGTCCGTGTGTACGCGGCCTAAGGGGTCATATTTGTGGATGACAATCGGGGGTAATATAAATTTAATTTAATGTATTACTAACTCAAAAGTACCTTCTGTTTCTCTCAGCCTCCTCCAAATCTCCTGTGATCTGCTTCTGGTAGAGGGTGGCTACGTTCATTCTCCATGCTCCTACAGTATGTAAGAATTTAAATATAAGTGGAGGTGAAGGGGTATACGGCTACCTAAACATTTTTTTTTATCTAAATGTAGGGAATGCATGAAGGTAAAAAAAAATGTTTAGGCTTCAGAACCACTTTAAGGCTAGTAACTATATATCCCACATTCCCTGGGTCTCTCGGTCTAGAGCTTGTCCAGGTGAGAGCATCACAGTAATCAGATCTGACACAGTGACAAACAATCATTCATAAACACAGAGAACTCTCTGTTAGCCGCTTTGATATGTTATTTATTATATTAGCAGTCCCACATTTGTGATGTGACACAGAGTGGATGGCAACACTGGACACATGAGACCCACGACAAAATGTTGTCTTCTCCCTTTGGCGAATAGGGACAACTAGGTGAATGAATACATGGATATAAGCGAATCACCAATTAACCTACAAACTGCAGCCACAACATGTGTGCCCATCATCACAAGGTAAGGCAAACAAACAGCACAGGGAATATAACTGCATCAACTTAACCACTTCAGCCCCGGAAGATTTAGCTGCTGAATGACCAGGCCGTATTTTGCGATTCGGCACTGCGTCTCTTTAACTGACAATTGTGGCGTCATGCAGCAAACAAAATTGACATCTTTTTTTCCCACAAATAGAGCTTTCTTTTGGTGATATTTGATCATCTCTGCGGTTTTTATTTTTTGCGCTATAAACAAAAAAAGAGCAACAATTAAAAAAAAAAACACTTGTACTTTTTGCTATAATAAATATCCCCTTTTTTTTAAAACAAAAGCAAATTTTTGCTCACTTTAAGCCGATATGTATTCTTCTACATATTTTTGGTAATAAAAATCGCAATAAGTGTATACTGATTGGTTTGCTCAAACGTTATAGCTTCTACAAAATAGGGGATAGAGTTATAGCATTTTTATTATTATTATTTTTTTTTACTAATGCCGATGATCTGCGATTTTTTGTATTTTTATTTTTACCTAGATGTCACTGATGTGAGATGTCTCCGGGATCACTCTTCGGTTCATACACCGTGTGAAACACCACATTCTGTGTCCTATGTGGACTCTAAGGACTAATTTGGACTTTATTTGTTCCTTTTCTTTTCAGGGTTATATATTTTACTCTTTTTTTACACCACTCTTTTTAGCGCTACATTATAGTTTTCTTTTTGTATATGAATTTGGTCATATTTGTATGTAGCTGCTTATTTCTCCTCTTTATTTGTCTATGACAGTAAATTCACTGCAAGTTTTGAGTTTGAAAAAAAATCTGATATTAATTTCTATATATATATATATAATCATTTTAGTATCTAAAAACATAAGTGTCTATTTAAAAACATTTATATACAATTAGAGTGTACTGGTATTAGTAAATGTAAAGATGTCTTGGTACGGGCACCAAGGGCACTAACATCTTGGAATACTTGTTAAATAATATCTTATATATTGGGATAAAAACTTTAACCGCTTGCCACCCGCCCACAATACAGAGGAACACGTTGCTCAGTACCTGGCCGCTGTGAGCAGCAGGGGTATCATGTGATTGTTATGACCAATCGTAACGATCACATGATATTATGTAAGCAAACTGTCATGAATGGCTTTCATCCATGAACAGCTTGCTTACTGTTTTGAGGCAGTGATGGCCCACCCATAGTTATCACATGGTACCTGGGCAAATCACAGCACGCTGTACGATATGATTAGCTGTGGCTAATCACAGCTTCACAACAGTAAGCAAGTTGTCATGAATGGAAATCCATTTATGACAACTAAACTAAACTTAAAGTAAAATTGAATACATTTTTTTTACATTCTTATTTTATTTTTTTAACATACTGTTGCTAGTCAGTATCCCTGATCGCCGCCACACCAGTCATATGATGGTCCTGTACTGTACTGGTGACAGTATATAAAAAGAAAAAATACAAATTTTATTACATTTCTTAATTTTCCAAAAAATTTTAAGAAAAAAAATTTACAACTTCAAATCATGCCTCTTACTAAATACCCTGGACTGTCCAAAAAGGGGTCATTTGGGGGTTTGTACTGTCCTGGCATTTTAGGGCTTAAAGAAATTAGTATTGATTGATTCGTTTTCAAATATATATACAACATAGTTTGCATAACTTTCACATAAACCTAATAACATACATAGATTTTGGTTATTTTTACCAAAGAAATGTAGCAGACTACATTTTGGTCTAAATTTATGAAGAAAGATTACTTGCAAGAAACATTTGTTTTTTTGTCATTTCAACATTTTCAGTAGTTTCCATTTATATAGCAAAAAAAATGAAAATGTATTAAATACCAGCAAAGAAAAGCTTTATTTGTGTAAAAAAAATTATACAAATTTAATTTGTGTACAGTGTTGCATGACTGAGCAATTGCCAGTTAAATTAGCGTAACACTGAATAGCTAACCACAGGTCAAGTGGTTACTACAGTTGAGAAACAATGCTATAATGAGTCTTTAGCTTTTTGGTAGTAAATTATGTTACCTTGCTGACATCTAGTGGTCAAAATATTGTACAACAGCACAGTGAAATGACAGTAATTATTTGCATTAACGTGTGTAAAGGCAAGTGTAAGGCTGGATTTACACCTATGCATTTTTAGTGCTGTTTGCATTTTGCAGATTTGCACTATAGAACGTGTTCCATAGGAAACCATGTTCAATGGATTGTAGTGCAAATCTGCAAAATACAAATGCATAGGTGTGAATCCAGCCTTAGAAAGACGATGTTAGCCAGGGCTGGCCCAAGACATTGTGCTGCCTGGGTACAAGAATTAAGTTCTTGTCCAATTCCTCCCACCCCCCTCCCAGCAGAAAATCAGCCCACCAATAGGCCCCCACATCTTTTATTTTATTTTATGATAATTAAAACTAAAATGAAATTGATCAGGGAGTCAGATTTACATGCAACAGTGCCCCCACTTCACATTAGGAGTCCCCCCTTAACATCAGGAGCTCCAAACTTAGCATCAGGAGCCCCCTTTCACATCACAAGCCTCTAGTTAACATCAAGAGTCCCCTTTTACATCAGAAGCCCTCCCCCTTTACATTACAAGTCCCCCTTTAACATCAGAGTGCCTCTTTACATCAGGTGTCTCCCTTTATGTCAGAATCTCTCTTTACATCAGAAATCTCCCCCTTCACATTAGGAGTTCCCCTTCACATCAGCAGTGGCCATTTAAACCAGTAGCCATCCTCAAATACCTTATACAGCAGCTGGTCTTGCGCTCCACTAGTTTTATACCATGGAACCAATCAGAAGCCCTGGAACTGAAGCAAGTTAGGAAAGGTCTACCACTATCACATGAGGATATAAAAATTTCCTGATTGGCTGCAGTTCCAGGCTATCTGATTGGGTACACATGATCACAATGATAGCCTAACATAACGAACTTCGAGATTGGCTGTCAGGAGAAATCCTGCAGTGTGGTGCTGTGAGAGAGAACTGTGAGTGGTGCAGCAAGATCATGCAGGTGGTACTGCATGAACTGCTCAGTACCTAGATGTGTTCATACGGGGGTCACAGGGGTTGTAATTGCGACCTGACCCTATGCTCCAGGGGACCTGTGCGGCCCCCTGTACACCGGGATAGGAAGGGTGGCAGCATGTAGATGAACTGATCCCCTGCAACCGCTGAATGCCTGCTTCTCTTTCTCTCCTGCTGCCTCCCTAGCCATGTCCTGCCCAAGCCCCCCCCCCACCGCAGTGCCACAAGGTTTCCTACCCCCCTCCAGGCAGGATTTTTTTGCCCACTTTAGCAATATTTTGCTAAACTTACCAGCTTCAGGATTGCTAGAGAGGACACCTGGCTGCCAAATGTGACCTGACACTGTTTCAAGGGTGATGGCCATTGAAACAGGTAGGGGCTTCTCTGACCTCTTTAGCGATTTGTTGTTGGGGACAACTTACCAGGGACAGCGTGACAACACTTCCCTCCTGCTGTCCTTTTCATGACATTCCTGGAGATGAAAAGAGAACCTGTCACAGCAAGGTGCCCATGTGAGAAGCTTCAGATGGCAGCTGTCATTCTCACTGTAGTATGGTCAAGTGAACCCAAGAAATATCATTGCTCTAGAAGTAGAAGGGATCTAGCAGCAGCAGCTTTCAAAAAAGGCTTTTCATACAGGCAGATTGCTGTGTTGTTGTCCCCCACGACACTTGCGGTCATCCTCACTGTGCTTTGCAGGCACCACCTCTGTTGGCCCAGTTCTCCACCAGCTTGTTAGTCACATTTCAGTCCAGAGCGGCCCCCTCTTTGGCTGATCTCTCCCACAGCTTTGGTTCTTCTACCCCCCATGCGAGTGCTTGTGTCCTCCTCCGTGAGAGTGGCCAGGTCTGGCCCTCCACTGTCCTAGAATATACACAGGCTGGTGAGGTTAACAAGCAGCCCGCCGACCCCATCCTCCATCACCACCAGCAGCTGCTCGACAACCTACAAACATTTACACCTGAAACTATCTTTTTCATGCGGAGTAAGCTAAGGAGCCCGCTCAGCTACTGACATCCACCTGCCATTGCCTGAGCTGGGGAGGGGGATGGGGGGCATTCACAGCCTGAGGGAAGCGGTGCAGCCTTTGTATGGGGCATCAGAGTGGCCATGTAGTGTGACTACATTTCCAAACTGCCATCCAGGGACAATTTTGCCAAGGATCGGGGAGGTGGGGGTAATGTAGTCCCAGGGTTAATGGGAAATTTAGTGGCAGGGTTGATTTGTTGGTCAAATGGCTGGTGTTAGCACTTAAATCATCCTGACACCATGCTTGATATGGTGTCAGGATGATCAAATCACATTATTTCTATTACTACATTGTAATGTATAATGAAATAGTTTAACTAACCATAATGCAGACTCAGTGGGTACCCTGAGCTTATCACTTGCCACCAGATTCAGCATGCGACCATAGCCTGCCACCAGATGCAGCTTGTCATTTGCCACCATCGCCTGTCACCAGATGCAGCATGTCACTTGCCACCATTACCTGCCACCAGATGCAGTGTGTCACTTGCCACCATCGCCTGCCACCAGATGCAGGGTGTCAACTGCCACTGTCACCTGCCACCAGATAAATCGTGTCATTTGCCACCGTCACCTGCCGCCAGAGAGAGGGCAGGGAGAGAGCGGTGCAGGGAGAGAGAGAGAGAGGGGAGGCAGAGAGTGAGAGGAGAGGGGCAGGGAGAGAGAGGGTGTGCATGGAGACAGGCAGAAGAGAGAGAGGGGACAGGGGGGAGAGAGAGAGGGGATAGGGAGGAGGGGGGCAGAGAGAGAGGAGGGGTGCGGGGAGAGAGAGGGAGTGCAGGGAGAGAGACGTTTAAGTAAGAGAAAGGAGGCAGGAACAGAGGGGGCAGGGAGAGGGAGAGGAGGCAGGGGGAGAGAGAGAGGGGGACAGGGAGGAGGGGGGCACAGAGAGGGGTCAGGGTCTGGCCAGTGACAGTGCTCAGCTCACTCACTTGGATGTTCCATGGGGGCTCACAGTGAGCAGCTTTAATGTGGCTGTCGGCTGCTTGTTTAATCTTCCCGGCCCCTCATCCCTTTCACAGATGGAGAACACAGGCAGGGAGAGAGGGGCAGGAGAAGGGATGTGTGTGTGACAAGCTCAGGCATGCTGGAAGGAGCAGTGTGTGAGTACCCTCCTTCTGGGACAGCTGCATGCGCTGACTGCACACTGACACCAGGGATGATCAGGAGGGTGGAGCGGCCATCGGAGAACTTCTGTCCCTGCCCACCAACTATCAGACACCTATCGCAGAGCCAAAGGAAGTGCTACCTGTGCTACAGGCGGTGGGCGGGCCGGCAAACATAAGAAGCCTGCAGCTTTAGCAGCAGCAAAGAAGCCTGAACTCTGAAGCTCCCAGCACGCTCCCTCCCCCCTTCAGCACCCGTGCCTCTCCTCTGCATGCCACACACCCTACCCCAATCAGCCCCTGATTTGCCACCCCTCTCAAAGTGCCACCTGAGTTCAATGGACCCAACGGGACCCATTGTAGGGCCGGCCCGATTTTAGCACATCTGATCGACTATAAATGTCAAGATCTCTGACTTCCTTCTTTGTACCGTGTAGCAAATGTGAGGTACAGTGCCTTGAAAAATTATTCATACCCCTTGAAATTTTCCACATTTTGTCATGTTACAACCAAAAACGTAAATGCATTTTATTGGGATTTTATGTGATAGATCAACACAAAGTGGCACAAAATTGTGAAGTGGAAGGAAAATGATAAATGGTTTTCAACATTTTTTACAAATAAATATCTGAAAAGTGTGGTGTGCATTTGTATTCAGTCCCCTTTACTTTGATACCCCTAAATAAAATCTAATGGAACCAATTGCCTTCAGAATTCACCTAATTAGTAAATAGATAAAAAAAAAATCCCAAGCTTTGAACATCTCATGGAGCACCGTCCCGTCCATCATCCAAAAATGGAAAGAGTATGGCACAACTGCAAACCTACCAAGATATGGCCGTCCACCTAAACCAGGGGTCTCAAACTGGTGGCCCTCCAGCTGTTGTGAAACTACAAGTCCCATCATGCCTCTGCCTGTGGGAGTCATGCTTGTAACTGTCAGCCTCACAATGCCTCATGGGACTTGTAGTTTCGCAACAGCTGGAAGGCTGCCAGTTTGAGACCCCTGACCTAAACTGACAGGCCGGGCAAGGAGAGCATTAATCAGAGAAGCAGCCAAGAGGCCCAGGGCAACTCTGGAAGAGCTACAGAGATTCACAGCTCAGGTAGGAGAATCTGTCCACAGGACAACTATTAGTCATTCACTCCATAAATCTGGCCTTTATGGAAGAGTGTCAAGAAGAAAGCCATAACAATTGCTATTTTCCAAAGAAAACCCGTTAGTCTGCAAAAGACTTGAGACTGGGAGGGAGGTTCACCTACCAGCAGGACGACCCTAAGCATACAGCCAGAGCTACAATGGAATGGTTTAGATCAAAGCATATTCATGTGTGGCCCAGTCAAAATCCAGACATAAATCCAATTGAGAAGCTGTGGCAAGACTTGAAAATTGTTCACAGACGCTCTCCATCAAATCTGACAGAGCATGAGCAATTTTGCAAAGAAGAATGGGCAAAAATGTCACTCTCTAGATGTGTAAAGCTGGTAGAGACATCCCCAAAAAGACTTGCAGCTGTAATTGCAGCGAAAGGTGGTTCTACAAAGTAGATATTTATTTGTAAAAAAAATGTAAAACCATTTTTTCATTTACCTTCCACTTATATGCCACTTTGTGTTGTTCTATCATATAAACTTCCAATAAAATACATTTACATTTTTGGTTGTAACATGACAAAATGTGGAGTATGAATACTATTTCAAGGCACTGTATGTGTAATAGAGCTGATAAAATGTATTTGTCACATTGAAAACACATAAAAGGCTACATGCTCAGTCCTGCTCTTATGCTATTCTGCCCAGTAAGGTCCTTAATCAAAGCAACGTAGGACTCACAATTAAACTGAATTTAAAACCTCCACACCCGCTGACAGATCAGACAGCTCAGGTGCATACAAAATTGTTAATCACATCTCCAATAGACATCCAACAGTTTAAACCATAATAAAACAAAAATAATACATTGTAGCAAATAAACAAAAAAAGAACATAAGTGGATGGATACATGGACGAAAAATCATTTAAGCAAAAGCCTTATGTTCCAAATTTGATTTTAGTCCCTGTGGCAATCTGGTGTCTAATTTGTGAATCTGCCATGCCTCGCTGTTTAACAGCTGTCTGTGGAGATCTCCCCCTCTTAAAAATTTCTTGACTCTCACAATATCATACAATTGGAATCCTTTTAGGTTACCATCATGAATACTTTTATGTTTCAATATATTTATTGGGTTTTTTTAAAACAAAACAAGAGGTTCATAAACAAGCTTGTAAATCGCCCGTGCAGGGGCTAGAAAATGGGTAAACAATAATGATCATATATACAGTATATCATATACTTAAAGTGAATATAGGGGATATTACCAAAGAAATGAACACTGTAGAAAGTGCCATGTCCCCAAACTCAACACATTGTCACCAGAGGGGAGGCTCTTCTCCTGCAAACTTCCTTCCCCTTAGGAGGCAATGGCGTGTACAGAAATAGTGAGATAGTGAAAGGGTGGTAGGTAAGAGAGAGGGAGAAGGGGGGGGGGGGGTGGGATAACTCGGACTCTGGGGCCTCACAGGTAGTAATCAGACAAGACCCAAACAGGATGATTGGAGAGAGGGAAACTCATAAGAGATTCACAGTTCCCAAACTTTGAGAAATTTAGCGTGTGAGCCATTCACAATACTGGACATTCGTACCTGAAGCATCATAGCGGTCATTCGTGTCTTCACCCCCTGGAAAGTCAAGCGTTGGATCTTCCAGGCTTGAGCTATGGTCTGCGTAGCTGCAATGAAGAGGTACGTGGCCAGCTTTTGCTGTGGAGCATATAACCCAGGTATTGGACAATGTTATATGAGACGGTTAGATGGAAAAGGATCTGGAGTAAGCCAAAAACCCTGTACCAGAACTCCACTAGTCTTGGGCAAGACCACCAGGTATGTATGACATCTCCCTACTCTCCACAGTTGCGGAAACAACTATCACTAGTTAAGCATGAGCTGTATGGGCCAGGACCCAATACCATCTGACTAGGACCTTATATGCTGCTTCTAGTGTATTTGTATTAAAGGAGCATTTGGTCACTAGTTCCCAGGCCTTACTCCAGTCTTCTAGGTCTATGGGAGACTGGAGGTCTCTTTCCCATTGGGACGTGTAGGAGAGAGATATTCATGTTGGGCTTCCATTCAAAGATGCATAAACTGCCAAAATGAGGCCACATGCTGACATGCATGTTCCAAAAAGTACTTTGAAATGGGTAAGTGGATGTGCAGTGCAGGGCAACAAACCAGTGTTTCAATTGAAGGAAACAGTAGTGTTCCCTGATTGGTGTGTGGTGTGTTTCCCGGATGGGCTGCCGGGATAGAAAGGAACGAGTGGAGAAAAAGTTTGAACCCGCGTATAGCCATGAGAAAGCCACCAAGAGAATGTCTGGGGCTCTTCCAGGCCTGGGGGAAATAAAAGGATTGTAAGTGATAGAAAAGGAGGACATCAAATTCCCAGAATATCAGACGGAATCCCATATCTGCAGGCCATGCAGCAGTACGGGGTTAAGGTGGGGGGGGGGCATAACTTATGAGGGAGCCAGAGCAGAGCTTGAAGTGAGAACAGGTTGCAGTTGGGCACTTCAAGTAAAACTCAAAGATGGACATCTGCACCCAAGTGAAGCATAGTCAGTGGGGAGATTTGTGCCGCTGTATAATACTTAAGGACATTGAGGACCCCTAGGCCCCCCTGAAGCCTATGGGTATAAAGAGTAGAGTAGATCGAGGGACTCTAGGACATTTCTGCGCCCAGATAAATTGGAGGATTGTGCTGCTTTTACTAATAGATCGCCAAGTTTCTCATCCCTGCAAAGGGATGAAAAACAAAGAGATCGTTCTCTCTGTACAGAGCTCTGTGTTTATTGTATTGCACTTCCTAAACTCCAAATCAAGCAGCGACGTACACTTTGCCTGGGCCGCCCATTCGCAGTATATTGTAGGTGGGAGGTCCACAAGTGATAATTCCTGGACTTCAGTTTTAACGCACATAAAAGGTAAACCTAGCCTTTGTCTCACCTTTACTGCTGTAGGTCGGCTGCCACCTGTTGTTCCACTAGCTGGTGTTCAGCTCTGTGCACTCTGCAGCTATGGGTATCGCCGCCCCTCACCTGTTGCCTAATATATGATTCCTTCCTGCTACTTCCTGTCCAGCCCCTCATGTGCTTCTCTATTTAAATCCCTTTTAAACCAGCTACTGGTTGCTTGAGCAACATTTTTTTCTGAGTAATCTGTTTTACCTGACCTCTCGTTAACTGATCTCTTGTGTACCAACCCAGCTTGTTCCGATTACGTTGTCTGCAGCCCGCCCTGACCTTGGCTCACTATCCGGCTCTCCTTTGTTTCATGCATGCATCCATCCTTGTCTAACAGTGTCTTCTGGTACTTCCCTAGCGAGCAGGGTGAACCCGGGGGTTGTGACCTGGGGTCAGCACGCAGCTAAGCCCAAACCCTCAGGAGGGGGTCCCTGGTAGAATACCAGCTGGCCTGTCACGATCGATCTACTGTTCCGATCGTACATAGGAAACTCACCCGCAGGTTTCCTTTGCGAGAAGCTCGTCGGTGTCCTCAGACGCAGGTTGGCGCGAACGAACGCACGCGAGTGTGTGTAGATCCTAACAGGCGCACGCGGGTGCGCGTTGACACGAGCGAGCGCACGCGGGTGCGCGATGAAGCGAACGGGCGTACGCGGGTACGCGGGGTCACGAACGGGAGCACGGTTACTCGCGGGGGCACGCAAACTCACCGTGCGACCGTTCTTGGCGCCCAACAGGCTATTTAAAGAATCAGCTCTTGTTCTCCCGTGCTGTCCTGTCTACAGCGTTCCCGTGACTTCTGCTACCTGCTCCTGCTTGTTCCTGATACTGAACCCAGCCTGTTTTTGACCTTGTTTGATTGCCGCCTGCCTCCGACCCTCTGCCTGCCTGACCACGCTCCTGCCTTCTGCTGTGTACCTCTGCTGCCCGCTAGTTACCGACCCGGCTCGTTTCTGACCATGCCTGCTGTACCCATCTGAACGCCAGTACCAGCTGCTCCTGCTGTTCCTGCCTGTCTGCCAGTACCAGCTGCTCCTGTTGTTCCTGCCCGCCTGCCAGTGCCGGCTGCACCTGCCGTTCCAGTCTGTTTACCTGTTCCTGCCGTGCCCGCTGTCTACTACCTCCGTCCCAGCCTGACCTCCTGCACCAGCTGGTGGTGGATCTCCGTTGCTGCAACCCGGCCTGGCACTTGTGCCCTCCGAACTCTTGAATCCCTGTCTCCACCTCCAGGGGCTCTCGAGCCGGAGGCTTACGAGGCGCCGCTCCCTGCATTCTGGGCTCTCCTACCAGGTAACGTGACATGGCCCTTAGACTCCACACCCTGGGGGATCCCGTGTCACCTTCTTGCCAGTGGGCTCACTGTAAGTAGTACTGTGACAGTTTTGTCAAGCCATGAGCGCCTCTGAGAATCGGCCACTGACGAGGATCAAATGCAACATTCAGTTCAGAGACTTAACTCCCAGCAAGCAAATCAAGGGCAAATAATGCTGGTTCTTCAGGATCTTGCCTCCCGTCTGGATCGTCTGCAACTGGCTGCAACTTCAGCTCCCCCCATTCCTGCTACTGCTTTAGTTGCTCCCGTCTTACCTGCTACACCTGGCAATCCTTGCCTGCATCTGCCGTCGCCACCTCATTTTTCTGGCGACCCTAATGCTTGTCGGGGGTTCATTAATCAGTGTTCCATCCACTTTGAACTTTCCAGCCACCATGTTCCAAAAGCCGCATATATCATCTCTCTCCTCTCCGATGATGCTCTAACTTTGGCCTCTCCACTCTGGGAATCACACGATTTCATCACCTCTGACCTCCAGCTCTTTTTGGATACATTCCGGAAAACTTTTGATGAGCCCAGAAGTGTGTCTTCGGCTGCTGGGGTCCTCCTTCGTCTTCATCAGCAAGGAATGACAGTCAGTCAATACGCAGTACAATTCCGTACGCTGGCCACTGAACTCAAATGGAATAATGAGGCCCTAACTGCTACCTACTGGCAAGGTCTATCTGACCGCTTCAAGGACAAACTCGCTGGACGCACCATTCCTACCACATTGGATGACTTAATCGCATTGAGCATTCAAATAGACATTCGCTTCCAGGAGCGGGTCCTGGAGAAATCCAGATCCAGTCATGCCCCTGCTGGCCGTCCAGCACAGGTAGTCCAAAGACCTGTGCAATCCTCTCCGTCTTCAACCTCTCACGGGTTGGAAGAACCTATGCAGCTTGGGCGAGGAACGTGCCCGATGCAAGGGATTGGGCTTGTGCCTTTACTGTGGCAATAAAGGACATCTTTTGAACTCCTGTCCAGTCCGTCCGGGAAACGCCAGGGTCTAGGTCACTCGGAGGGAGGTGATCTAGACCGATCCGTAAATTTTGTCCGCTTCCCTTGTTTCACCCTTCCCGTGGCTATCCACTGGGCTTAAAATGCCTATCAACTCTCTGCATACCTGTTGCTGCCGGTAATTTCATTGAACAAACTTTAGCGTCCAAGTTGGGCATCACCTTTGTTGCCTTGGCTATACCCCTCTCCCTGACTGCATTAGATGGCTCCTTCTTGCCTATGAGTCCCATCTGGTTTAAAACCCCTCCTATTGAGTTACGCATTGGGGTTTTGCATGGTGAGGAGATCTCTTTCCTAATTTTGCCTAATTTTGCCTAAATCCTTCAGTCCCATCATCCTAGGCCTTCCATGGTTGCAGAAACACTCCCCGCATCTTGCCTGGAATTCTGGACGAGTATTGGCTTGGGGTCCCCCATGTCAGCAAGAATGTATTTCCAAGGTGATACCTCCTCCTTCCATTCCTCTTGCTGAGACCTCCACAACATCCATGTTGCCTGCCCAATATCAGTCCACTGATTGCCTTCCTCCTCACAGAGACTTTGACTGCTGCATTGATATTTTACCTGGGACCTCTCCTCCCCGAGGCCAAGTCTACCCTATATCTATCCCCAAGACACAAGCCATGTCTGAATACATTCGGTAAAACCTGCAAAAGGGATCCATCAGGAAATCTAACTCACCTGCCAGAGCCGGGATCTTCTTTGTAGCGAAAAAAGATGGTTCACTCCGTCCATGCACTGACTACAGGGGCCTTAAAGTGGTGTTGCCACCAAAAAAAAAAAAATTGCTTAAAGTTCATAAAAAAAAAAAAATTATAATTATAAAAAAACATTTTTTTACTCACCTATAAATGCCTGTTGCTAAGGAGTCCCTCGTAGTCTGCCTCCTTCATTGCCCAGGCTGGTGACATCACTTCCCCTCAGTGCCGCACCGTCATCTGGGAACTGTCAAGTGTCCCAGATGACTGTGCGGCATATCACGGCACACGGCCCCGCTCGCACATGCGCAGTGTGTGCCTGGCTGTGAAGCCACAGCCGGGTGCCCACAGTAAGAATGCCGACGCTGCTTCCTTCCCCCGCATCGCTGGACCCTGGGACAGGTAAGTGTCCGATTATTAAAAGTCAGCAGCTGCAGTATTTGTAGCTGCTGACTTTAAAAAAAAAAATTTTAGGGGGCACCCCACTTTAACACCATCAACGTGAAGAACCAATACACTTTTCCTTTCATTTCAGAACTCTTTGACAGACTACGAGGTTACTCATGTTTTTAATGAACTGGATCTTAGAGGGGCCTACAATTTAATAAGAATCCGGGAAGGAGACGAATGGATGATTTTGTTAATGAGATCTTTTTCGTGACCTTCTGGATGTCTGTGTTATTGTATCTCTAGATTAGGGATGAGCCGAATACCACCCCCCGGTTCGGTTCGCACCAGAACTTTCGAACGGACCGAAAATTTGTGCGAACCCTATTGAAGTCTATGGGACTCGAACGTTTGAAATAAAAAGTGCTAATTTTGAAATTTTAAAGCGTGAGGTTAGGTATCTATTTATTCGGCGTAACTTCATCTTTCACATTATGCAAAAAAATTGGGTTAACTTTAATGTTTTTTTTTTTAAAGCATGATGTTTTTTTTCCAAAAAAAGTGTTTGAAAAATTGCTGCGCAAATACCATGCGAGATAAAAAGTTGCAATGACTGCCATTGTATTCTCTAGGGCAATGGTCACCAACCCTGTCCTCAGGGCCCACTAACAAGCCAGGTTTGCAAGATAACTGAAATACATCACAGGTGATATCATTTGCTGCTCAGTGATTGCAGTATTTTAGTCTGCATCTCCCCAAGGTAATACATAAAACCTGTCCTGTTAGTGGGCCCTGAGGACAGGGTTGATGACCACTGCTCTAGGGTCTTTGCTGAAAAAAAACATATATATTGTTTGGGGGTTCTATGTAATATTCTAGCAAAAAAAATATGAGTTTTACATGTAGGAGAGAAATGTCAGAATTGGTCTGGATGGGAACTGGTTTTAAAAACACATACCACAGGATTTAAAGATAAATATTTTTATTGCATTTTTTGCATTTGTAGTGGGTGGGGGTACTAATTGGCACACTTAAAAAAAACAAAAAAAAATAATCATGCTCCCAATAAAAAGCCAGACCAATGTTCTGTTCTCCCCACACAGTGTCCTCTGCCCCATTACATCACCCCCCTCCCCCACAGTAATGCCCCCCCAAAGCACTGTCCAATGCCCCCCTTTATATCACTTTCCCCAATGTAGTGTCCTGTACCCCCCAAAACAGTGTCCTCTGCCCCCCCCCCTTCACATCACCCCCAACTGCCCAATGTAGTGTCCTCTATCTCGAATAGCAGTGTCCCCTGCCCCTCCCTGTACAGCAAAGCAGAGATAAGGAGATGGCATAGTGTTGGGTGGAAGGCAGGAGCAGGAGCTGCCAGAGTTAACATTTCTTAACAAGCTGGTGATTTGGTTGCTAGGCGGTCCTAGCAACCAATCGCTGAGGTAGCTCCTGCCTCTGCCCTCCATCCAGCACTATGCTGCCTCCCACTCTCAGCTTTGAAATGAGAGCGATGGAGGCTCGGGGAAGGCATCTTTCTGCTCCCTGCTGCCAGCTGGTCGATAGTTGCCCTGTTTTATTAACCCTCTACATAGGCTCACTCTCTACATACCCGCCCCCTGTTCCAGGACCGGGGCTGGACAATATATACCACAATGGCCAAAGGCCTGGGAAAGGGTATCCTTTTTTTTTCCCCAGGTCTATGCCCCCTTCCTACTCTAAATCCACATAATTTCTACACCGGATTGCTGCTGTAAACCTATCATAGTCATTTTTATCAGTTACCATTAGGTGGTACACTTCCTGGTACTGCTTTGTGGGGAGTGGTTGCACCAATTCAGCCCAGCGGCTTCTGGGCCACCTTTTAAATGATGCCATGTTTTTTAATTCAGCCAGGCAGTTCTCATGTGGTTGTCTGCTAGCATCGGCTGTAAAACTTCACCAGCACTTTTCTACTATCTCAGAGGGTTCCTGTCCCTCCGTTGAGCCTACTGTGCTCTCCACATTAGGCTCAACCACCAGCACTTGATCCCCAGGATTAGACTCTGACCCTGGCAGACCGGTTGGCAAGCCCTCACTAATGATTTGTGCCCACGTTTAAACATTTTTTGATTCTTGGCTGACCTGTAGTGTAGCATATGATTCACAGCAGGTCAGGGGACCGCATATCTTCCCCAGGATGCCTTGGCTCAATACTCAACGGTGTGACCTGTTCCCTGACGGGGATCAAAGCCGGGTTCTCCCTTTGAGGACCTAGGAAATCATCTCAGGAGCCCAGAAGATATGACAAGTCAGGCCCAGAGGGAGAACTCTCCACATCCAGTCCTGCAAAGACCTCCAGGGGATCTAGGTCAGCTACTGTAGGTTCACACATTTCTTTACTGATTATCTCCTACAACACAGTATTAAACATTTCACATGGGGGTTTCTCCTTTTTTAGGGGTGGCCCCTGAACCTTTGACATTTTGTTAACATAAGTCCAAAATATGGGGCAGTCTCGCCAAATTAGCAAGTCATGAGGTAAACCCAGGATTACCCTAGCTCTCAATGTAGCAGTTCCTGCTGTTGTGGACAGGGTTAAATGGTCCATTGAATAGACCTTGACAGCCCCATGTACAGAGACCACTCTAATCTTTTTCCTGTGTATCAGCTTTCCCTGCAATCTTTCCCTGCAGTGGATGGTGTCAGTAGAGCAGTGGACGTGTCAATAGTGCAGTGGATGGTGTCAGTAGAGCAGTAGACGATGTCAGTAGGGCCAGTGCATAGCGTCACTAAAACAGTTGATGGTGTAAGTTGGGCAGTGGACAATGTCAGTAGGGCAGTGGATGTGTCAGTAGGGCAGTGGATGGTGTCGGTGGGGCAGTTGACGGTATCAGTAGGGCAGTGAATGGTGTCGGTAGGGCAGTGTACGGTGTCAGTAGAGCAGAGATCAGTGTTAGTTGGGCACTACATTGTGGTCACAGGGAAGGTAATAAGATGGGCAAAAAAAAATGTGACCTAGAGAGTAGTGATGGCCGAACGGTTCGCCCGGCGGTCGTTTCGCGGCGAATTTCCGACTTTCGCCGTCCGCGGGTTCGAACGCCTTTTTCCGTCGTTCGCCCCGGCGGACTTACGTGTTTAATGTATACAAGAACTTTAACCTTTCGTGACACGTTTATCATGTGTTACAGGACAACCAATTGAGACATGACAGCTCATGGACACTTGGACATTCCCCCTAACCTATAAATACACCCGATCCGGTGGCCATTTTACATTCTTTCTTCTGTCACTGTAGGGAAAGGATCCTGTGTGGAGTAGGGACAGAGAAAACGCTAGCTATTTGGTACACAAAAGTTCTTTTCAGGACTGGTATAGGTGTTAGGTCAGCAGCCTGAGTTTCTTTTGTCAGTTTAGATAAAGGGACAGAGCGCTGTATGCTGCTATTTTAGGGACAGCTCAGCCAGATTAGTCTTTCTTCATCATCATCATCATCATCATCATCATTAGCTGTTACTATCAGGTCCACAAAAGAGCTGTTCCAGCTAATCGTTCCAGCCTACTCTTTTTTGCCAATTTGTATAGGGACAGGCAGGAAGCAGTGTGTCAGGCAGTGAGGATAATTTTAAAGACTTGCTGTTACTATTAGTTCCACAAAGGTTCTTTTCAGGACTGGTATCAGTGGTACGGTAATAGGCTTGTACACGTATAATATTCTTTCTTCCAAATATAGAAAGAATATTATACTTGACTGCTGCCCTTCTGCTGCAGTCTGCTAATCATTCACAACTCACTTGTTCCACAAAGCTCTTTATCAGGACTGGTAACTTGGTCTGTCTAGGGTGCTACGGTACATAGGCTTGGGTGCGGTACAGTCTGCTGTTCTGTAAGGACCGCTATCGGTCCACAATACATAGGGTTGCCGTGCACTACTGCTGACCGCTGCCCTATACTGCAGCAGTCCTTCAGCGGTATAGGGACTGACGCACAGTCTGCTAAACACTAATACACAACCTGCTTGGTCCACAAAAGTTCTTATAAGGACTGGTAACTTGGTATAGGGTGCTACGGTACATAGGCCTGAGTGCAGTACAGTCTGCTGTTCTGTAAGGACCGCTATCGGTCCACAATACATAGGGTTGCCGTGCACTACTGCTGACCGCTGCCCTATACTGCAGCAGTCCTTCATTGGTATAGGGACTGACGTACAGTCTGCTAATCACTAACACACAACCTGCTTGGTCCACAAAAGTTCTTATAAGGACTGGTAACTTGGTATAGGGTGCTACGGTACATAGGCCTGAGTGCAGTACAGTCTGCTGTTCTGTAAGGACCGCTATCGGTCCACAATACATAGGGTTGCCGTGCACTACTGCTGACCGCTGCCCTATACTGCAGCAGTCCTTCATTGGTATAGGGACTGACGTACAGTCTGCTAATCACTAACACACAACCTGCTTGGTCCACAAAAGTTCTTATAAGGACTGGTAACTTGGTATAGGGTGCTACGGTACATAGGCCTGAGTGCGTTACAGTCTGCTGTTCTGTAAGGACCGCTATCGGTCCACAATACATAGGGTTGCCGTGCACTACTGCTGACCGCTGCCCTATACTGCAGCAGTCCTTCAGCGGTATAGGGACTGACGCACAGTCTGCTAAACACTAACACACAACCTGCTTGGTCCACAAAAGTTTTTATAAGGACTGGTAACTTGGTATAGGGTGCTACGGTACATAGGCCTGAGTGCAGTACAGTCTGCTGTTCTGTAAGGACCGCTATCGGTCCACAATACATAGGGTTGCCGTGCACTACTGCTGACCGCTGCCCTATACTGCAGCAGTCCTTCATTGGTATAGGGACTGACGTACAGTCTGCTAATCACTAACACACAACCTGCTTGGTCCACAAAAGTTCTTATAAGGACTGGTAACTTGGTATAGGGTGCTACGGTACATAGGCCTGAGTGCGTTACAGTCTGCTGTTCTGTAAGGACCGCTATCGGTCCACAATACATAGGGTTGCCGTGCACTACTGCTGACCGCTGCCCTATACTGCAGCAGTCCTTCATTGGTATAGGGACTGACGTACAGTCTGCTAATCACTAACACACAACCTGCTTGGTCCACAAAAGTTCTTATAAGGACTGGTAACTTGGTATAGGGTGCTACGGTACATAGGCCTGAGTGCGTTACAGTCTGCTGTTCTGTAAGGACCGCTATCGGTCCACAATACATAGGGTTGCCGTGCACTACTGCTGACCGCTGCCCTATACTGCAGCAGTCCTTCAGCGGTATAGGGACTGACGCACAGTCTGCTAAACACTAACACACAACCTGCTTGGTCCACAAAAGTTTTTATAAGGACTGGTAACTTGGTATAGGGTGCTACGGTACATAGGCCTGAGTGCAGTACAGTCTGCTGTTCTGTAAGGACCGCTATCGGTCCACAATACATAGGGTTGCCGTGCACTACTGCTGACCGCTGCCCTATACTGCAGCAGTCCTTCATTGGTATAGGGACTGACGTACAGTCTGCTAATCACTAACACACAACCTGCTTGGTCCACAAAAGTTCTTATAAGGACTGGTAACTTGGTATAGGGTGCTACGGTACATAGGCCTGAGTGCAGTACAGTCTGCTGTTCTGTAAGGACCGCTATCGGTCCACAATACATAGGGTTGCCGTGCACTACTGCTGACCGCTGCCCTATACTGCAGCAGTCCTTCAGCGGTATAGGGACTGACGTACAGTCTGCTAAACACTAATACACAACCTGCTTGGTCCACAAAAGTTCTTATAAGGACTGGTAACTTGGTATAGGGTGCTACGGTACATAGGCTTGAGTGCGGTACAGTCTGCTGTTCTGTAAGGACCGCTATCGGTCCACAATAGATAGGGTTGACGTGCACCACTGCTGACCGCTCACCTATACTGCAGCAGTCCTTCAGCGGTATAGGGACTGACGTACAGTCTGCTAATCACTAACACACAACCTGCTTGTTCCACAAAAGTTCTTATAAGGACTGGTAACTTGGTATAGGGTGCTACGGTACATAGGCCTGAGTGCGTTACAGTCTGCTGTTCTGTAAGGACCGCTATCGGTCCACAATACATAGGGTTGCCGTGCACTACTGCTGACCGCTGCCCTATACTGCAGCAGTCCTTCATTGGTATAGGGACTGACGTACAGTCTGCTAATCACTAACACACAACCTGCTTGGTCCACAAAAGTTCTTATAAGGACTGGTAACTTGGTATAGGGTGCTACGGTACATAGGCCTGAGTGCGTTACAGTCTGCTGTTCTGTAAGGACCGCTATCGGTCCACAATACATAGGGTTGCCGTGCACTACTGCTGACCGCTGCCCTATACTGCAGCAGTCCTTCAGCGGTATAGGGACTGACGTACAGTCTGCTAAACACTAATACACAACCTGCTTGGTCCACAAAAGTTCTTATAAGGACTGGTAACTTGGTATAGGGTGCTACGGTACATAGGCTTGAGTGCGGTACAGTCTGCTGTTCTGTAAGGACCGCTATCGGTCCACAATAGATAGGGTTGACGTGCACCACTGCTGACCGCTCACCTATACTGCAGCAGTCCTTCAGCGGTATAGGGACTGACGTACAGTCTGCTAATCACTAACACACAACCTGCTTGTTCCACAAAAGTTCTTATAAGGACTGGTAACTTGGTATAGGGTGCTACGGTACATAGGCCTGAGTGCGTTACAGTCTGCTGTTCTGTAAGGACCGCTATCGGTCCACAATACATAGGGTTGCCGTGCACTACTGCTGACCGCTGCCCTATACTGCAGCAGTCCTTCAGCGGTATAGGGACTGACGTACAGTCTGCTAATCACTAACACACAACCTGCTTGGTCCACAAAAGTTCTTATAAGGACTGGTAACTTGGTATAGGGTGCTACGGTACATAGGCCTGAGTGCGTTACAGTCTGCTGTTCTGTAAGGACCGCTATCGGTCCACAATACATAGGGTTGCCGTGCACTACTGCTGACCGCTGCCCTATACTGCAGCAGTCCTTCAGCGGTATAGGGACTGACGTACAGTCTGCTAAACACTAATACACAACCTGCTTGGTCCACAAAAGTTCTTATAAGGACTGGTAACTTGGTATAGGGTGCTACGGTACATAGGCTTGAGTGCGGTACAGTCTGCTGTTCTGTAAGGACCGCTATCGGTCCACAATAGATAGGGTTGACGTGCACCACTGCTGACCGCTCACCTATACTGCAGCAGTCCTTCAGCGGTATAGGGACTGACGTACAGTCTGCTAATCACTAACACACAACCTGCTTGTTCCACAAAAGTTCTTATAAGGACTGGTAACTTGGTATAGGGTGCTACGGTACATAGGCTTGAGTGCGGTACAGTCTGCTGTTCTGTAAGGACCGCTATCGGTCCACAATAGATAGGGTTGACGTGCACCACTGCTGACCGCTGCCCTATACTGCAGCAGTCCTTCAGCGGTATAGGGACTGACGTACAGTCTGCTAATCACTAACACACAACCTGCTTGTTCCACAAAAGTTCTTATAAGGACTGGTAACTTGGTATAGGGTGCTACGGTACATAGGCTTGAGTGCGGTACAGTCTGCTGTTCTGTAAGGACCGCTATCGGTCCACAATAGATAGGGTTGACGTGCACCACTGCTGACCGCTGCCCTATACTGCAGCAGTCCTTCAGCGGTATAGGGACTGACGTACAGTCTGCTAAACACTAATACACAACCTGCTTGGTCCACAAAAGTTCTTATAAGGACTGGTAACTTGGTATAGGGTGCTACGGTACATAGGCTTGAGTGCGGTACAGTCTGCTGTTCTGTAAGGACCGCTATCGGTCCACAATAGATAGGGTTGACGTGCACCACTGCTGACCGCTGCCCTATACTGCAGCAGTCCTTCAGCGGTATAGGGACTGACGTACAGTCTGCTAAACACTAATACACAACCTGCTTGGTCCACAAAAGTTCTTATAAGGACTGGTAACTTGGTATAGGGTGCTACGGTACATAGGCTTGAGTGCGGTACAGTCTGCTGTTCTGTAAGGACCGCTATCGGTCCACAATAGATAGGGTTGACGTGCACCACTGCTGACCGCTGCCCTATACTGCAGCAGTCCTTCAGCGGTATAGGGACTGACGTACAGTCTGCTAAACACTAATACACAACCTGCTTGGTCCACAAAAGTTCTTATAAGGACTGGTAACTTGGTATAGGGTGCTACGGTACATAGGCTTGAGTGCGGTACAGTCTGCTGTTCTGTAAGGACCGCTATAGGTCCACAATAGATAGGGTTGACGTGCACCACTGCTGACCGCTCACCTATACTGCAGCAGTCCTTCAGCGGTATAGGGACTAAGAGTTTTGTCACAGGGTCATTTAAAAAATGACATGCAGAGGAAGAGGCAGGCCCTTCCGCAGGGGTGGTAGGGGTAGGGCAGGAGCAACAGGCTTGAGCCAAAGTGGGAAGTTGCAGAAGGTGCGTTCAATTACTTTAAAGGATGCACCAGACTTGGTTGAGTGGCTCGCTCAGCCTTACTCTTCTGCACCCTCCTCATCCTCTCGATCTGCACCCTCTTCTTCACTCTCTGCTATGTGCACCCCCAAAGACACTACCACCAACAACACGACCACCACCACCACCACCACATACCTTCCGCTTGAGTCACTGGAATTATTTTCCGATCCATATCAAGAGGACATTTCTGATGCGCAGCCACTCTTGGTATTGGATCAGGAAGAGGAGGTAGCAACAAGCGCTACTCAGCAGTCTGACGCCAGTACCCAGATCAGCCCAAGGAGGAGGTTGGTCCCCGGTGTTGCTGCCTACTCTACTTATAGCGGTGGGGAAGGTGACGTTGATGATGACGTGTCTAGTGATGTCACGTGGGTGCCCACAAGAGAGGAAGAGGAGGGGAGTTCAGAGGGAGATATGGACCAGCAGATAGGGAGGAGAAGCAGCAATGACTTACATTGCACAGCAGGGACAAAGCAGACTGCAAATGTATCAGGAGCGAGTCATCGACCATGTACGGTCACATCTGGCGCTCCCAGGACACCGGCACATGGCTCCGCAGTGTGGGCTTTTTTTAACGTGTCCGCTGCTGACAATAGCGTTGCCATCTGCAATCTTTGCAGTCAACGCGTTAGTCGCGGTAAGCCCAATACTCACCTAGGGACGACCGCCTTAAGAAGGCACATGAGCAGCCATCACCGAGCCCAGTGGGAGCAACGGAACACACAAAGCCACACTGCAGGCTCTCACCGTCCAGCCTCGTCTTCTACTTCTCCTTCTCCTCTCTCCTCACAATTGTCCTCCACTCCACCTTCCATCACGCCAAGCTCACATTTTTCTGCAAAAAGGCAGGCTTCCGTGGGCCTAATGTTTGAGCGTAAAAAAATGATGACGCCGGATAACCCTCTTGCCCAACGGTTGGCGGCTGGCTTGTCAGAACTCATAGCCCGCCAACTACTGCCATATAAACTGGTGGACTCGGAGGCCTTTCGCAAATTTGTGGCCATTGGAACACCACAATGGAAGGTCCCAGGAAGGAAGTATTTCTCAGAGAAGGGCATCCCAGAGCTATATGGCCATGTTCAGCGGCAAGTGAATGTATCTCTGGCACACAGTGTCGGTGCCAAGATACATCTGACCACAGACACGTGGTCTAGCAAACACGGGCAGGGAAGGTATATCAGTTTTACTGCCCACTGGGTGAACCTTCTGACGGCCGTCAAGCATGTAACCCGTGGCACCCGTGTAGATTTGGTTTTACCGCCACGGATTGCATGCAGGCCTGACTCTTCTTCTCCTCCTCCTACTCCATCCTCCTCCCTCTCCTCCTCAGCTGCCTCCTCCTTTTCCGCTGCTAGCGTCTCTTCCACTGCACCGCCCAAGCTCCCCAGAACCTATTCCACATGCCAGGTGAGACGTTGCCATGCCGTGCTGCGTCTGTTGTGCCTGGAAGCAAAGAGCCACACTGGCCCGGCACTCCTTTCAGCTTTGCGTTCACAGGCAGATGAGTGGCTAACACCGCTCAATTTGACAGTTGGTAAAGTGGTGTGTGACAACGGTGCCAATCTGCTTAGCGCATTGAAACAGGGCAAAATCACGCACGTGCCGTGCATGGCACACGTCTTAAACTTGGTCGTGCAGCGATTCCTTGTCAAATACCCTGGGGTCCAGGACATCTTGCGGCAGGCAAGGAAAATCTCGGCCCATTTCAGAAGATCTTACACGGCCATGGCTCGCCTTGCTGACATTCAGCGGCGACACCATCTGCCGGTCAGACGTCTTATTTGCGATTGCCCGACGCGATGGAACTCAACCTTCTATATGCTTGATAGGCTGCTCCAGCAGAAACGTGCAGTTAACGTCTACCTGTATGAACTCTGCGAAAGAAACGGTTCTGGGGAGCTGGGTTTTTTTTCACCGCGCCAGTGGCTGCTCATGCGCGACACATGCAGACTTCTGCGGCCATTTGAGGAGATCACCAAACTGGTCAGTCGCAGCCATGGCGCCATCAGTGACATGGTACCTTATGCCTTCTTTCTGGAGCGTGCATTGCGTCGTGTCATTGATCAGGCTGTGGAGGAGCAGGAGCGGGAAGATGAGGAAGTCGCAATGCTGGATGAATTCCCAGGGGGGGCTACTCTATCTGAGACAAGTCAACAACAGGAGTCTGATGAGGAGTCAGAGGAGGATGGTGCCGGGGCGGATGAGCAGGAGCAAGAAGAGCATGCTTTAAACCTTTCTGGGATCCCTGTTGTGCGAGGATGGGGAGAGGAGAATGAAGAGGACGACATTATCCTGGATGATGAGCAGGAGCCAGGCCACCACACCGCTTCCACTTTAGTGCAAATGGGGGCCTTCATGCTCCAGTGTTTTAATAGGGACCCCCGTATAAAAAGCATGAGGGTCAAGGACCAGTACTGGGTGGCAACGTACTTAGACCCCCGGTACAAACACAAAATGGCGGAAATGTTACCGCCGTCGCAGAGGGCTGTCAGAATGCAGCACTTCCAGGCCTTGCTTCGAGAAATGCTGCATTCTGCTTTTGCGTGCGCTGGCAGAGGAGCAATTCCCACTCCCAGAGAAGGATTTGCGGGTACCAATCCAACAGCGCCTGCAAGAAGAGGCCGGTTTGAAGATGTGTTGGTGACTTCGGATATGAGGTCATTCTTTCAGCCGACCCATCGACAGGTGTCATCCGGATCCAGCATCAGGGAACGCCTAGACCGTCAGGTGTCCGACTACATTGGGTTAACGGCCGATGTGGACGCTCTGAGGAGTGATGAACCCCTAGACTACTGGGTGGGCAGGCTTGACCTCTGGCCAGAGCTTGCCCAATTTGCAATCGAACTGTTGGCTTGCCCCTCATCCAGTGTCCTGTCCGAAAGGACGTTCAGCGCAGCAGGGGGGATTGTGACCGATAAGCGTACTCGCCTAGCTCACCACAGTGTTAACTACCTCACATTTCTAAAAATGAATGAGGCATGGATCTCGGAGGAATTCAACACATGTGATCAGTAGACCATGTATATGTCTATAAACAATTTTTGGAATCAAGCACACAGACCTTCTTAATTCATTTGGCTCACTTCCCTGACCCAAAAAAGCACACCGTACTATATGCCCCTACCCTCCTCTTTGAAGAGGTTGAGCGGTGTCATATTTCTACTGGGGCTGCTTATTATGAGGGGTTCCCACCATCCCTGTGCTGTGCTGACTTCCTCCTGGGTGTTCTTATTATGAGGGGCTCCCACCATCCCTGTGCTGTGCTGACTTCCTCCTGGGGGTTCTTATTATGAGGGGATCACACCATCCCTGTGCTGTGCTGACTTCCTCCTGGGGCTGCTTACGGTGCTGCTGTCAGCGCTGTATGTCACGGAGCTGCTGTCAGCGCTGTATGTCACGGAGCTGCTGTCAGCGCTGTATGTCACGGAGCTGCTGTCAGCGCTGTATGTCACGGAGCTGCTGTCAGCGCTGTATGTCACGGAGCTGCTGTCAGCGCTGTATGTCACGGAGCTGCTGTCAGCGCTGTATGTCACGGAGCTGCTGTCAGCGCTGTATGTCACGGAGCTGCTGTCAGCGCTGTATGTCACGGAGCTGCTGTCAGCGCTGTATGTCACGGAGCTGCTGTCAGCGCTGTATGTCACGGAGCTGCTGTCAGCGCTGTATGTCACGGAGCTGCTGTCAGCGCTGTATGTCACGGTGCTGCTGTCAGCGCTGTATGTCACGGAGCTGCTGTCAGCGCTGTATGTCACGGAGCTGCTGTCAGTGCTGTATGTCACGGAGCTGCTGTCAGCGCTGTATGTCACGGAGCTGCTGTCAGCGCTGTATGTCACGGAGCTGCTGTCAGCGCTGTATGTCACGGTGCTGCTGTCAGCGCTGTATGTCACGGAGCTGCTGTCAGCGCTGTATGTCACGGAGCTGCTGTCAGCGCTGTATGTCACGGAGCTGCTGTCAGCGCTGTATGTCACGGAGCTGCTGTCAGCGCTGTATGTCACGGAGCTGCTGTCAGCGCTGTATGTCACGGTGCTGATGTCAGTGCTCTGTATTACGGTGCTGCTGTCAGTGCTCTGTATCTCCTGCACCCTCTTGTTTGCCTACCCTGGTCCCTGACCTTCCCTCTCCTCCATTGCCTTCATTAGCTCCATAGTCCTGAATTGTCAGAACAATTTCCCAAATAAAAAAAAAATGCTTGTAGTTATCGATCCCAAATTCACCTCATACATGTATTATGCTATTGTCCAGGTGGTGGGACTACGTGCTACCCCCTAATAATTACCCCGTGGCCGCAAATTCGACCTAAAGGTTTGCGAAATTCGCCTCCCATTGAAGTCAATGGAGCCCGCGGCGAACGGTCGTTTTCGCGAACGTTTGTGTCCGTTCGCGTTTCGCGTTCGCGAAACGTCCCGTCGGAAGTTCGTCCATCACTACTAGAGAGTGATAAATGAACAATATACCCCAGGGAATTAATTAATACATGTAAGAAATATAAAAAGTTCTATATAAGTTGTAGCATGCAGGGAGAATATTTTTCCCTATTATTGTGAATAACAAAAACACAAATATCCATATGTTTAGCATAGCTAAGGAATATAGTAAGCAGGTTAGGGATACAAAGTTTGTGCCTGAGGACTCAGCCCCTTCCTTCCCAGAGACCAGTCATCTATGCAGTCAGGCTGTACGCCTGTCTGGGGCTGTACCTTTCCTGTTTGCAGGGAATAGACGGAGAAGAGAATACAGCCCTCCTCGGCCGCTTCCTATCTTGTCCTGCCCGAGAAGCCACATCCTAGCAGAGGACTATTATCCTGGACTGGGCTGGCCAGCTGGGAACCGTGGGAGCCGCACAAAACTGCAGAGCAGAGGTGCGCTGGCCAAATAGAAGAGAAGGAGGAGTTTGTGTGGTTAGAGCAGAGGATAGGCAGTGCAGGGAAAATGTGCCACTCTGGGGATTGCAGTAGCAGGGACAAGCTAGATTATCTTTATGGGAGCCAGCGGAGCCCTTCAAAATGCGGTGCCCAGAGCACATGACCCCCCTGCCCCCTCCCATAGTTTCGCCCCTGCTTGTGAGTACAGACACCCTAAGGATCCTTAGACAGTCAGCTGAGGGCCTACACAAAGAAGAATGCTGGCTGATGTTCTTAAGCCGCGTACACACGTAGCAGACTATCCGGCGGACTTACTCTGGAGGACTTTCCGCCGGACTGTCCGCCGGACTTTCCGAACGAGCTACCTGCCCACACACGGTACTTTTGCGGCAGACTAATATGGCTTACTAAGTCCGCCGGACTATTCGCCATACTTTTGAAATGAACGGACTCGCCCACACACGCGGAGGAAAGTCCGCTCATTTTGAGCATGTCTCCAGGTAGCCGGGACCAGCGAAGGAGGTGTCGCTGACCCGTCACCTGGTATGGACTTAAAGGGGAATCCCTACGCCGAAAAATCGGCGTGGGGGTCCCCACTAGGTCCATATCAGACCCTTATCCGAGCACGCTACCCAGCCGACCAGGAAAGGGGGTGGGGACGAGCGAGTGGCCCCTCCCCTTCTGAGCCGTACCAGGCCACGTGCCCTCAACATGGGGGGGTGCCTTGGGGAAGCGGGGGCCGCACAACCCCCCCCCCACCCCAAAGCACCTTGTCCCCATGTTGATGAGGACAAGGGCCTCTTCCCGACAACCCTGGCCATTGGTTGTCGGGGTCTGTGGGCATGGGGCTTATCGGAATCCGTGAGCCCTCTTTAATAAGGGGGCCCCCAGATCCCGGCCCCCCACCCTATGTGAATGAGTATGGGGTACAATGTACCCCCTAGCCATTCATCTTTGAAAAAAAAGTAAAAAAAAAACACAACACACAAGGGTTAAAATAGTTTATTGCACAGCTCCGGGGGTCTTCTTCCATCTTCGGGGGTCTTCTCGCCGGACTCCTCCGCTATCTTCTACTCTTTTGCTAGCTCTTTCACTAGCCGGGGAGCCCGGCTTTTTTCTTCGCTGCCGCCCTCTTCTTCCGACTTCGGGGGTCTTGTCCCCCTCTTCGGTTCTTCTTGCCGGGCCACCGCGCCTTCTTATAGCTCTTTTGCAAGCGGTGGGTCGGTCTTCTGTCGCCGCTGCCGCTGTCACCATCTTCTGTTCTTCTGTTCTTCTCTTCTGGAGATGTTACCTCGTTGCTGTCTCCGGTCACTATGACAGGACACACGGCGTGCGGCGACTTATATAGGGACATCACCCCGCCCATTATGATGTCACAGTCCCAGCATCCTCTAGAATTCCGCTAGAATTATTGCTTTTTTGTTTTGTTTACAAAGGCATCCACCCATTCTGCCGTTCTGAGACCCGATCGCAGGACACCGGCGGACATCGAATCCGCAGGTCCCGCGGGCAGGGTCACGGAGACAGCGGCAGGCGTGCAAGACCGCAGCGCGTGCCCGCTAGGGGGCAGGATCAAAGCAACGTATATATGTTGCTTTGCCTGCCCGTGCCATTCTGCCGACGTAAATGTGCGTGAGGCAGTCGGCAAGTGGTTAACAATTGCAGCAATACCTCACATGTGTGGTTTGCACCGTTTTCATATGCGGGTGTGACTTGCGTATGCGTTCGGGGCATTTTAAAATGTATTTATTTTCTTATTTATTTATTTTACTTTTTATAAAAAATCTTTACACTGTCCAAAAAAAAAATTGGGTCACTTTTATTCCTATTACAAGGAATGTAAACATGACAGGACCTCTTTAATGTGAGATCTGGGGTCAAAAAAATCTCTGATCTCACATATACACTTAAATGCAATAAAACATTTTATTGTAATTAAAAAAAATTCTCCTTTAAGTGACGTTTGACGTAGCTTCCGTCAACCAATGGACGGATGGCAAACGTATCGCCATCCGTCTGTTTTGAGCAGATTTTGTTGGCTAGGATGGCAGGTGTCAGCGGACACATCTCAGCTGCTATCCACCTGCCCATAGAGGTCAATGGGTGGCCCACTCGGATCCGCCTAAAATGGACAAACAGATCCAAGCCGGCCAATCATTTGAAAAGGGCCTTAGGGTGTCTCCACTCTGGATGGAGAAGCAACAGAGATATCCTTGGATAAAGATGAGCTCTGGCGTGTTCGCACACTCCACATGCAGAGCCCGCCAGGAAGTCGGCGCAGTGCTTCGCTAATCACAGGCAGTGAGACATTGCCCCGTTGTGCGGCTGCAGAGATCGGGCAATGTCTCACTGCCTGTGATTAGCACAGCGCTGTGCTGACTTCCTGGAACGCGGCCGATAGTTCGCGAACCGGAACGTTCGCGGCGGGCCCCATTGACTTCAATGGGAGGCGAACTTCGCAAACCTACAGGTCAAATTTGCAGCCACAAAATAATTAATAGCTGTGCAAACATAGTCCCACCACATGGCCAATGACATAACACATGTATGAGGTGAATCTGGGATCGACAACTACAAGCATTCTTTTTTTATATGGGAAATTGTTGTGACAGTTCAGGACTGTGGAGCGCATGAAGGCAATGGAGGAGAGGGAAGGTCAGGGACCAGGGTAGGCAAAGGGTGCAGGAGATGATCACCAGCCTCGTGACATACAGCAATGACACCTGCACCGTGATAGAGTCATTTGACAACAGCACCGTGATAGAGAGCACTGACATCAGCAGCGTCACATAAAGCACTAACACCAGCACCCTGATATACAGCACTGACAGCATCACCGTGATAGAGAGCACTGACATCAGCAGCGTGACATAAAGCACTAACACCAGCACTGTGATATACAGCACTGACAGCAGCACCGTGACAGAGAGCACTGACATCAGCAGCGTGACATACAGCAATGACACCTGCACCGTGATAGAGTCATCTGACAACAGCACCGTGATAGAGAGCACTGACATCAGCAGCGTGACATAAAGCACTAACACCAGCACCGTGAAATGCAGCACTGACAGCAGCACCGTGATAAAGAGTACTGACATCAGCACCGTGATATACAGCACTGACACCTGCACCGTAAGCAGCCCCAGGAGGAAGTCAGCATAGCACAAGGATGGTGGGAGCCCCTCATAATGAGCATAGCACAGGGATGGTGGGAGCCCCTCATAATGAGCATAGCACAGGGATGGTGGGAACCCTCATAATGAGCATAGCACAGGGATGGTGGGAGCCCCTCATAATAAACAGCCCCAGGAGGATGTCAGCATAGCACAGGGATGGTGGGAGCCCCTCATAATAAGCAGCCCCAGGAGGAAGTCAGCACAGCACAGGGATGGTGGGAGCCCCCTCATAATGAGCATAGCACAGGGATGGTGGGAGCACCTCAAAATATGCACAGCAGATGTACAGCCCCAGGAGGAAGTCATCACAGCACAGGGATGGTGGGAGCCCCTCATAATATGCACAGCAGAGGTACAGCCCCAGGAGGATGTCAGCACAGCACAGGGATGGTGGGAGCCCCTCATAATAAGCAGCCCCAGTAGAAATATGACACCGCTCAACCTCTTCAAACAGGAGGGTACGGGCATATAGTACGGTGTGCTTTTATTGGACAAGGAAGTGAGCCAAATGAAGAAAGAAGGTCTCTGTGCTCGATTAAAAAAATTGTTTATAGACATATACATGGTCTACTGGTCACATGTGTTGAATTCCTCCGAGATCCATGCCTCATTCATTTTTAGAAATGGGAGGTAGTTAACACTGTCGTGAGCTAGGCGAGTACGCTTATCGGTCACGATCCCCCCTGCTGCGCTGAACGTCCTTTCGGACAGGACACTGGATGAGGGGCAAGCCAACAGTTTGATTGCAAATTGGGCAAGCTCTGGCCAGAGGTCAAGCCTGCCCACCCAGTAGTCCAGGGGTTCATCACTCCTCAGAGCGTCCACATCGGCCGTTAATCCGATGTAGTCGGACACCTGACGGTCTTCCCTGATGCTGGATCTGGATGACACCTGTCAATGGGTCGGCTGAAAGAATGACCTCATATCCGAAGTCACCAACACATCTTCAAACTGGCCTCTTCTTGCAGGCGCTGTTGGATTGATACCCGCAACTCCTTCTCTGGGAGTGGGAATTGCTCCTCTGCCAGCGCACGCAAAAGCAGAATGCAGCATTTCTCGAAGCAAGGCCTGGAAGTGCTCCATTCTGCCAGCCCTCTGTGACGGCGGTAACATTTCTGCCATTTTGTGTTTGTACCGGGGGTCTAAGTACGTTGCCACTCAGTACTGGTCCTTGACCCTTATGCTTTTTATACGGGGGTCCCTATTAAAACACTGGAGCATGAAGGCCCCCATTTGCACTAAACTGGAAGCGGTGTGGTTGCCTGGCTCTTCATTCTCCTCTCCCCATCAACGCACAACAGGGATCCCAGAAAGGTTTAAAGCATGCTCTTCTTGCTCCTCCTCATCCGCCCCGGCACCATCCTCCTCTGACTCCTCTTCAGACTCCTGTTGTTGACTTGTCTCAGATAGAGTAGCCCCCCCTGGGAATTCATCCAGCATTGCGACTTCCTCATCTTCCCGCTCCTGCTCCTCCACAGCTTGATCAATGACACGACGCAATGCACGCTCCATAAAGAAAGCATAAGGTACCATGTCACTGATGGCGCCATGGCTGCGACTGACCAGTTTGGTGATCTCCTCAAATGGGCGCATGATCTCCTCAAATGCATGCGTCGCGCATGAGCAGCCACTGGCGCGGTGAAAAAAAACCCAGCTCCCCAGAACGGGTTCTGCCACAGAGTTCATACAGGTAGACGTTAACTGCACGTTTCTGCTGGAGCACCCTATCAAACATATAGAAGGTTGAGTTCCATCGCGTCGGGCAATCACAAATAAGACGTCTGACCGGCGAGCCATGGCTGTGTAAGATCTTCTGAAATGGGCCGAGATTTTCCTTGCCTGCCGCAAGATGTCCTGGACCCCAAGGTATTTGACAAGGAATCGCTGCACGACCAAGTTTAAGACGTGTGCCATGCATGGCACGTGCGTGATTTTGCCCTGTTTCAATGCGCTAAGCAGATTGGCACCATTGTCACACACCACTTTACCAACTGTCAAATTGAGTGGTGTTAGCCACTGATCTGCCTGTGAACGCAAAGCTGAAAGGAGTGCCGGGCCAGTGTGGCTCTTGGCTTCCAGGCACAACAGACGCAGCACGGCATGGCAACGTCTCACCTGGCATGTCGAATAGGTTCTGGGGAGCTTGGGCGGCGCAGCGGAAGAGACGCTAGCAGCGGAAAAGGAGGAGTCAGCCGAGGAGGAGAGGGAGGAGGATGGAGTAGGAGGAGGAGGAGAAGAAGAGTCAGGCCTGCATGCAATCCGTGGCGGTAAAACCAAATCTACACGGGTGTCACGGGTTACATGCTTGACGGCCGTCAGAAGGTTCACCCAGTGGGCAGTAAAAGTGATATACCTTCCCTGCCCGTGTTTGCTAGACCACGTGTCTGTGGTCAGATGTATTTTGGCACCGACACTGTGTGCCAGAGATACATTCACTTGCCGCTGAACATGGCCATATAGCTCTGGGATGCCCTTCTCTGAGAAATACTTCCTTCCTGGGACCTTCCATTCTGGTGTTCCAATGGCCACAAATTTGCGAAAGGCCTCCGAGTCCACCAGTTTATATGGCAGTAGTGGGCGAGCTATCAGTTCTGACAAGCCAGCCGTCAACCGTTGGGCAAGAGGGTTATCCGGCGTCATCATTTTTTTACGCTCGAACATTAGGCCCACGGAAGCCTGCCTTTTTGCAGAAAAACGTGAGCTTGGCGTGATGGAAGGTGGAGTGGAGGACAATTGTGAGGCGAGAGGAAAAGGAGAAGTAGAAGACAAGGCTGGACGGTGAGAGCCTGCAGTGTGGCTTTGTGTGTTCCATTGCTCCCACTCGGCTTGGTGATGGCTGCTCATGTGCCTTCTTAAGGCGGTCGTCTCTAGGTGAGTGTTGGGCTTACCGCGACTAATGCGTTGACTGCAAAGATTGCAGATGGCAACGCTATTGTCAGCAGCGGACACGTTAAAAAAAGCCCACACTGCGGAGCCATGTGCCGGTGTCCTGGGAGCGCCAGATGTGACCGTACATGGTCGATGACTCGCTCCTGATACATTTGCAATCTGCTTTGTCCCTCCTGTGCAATGTAAGTTATTCCTGCTTCTCCTCCCTATCTGCTGGTCCATATCTCCCTCTGAACTCCCCTCCTCTTCCTCTCTTGTGGGCACCCATGTGACATCACTAGACACGTCATCATCAACGTCACCTTCCCCACCGCTATAAGTAGAGATCTTGGAGTAGACAGCAACACCGGGGACCAACCTCCTCCTTGGGCTGATCTGGGTACTGTCGTCAGACTGCTGAGTAGCGGTTGTTGCTACCTCCTCTTCCTGATCCAATGCCAAGAGTGGCTGCGCATCAGAAATGTCCTCTTGATATGGATAGGAAAATAATTCCTGTGACTCAAGCGGAAGGTATGTGGTGGTGGTGGTGGTGGTGTTGTTGGTGGTAGTGTCTTTGGGGGTGCACATAGCAGAGAGTGAAGAAGAGGGTGCAGATCGAGAGGATGAGGAGGGTGCAGAAGAGTAAGGCTGAGCGAGCCACTCATCCAAGTCTGGTGCGTCCTTTAAAGTAATTGAACGCACCTTCTGCAACTTCCCACTTTGGCTCAAGCCTGTTGCTCCTGCCCTACCCCTACCACCCCTGCGGAAGGGCCTGCCTCTTCCTCTGCCTGTCATTTTTTAAATGACCCTGTGACAAAACTCTCATTTCCTATACCGATGAAGGACTGCTGCAGTATAGGGCAGCGGTCAGTCAGCAGTAGTGCACCTCAACCCTATGTATTGTGGACCTATACCAGTCCTTATAGAATGGCAGACTGTACCTCACTCAACCCTATGTACTGTAGTACCCTATACCTTACCAGTCCTTATAAGGACCTTTGTGGAACAAGTAGGTTGTGTGTGAGTGATTAGCAGACTGTACGTCAGTCCCTATACCGATGAAGGACTGCTGCAGTATAGGGCAGCGGTCAGCAGTAGTGCACCTCAACCCTATGTATTGTGGACCTATACCAGTCCTTATAGAATGGCAGACTGTACTTCACTCAACCCTATGTACTGTAGTACCCTATACCTTACCAGTCCTTATAAGGACCTTTGTGGAACAAGTAGGTTGTGTGTGAGTGATTAGCAGACTGTACGTCAGTCCCTATACCGATGAAGGACTGCTGCAGTATAGGGCAGCGGTCAGCAGTAGTGCTGTCACGTACCTGGTGGTAGAGCCCGACTTGCAGGAGGAGACCTCTCTTGCGGCTCCGACTCAAGGGCCCTGGTAGTGTATACAGGTAACACAAGAGTCAAGATGGGCACGAGTGTCTGGCAGGATCAACAGCTGGATCAGGGAATGACTGGAATCGGAGGGAAACAGGATCAGCAGGCAGGTGCAGGAAGCTGAAGCAGAGCGGCAGGCAGAGAGGCTGGACCAGGACACCAATACAGGAACTCTGGCAGAGGCAGGACTTCAGGCAGGTGCTGGAACCACTACTGGAGGTAGAGCAGCAGACGGCACCGGAACAGGAGGCTGGAAGCAGAGCAGTCAGACAAGCCGGGTCAGAGGTGAGACGGTCAGCAAAGGTACCAAGGATCAAGCAGGTGGATGGTCGGACGAGCCGGGTCGGTAAACGGGCAGGCAGCAAGGCACCGAAGGATCAAGCAGAGGGGAGGTCAGGCAGGCCGGGGTCAGATGCAGGCGGATAGCAGGAGCAGTAAGTAAACAAGCCGGGTCAACAGGTCACAGAAGGCAGGTTCTCAGAATCAGGGTACTCGCACGCTGTAGATCAGACAGCAAGAACTGGATGTGACCAACTGAGTTAAATAGCCCGCCTGTCGCCAATGAGCGCACACACGCGCACACGACCGCGCGCGCGCAGCCGCGCACCCGCGCACCCGCGGACGTGCGGCGGAAGGTCCGGACTGACCACTGCTGCCAGGATCCTCGTGACATTGCCCCCCCTCAAGGGGCAGCCTCCGGATGCCCAACCGGGCCCATCTTTCAGGGTGCAATCTCCTGAAAGCTTGGATTAAAGTCTTTGCATGGATATTCTCCACAGGCTCCCAAGAATTCTCCTCCAGGCCATAGCCTTTCCATTTAATTAAAAATTGAGCTTGGTTATTCCTTTTCCTACAATCCAGGATAGCTTCAACTTCAAATTCCTCCTCCCCATTCACTATTACAGGATCCGGAGGATTCACATTCCGGTCAGGAAAAGGATTGGGGACAAAGGGTTTCAACAGGGAGACGTGAAAAACAGGGTGGATTTTGAGTGAATCCGGGAGCTCCAGCTCATAAGCCACCTCGTTAATTCTCCTCTTTACAGGGAAAGGGCCCAGGAATTTGGGACCCAATTTCCTGGAAGGACAGGACAATCTAAGGTTCGCAGAGGATAACCATACACGGTCACCTGGTTTGAGCAACAATTCACCCCGCTTCTTCCTGTCGAACTCTTCCTTATTCTGCTCCTGGGATCTTGCCATGGTCTTCTGTAATAATTGGTTGTTCGAGGAGAAAAAATGTATAGTTTCCAAGACTGCTGGCACAGAACATTCGGGAATGGAGTTAGGAAGGAAAGCTGGATGAAAACCATAATTAGCAAAAAACGGACTTTGCTTGGTAGCAGAATGCATGGAATTGTTATAAGCAAATTCGGCCAACGGAAGCAGTGTGATCCAGTCATCTTGAGAAAAGGATGAAAAACAACGCAGGTATTGCTCGAGGGTCTGATTGGTCCTCTCGGTCTGACCATTCGTCTGAGGATGGTAAGCGGTGGAGAATGATAGCGTAATTCCCAGGACTTTACACAGCGCTTTCCAAAACCGCGAGGTAAATTGCACTCCGCGGTCAGAAACTATATTGGTCGGGATTCCATGAAGTCAAATTATTTCCCTGATAAACATCTGGGCAGTCTCGGAAGCAGAGGGGGTACCCTTCATCGGAATGAAATGGGCCATTTTAGACAGCCGATCTACCACCACAAAGATGGCAGTATGCCCAGATTGACAATGAAGTCCATAGACAACATCTTCCAAGGCCTGTCTGGAATGGGCAGAGGTTTTAGTAACCCCCAGGCTCTGGACCTACGGGTTTTGCTCCGAGCACAGGTGGTGCAGGACTCCACGTAACTCCTACAGTCCTTAAGTACTTGGGGCCACCAGAAAGTACGCTGGACAAGATCAGCAGTCTTGTAGGCACCAAAGTGCCCTGCTAGTGCATGATCATGGCAAAGTTCGAGAATGGCCACCCGTAAGCATTTTGGGTACAAAGATTTTGCTGCCGTACCAAAACAATCCATCCCTGACCTGTAACTCAGTTCCCACGGTGGGTGTTGACCCCATGGAAGCTTGTTTCAACCGCGAGAGCAGATCTTCCTGTAGCAGGAGAAAGTTCCCTGGGGCCAGGATAGTGTCAGGGGGCGAAGTTTCTTCGGATTTGTGAAACATCCTAGAGAGGGCATCGGGTTTCGTGTTCTTGGAGCCAGGCCGGTAAGTAACATGGAATGAGAACCTGGAAAAGAACAAGGCCCACCTAGCTTGTCGCGGTCTCAGCCTCTTTGCAGACTTCAGGTATTCCAGGTTCTTGTGATCTGTGTAGATCAGGATAGGATGAGCAGCTCCTTCTAACAGGTATCGCCATTCTTCCAGGGCAGATTTTATGGCCAGTAATTCGCAATCACCTACGTCATAATTTCTCTCCGCAGGGGACAGCTTTCGGGAAAAGAAGGCAAGTGGAAAAAGTGAAGCTTTGGTACCTTGTCGTTGGGAGAGGACAGCTCCAACAGCGATTTCAGAGGCGTCTACTTCCAGGACAAATGGTAGAGAAGAATCGGGATGTTTTAAGACATCCGCGGAGGTAAACAGTCTCTTGAGGGACTCGAAAGCGACTTGAGCTTCTGGGGACCAATGAAAACGCACCCCTTGCTTGGTTAGTTGCGTGATTGGGCAGATGATAGCGGAGAACCCCTTGATAAATTTCCTGTAAAAATTGGCGAAGCCAACAAAACGTTGGACCCCTTTCTTGTCAGTGGGAGCTGGCCAGTCAAGAATTGCAGAAATCTTTTGTGGATCCATCCTTATTCCTTCTACAGAAATAACTAGGCCCAGAAATG
Source organism: Lithobates pipiens (assembly GCF_037356315.1). Classification (NCBI taxonomy): domain Eukaryota; kingdom Metazoa; phylum Chordata; class Amphibia; order Anura; family Ranidae; genus Lithobates; species Lithobates pipiens. The sequence goes on from NW_027507718.1 coordinate 250,247,565, forward strand.
AGATACTTTCTTGTTCAAAAGCACATTTTTCAGCCTTAGCGTACAGCCCGTGTTGCCGGAGCCGGTCCAGGACACATTTAACATGTTTGCGATGAGAGTCCAGAGAAGGGGAAAAAATGAGGATATCGTCAAGGTAGACAATGACAAACAAGTCTAAATAGTCCCGGAAGACATCATTAATGAAATACTGGAAGGTAGCGGGAGCATTGCACAATCCGAAGGGCATCACCAGATATTCGAAATGCCCAAAGCGGGTACGAAAAGCTGTCTTCCACTCATCCCCACTTCTGATACGAACCAGATTGTAGGCCCCTCTGAGATCCAGCTTAGTGAAGGTAGAGGCAGTTCCCAGTCTCTGAAATAATTCCGGTACCAGAGGAAGCGGGTATCGATTCTTTACTGTTATCTTATTTAACTCTCTGTAGTCAACACAGGGCCGGAGGGTATGGTCTTTCTTTTCCACAAAGAAGATGCCTGCACCCGCTGGGGAAGTGGAGGGTCGAATGAAGCCTTTCTTCAGGTTTTCTTCTATGTACATTTTCAGAGTCTCCTGTTCCAGTTCGGTCAGTGGAAAGATCCTGCCAAAGGGAATTTCAGCCCCGGGAAGGAGTTCAATGGGGCAGTCATATGCCCGATGGGGCGGCAGAGTTTCCGCCCCCTTCTTACTGAAGACGTCTAGGTAGTCATGAAATACTTCAGGAACTGCTTGGCGAAGCTCAGAATCAGAGTCCAGACATAGTAAGGCAGAGGATTCGCCAGGATTCTTCAGGAGACAGTACTGCTGGCAATAAGGAGAGAAAAATGTGATCTCCCAGGTCACCCAGTTTATAGCAGGGTTATGGGCCTGAAACCATGGCATGCCAAGGATGATTGGAAACAAAGGAGATGGGATAATGTCCAAGCGAAGCAGTTCCTGATGCAGATTGGAGACAGAAACTGAAAGGGGGGTAGTCTCTTGCGTAACTGGTCCAGATTTTATTGTTGAGCCATCGGCCAGGTGGATAGAGAGTCCTTGAGCCTTGTACAGCAAAGGGATTTGGTGTTTACTGGCAAAAGAAGAGTCCATGAAACAGCTACAAGCCCCCGAGTCAATGATAGCGGGGACCTGCAAAGTCCTTCCTGGGAGCTGCAAAGGGCGAGGTGAAAAGAGGTCTTAAGCCAAGCAGTAGTAGAGCCAGACGAGACAGACATGCACTTACGGAGCTTGGCAGGACAGTTCCTGACATAGTGCCCAGGTTCCCCGCAGTAAAGGCACAAGTTGTTGACCCGACGACGTTGGCGTTCCTCCATCGTGAGAGCAGGGCGAAGGACTCCGAGCTGCATAGGTTCGGAAGTATCAGGTGCCGGAACAGGACTAGGAGTGGGAGCCGGATGAGAGTAGTTAGGTACCCGAGGCAGCATCCAGGAGGGACGAGTAGACCCAGCACCTCTTTCAGCTCTTCGCTCCCTCAGCCGTCGATCAACTTGAATGGCCAGATTTATCAGGGCATCCAGAGTTTGTGGGACTCCCACACGAGCCAGTTCATCTTTCAGTGGGTCTGAGAGCCCCATACGTAACTGGTAACGAAGGGCCGCATCATTCCAGTCCGTATCTGTACTCCAACGGCGGAACTCAGCGACATAATCCTCTACGGCCCTACGCCCCTGTTGAAGGGTATGCAGGGCGGCTTCGGCGTTGGCGGAGAGTTGAGGGTCCTCGTAGAGCTGGGCCATCGTATCAAAGAAGGTGGTCAGGTTGGTTAGGACCTCTGCTTTCTGTTCCAGCAAAAGGATGAGCCCAAGCTTGAGGATCTCCCAGGAGCAAGGACACCACAAATCCCACCTTGGTGGCCTCAAGTGAGAAGGTGCGAGGCTGTAGGGCAAAGTACAGTTCACAAGAGTTCCGGAATGCTCTGAATTTACTTCGCTCTCCAGAAAACTTTTCAGGCGTGGGAACCCTGGGTTCGGGAGGCAACATTACCACTGTCGGAGAAGAGGTGCTGGAGACGGCAGCGGACAGAAGAGGCCCCTGAGCGGTTGTGGGTGAAGTGAGAGCTTGGACCTTTTCCTCCAAACGAGTGTATCCCTCCTGGAGACTCTTAACAGCCTGGGTGAGGCCAGCCAGATGCAAACAAAGTTCGTCCATGGGAGAGGCTCCCTGCGCGGGCTCGGACATGGCTGTCTGATACGTACCTGGTGGTAGAGCCCGACTTGCAGGAGGAGACCTCTCTTGCGGCTCCGACTCAAGGGCCCTGGTAGTGTATACAGGTAACACAAGAGTCAAGATGGGCACGAGTGTCTGGCAGGATCAACAGCTGGATCAGGGAATGACTGGAATCGGAGGGAAACAGGATCAGCAGGCAGGTGCAGGAAGCTGAAGCAGAGCGGCAGGCAGAGAGGCTGGACCAGGACACCAATGCAGGAACTCTGGCAGAGGCAGGACTTCAGGCAGGTGCTGGAACCACTACTGGAGGTAGAGCAGCAGATGGCACCGGAACAGGAGGCTGGAAGCAGAGCAGTCAGACAAGCCGGATCGGAGGTGAGACGGTCAGCAAAGGTACCAAGGATCAAGCAGGTGGATGGTCGGACGAGCCGGGTCGGTAAACGGGCAGGCAGCAAGGCACCGAAGGATCAAGCAGAGGGGAGGTCAGGCAGGCCGGGGTCAGATGCAGGCGGATAGCAGGAGCAGTAAGTAAACAAGCCGGGTCAACAGGTCACAGAAGGCAGGTTCTCAGAATCAGGGTACTCACACGCTGTAGATCAGACAGCAAGAACTGGATGTGATGAACTGAGTTAAATAGCCCGCCTGGCGCCAACGAGCGCACACACGCGCGCACGGCCGCGCGCGCACCCGCGGACACGCGGCGGAAGGTGCGGACTGACCACTGCTGCCAGGATCCTCGTGACAAGTGCACTCAACCCTATGTATTGTGGACCTATAACAGTCCTTATAGAATGGCAGACTGTACTTCATTCAACCCTATGTACTGTAGTACCCTATACCTTACCAGTCCTTATAAGGACCTTTGTGGAACAAGTAGGTTGTGTGTGAGTGATTAGCAGACTGTATGTCAGTCCCTATACCGATGAAGGACTGCTGCAGTATAGGGCAACGGTCAGCAGTAGTGCACCTTAACCCTATGTATTGTGGACCTATACCAGTCCTTATAGAATGGCAGACTGTATCTCACTCAACCCTATGTACTGTAGTACCCTATACCTTACCAGTCCTTATAAGGACCTTTGTGGAACAAGTAGGTTGTGTGAGAGTGATTAGCAGACTGTACGTCAGTCCCTATACCGATGAAGGACTGCTGCAGTATAGGGCAGCGGTCAGCAGTAGTGCACCTCAACCCTATGTATTGTGGACCTATACCAGTCCTTATAGAATGGCAGACTGTACCTCACTCAACCCTATGTACTATAGCACCCTACACCAGGTTATTAACAGTCCTTATAAGGAGCTTTGTAGAACAAGTAGGTTGTGAATGATTAGCAGACTGCAGCAGAAGGGCAGCAGTCAAGTATAATATTCTTTCTATATTTGGAAGAAAGAATATTATACGTGTACAAGCCTATTACCATACCACTGATACCAGTCCTGAAAAGAACTTTTGTGTACCAAATAGCTAGCGATTTGGGTCACTGCAATCTCTGCCTGCTCCACGCAGCAACCTCTCCCTATAGTGACAGAAGAAAGAATGTAAAATGGCCGCCGGATCGGGTCTATTTATAAGTTAGGGGGAATGTCCAAGTGTCCATGTGCTGTAATGTCTCAATTGGCTGTCCTGTACCCCATGATGGATGTGTCATCATAGGTCAAAGTTCTTTTACACAGTAAACACGGAAATCCGCCGGGCGAACGGTGCCAATAGTCACCCGAACGGGCGGACCGCGAACAGCCGAAATTCGCCGCGAAACGACCCCCGGGCGAACCGTTCGGCCATCACTAGTTACAATAATTATCAGCAAACAAATTGTAAAATAAGAAAAAATTCTTGATCAACCCTCGGGACTACTCTGATGAAATTTTGTGAAAAAAAATGTAAATAAAGAAAAAAACAAAAACAACATTTGAATAAAAATGATTATTATTTTTTTTTTTTACATATTGTCACCAGTCAGTGTCCCTGATCACGACCACACCAGTCATATGAGGACGCTATATTGCACTAGTGACAGTATGTAAAAAAAAAATTGTGAAAAAAAAAGTTTCAAATTGCAAACTTGCAAAAATGTTCTTCATAAATTTAGGTCAACATGTATTCCGCTACATTTCTTTGGTGAAAAGAAACCAGATCAGTGTATTATTGTAGCGCACTCCCTAAGGAGCCATAAGTAGACTGGTATCCCCCACCCTGCACAGCCAGGCACACACAATTTTCACAGGCACTCTTAAAAAAAGAGAACAGTCCATGACTTTGTTTTTTTTGTTATTTTTTAAAGGGTTACTTGGAGAGGGACGGGAGGTTATGGGATGGCCATTTGACTTCAACAACAAACTTCAGGGACACTCTTCCTATATACAGTCTCTATATACAGCTCCTCTTCTTCCTCCAGCCCTCACTTTCTTGCGGGACCCAGCTGGATCACTGTAAAGATCTGACAGGCTCTCAGTCATATTTAAAGCAATGGCCCAATACAGGCAGGAATCTGTGGCCCCCTTAGTTGTGTAACAAAATTTCAGTTTCCAGCATGCATCACTCCTGTGGCTACTGATCCCAACTCCACCAATTCAGGCACTGCCAACCCACCTGGTGGCAGCTGCCCCATTTGCTAGCCCTCCAGGCTAACTTCTCTCTACAGTCCTCCAGACTGACATTCACCAGCACACCCGGCTGACTCTCAGGAGATCACCCAGACGTGCTGACTTGCTCCTGATGTCCCCTCTCCTTGCTCCCGTGCCTCCGGGAAGGGTTTCCTCCTTACAGCACCCAAGCCCCGGCCCAAGGTCAGTACCCCCCCCCCCCCAACTACCCTCAAGGGCCACCGACAGCCTCCTCAGCACTCCATCTTCATCTTTCACCCGACTGCCCCTCCCTGGCATGCCTATTTATGAGGTGGCCTGCCCCATGCCAGCCCTTTACTGGGGATTGGCTGCGGCCCTCATAAATATTCCAAGCAGCTTCTCCTAGCTTCCACCCACTATGCCTAGAACATTCTCCAATGTCTCAGAAAACAGGGGGAGGTACCAGAGAGGTTGCTAGGATGACTCATTCCACCCTGAGTCCCTGAACCCTGACCAGATTAACAATCCAGGCTTAGCCCTGGGCTAAACTTACATTACCTTATGCCTCGTACACACGATCAAACAATCCGGTGGAAAAGTCCAGCAAACTCAAGTCCGCCGGACAATCCACCCGTGTGTGGGCTCCGTCCGCCGTACTTTTGAAATGAGGCGCGGTGGCCCAGCAAGAAGAACCGAAGAGGGGGACAAGACCCCCGAAGAGGGGGACAAGACCCCCGAAGTCGGAAGAAGAGGGTGGCGGCGGCGAAGAAGAAAGCAGCCAGGGCTCCTCCGCTAGTAAAAGAGCTAGCAGAAGATAGCGGAGGAGTCCGGCGAGAAGACCCCCGAATACGGAAGAAGACCCCTGTGCAATAAATTATTTTAACCCTTGTGTGTTGTGTTTTTTTTTTACTTTTTTTTACAGGTGAATGGGTAGGGGTACATTGTACCCTATACTCATTCACATAAGGTGGGGGGCCGGGATCCGGGGATCCAACTTCCCCAAGGCACCCCCAATGTTGAGGGCACGCGGCCTGACAGAGGCGGAGGGGGGGCGCTTGCTCGTCCCCACCCCCTTTCCTGGCCGGCCGGGTAGAGGGTCTGATATGGACCTAGGGGGGGACCCCCACGCCGATAAGTCCATACCAGGTGACGGGGCCAACGACGTCTCCTTCGCTGGCCCCGGCTACCTGGAGACGTGCTCAAAATGAGCGGACTTTCCTCCGCGTGTGTGGGCGAGTCTGTTCATTTCAAAAGTACGGCGGATAGTCCGGCGGACTTAGTACGTCGTATTATCTGCTGCAAAAGTTCTGTGTGTGGGCAAGTAGCTCGTTCGGAAAGTCCGGCGGACAGTGCGGCAGAAAGAGGGTGCTAGAGGGTGCTACATTATTTAGTCTGTAGGAAAGTTATAGAGTCCACAATCTATGGTTTATATCTTTAACCACTTGCCGCCTGCCCACTGTCAAATGACAGCTGGGCGGTGCAGCTCTCGTTCTGGGTGGACGTCATATGAGGGCCCCCAAGAACAACTGCTCTAGCACCCCTGGGGTTTGATCGTGGCCGATCTGTGTTAAGAGCCGCGGCTCTTTAACCATATGATCGGCTGTGTCCAATCACAGCCAGTCACATGTAAACACAGAGATGTTGTTAATCGGCGCTCTTTGCCTCACGCTGACAGAGTGTGAGGAGAGGCGAGCCGATCAGCGGCATCTCCTCACAGGGGATAGCTAGGTATGTAATCATCAGTGCCAGCAATGACTGCCCACCACTGCCAGCAATCAGTGTCAACCAGTGCCCACAATTGCCACCAATCAGTGCCCACAAGTGCCAGCAATCAGTGGCCATTCGTGATGCCAATCAGTGCTGGCTATCAGTGCTGCCCATCGATGCCCATCACTGCTGCCCATCAATGCTCATCACTGCTGCCCATCAATGCCACCCATCAATGCCCATCAGTGCCCACCAGTGCTGTCTATCTGTGCCCACCAGTGCTGTCTATCTGTGTCCACCAGTGCCGCCTATCTGTGCCCAGTGCCCACCACTGCCACCCATCAGTGCCGCCTATCAGTGCCACATATCAGTGCCACCAAAAGTGTAGCATATCCGTGCCTCCTTATTAGTGCCACCCAATCAGTGCCCATAAGTGCCACCTCATCTGAGCCCATCAGTGCCCATCAGTGCTGCCTGATCATTGCCCATCAGTGAAGGAGAAAAATTACTTATTTACAAAATTTACTGACAGAAGAAAAACTTTATTTTTTTCAAAATGTTTGGTCTTTTTTTTTGGGGGGGGGGGGGGGGGGACCCAGCAGTGATTAAATACAACCAAAAGAAAGCTCTATTTGTGTGAAGAAAATGATAAAAATTTGTCATCAAAGTGTGACAGAGCTGAAAGCTGAAAAATGGCTTGGGCAGGATGGGGGTTTAAGTGCCCTGTATTGTCATAATTTTTTGGAAAATGAAGACATAATAAAAAAAAAAAAATGTCTATTTTTTTTTTTTTTTACATACTGTCACCAGTGCAGTACAGTGTCATCACATCACTGGTGTGATCAGGGACACTGACTGGTGACAAAAATAATAATAATAAATAATACATTTAATAAATAAATAAACAAATAATATATATTTTTTTTACAATTTTTTTTATTCTTTACTATATTTCAATCCATCTATGGCCAGGAGAAAGCAGGTTTTTTTTTTTTTTTTTTTTTTTTTTTTTTACTTTTGGGATAAAAGTGATCATAAATGAGTAAAAGCTGATCATTGTAAGCAGCCCTGTCAGTGTTAAAGCAAAACTAAACCCATTGATTTTAACGGTTTCCCAAAACAGTTATATTAAAGACATGTTGTAAATTATAACTGTCACAGTTGCTTGTGCTTTCAACTATCAAATCATTAAATAGCAGGTGTCATAACTAATCACATATGAAGCATTGTGGCAGCTGCAAATCAAAAAGAGGCTAAGATGGCAGCTTCCTTGGCTGTAAAGGTTAGGGGTGTATAGTTTTGCTTTAAATAATTTGTCTTAGCTTTCTAACTGCCACTTTTGCTGGAGTTTGGTCTTTTACCCAATTCAGCCCCGGAAGGATTTACCCCCTTAATGACCAGGCCATTTTTTGCGATACGGCACTGTGTTGCTTTAATTGACAATTGCGCTGTTGAGCAATGTTGTACCCAAACAAAATTGACGTCCTTTTTTCCCCACATATAGAGCTTTCTTTTGGTGGTATTTGATCGCCTCTGCGGTTTTTATTTTTGCGCTATAAACAAAAAATATTTTGAAAAAAAAAAAACAATATTTTTTACTTTCTGCTATTATCCATATCCAAAAATATGTATTCTTCTACATATTTTTGGTATACAAAAACCCAATAAGCTTATATTGATTGGTTTGCGCATAAGTCATAGCTTCTACAAACTATAGGATAGATTTAGGGACTTTTTTTTAAAATTGTTTTTACTGTTAATGGTGGCGATCTGTGATTTTTAGCGGGACTACGACATTGCGGCGAACAAATCTGACTTCAAGTGACAATTTTTGGGGACCAGTGTCATTATTACATTGATCAGTGCTAAAAAAAAATGCACTGATCAATGTATAAAGGACACTGGCAGGTAAGGGGTTAAGACTAGGGGGCGATCTATGGGTTAACTGTGTTCCCTAGGTGTGTTCTAACTTTAGGGGGATGGGCTTACTGGGACAACACAGAGATCGCTGTTCCTGATCACTAGGATTAGCAGATCTCAGTGCTGTCCCCTGTCAGAATGGGGATCCACCTTGTTTACATAGGCAGATCCCCGTTCTGTCCCTCTGTACCGCGATTGCAGGTGACGCCTTACATCAAGTCCTGCGGTGCACGGCGGGTGCGTGCGCGCGCATGCCCACGCTGCCACATCCACAGACCGACATACAGGTACATCGGATTGCGCAGCAGAGCCACCTTGCTACAGTATACAGAGTATATATGCAGAAGGCACTAGGCAAGTGGTTAAAGGAAGTTGAAAAATAGCAGACTAAACTGGTCATACACTGTTAGATTCCTCCATTTAGGCTCCATTCACATTTGGCATTTTGGGATCTCGGGTAGATCTGCTCCTTTTTGGGCTACAAGCTTTGCACGTTGTGGTTTGCTGCAATTGCCGCACGATTGAACATGATTGGCATTCAAACCCGTGTTTTGCAATTGCAGCGCGATTTGAGATTGTGGGCAGAATCGCAGCGATTCTGCCCAAGATCCCAAAATGCCAAATGTGAATGGAGCTTTTCACAAACGAGGTGGATGGGGGAATCTCCTCCTACTGGGACATTGTATTCTGACAGGCGGGACCCGGTGCCGCTTCAGCAGGGACCAATGGCTGCAGTGTTGATCAGTGTATTCTGATGGTGGAGGAGCATCCCCTCTCTCAGAATACAAGTGGGGAGGATTCCCCTATCCACTTCAAATGTGTGGTTGGGGAATTGGATACGTTTTTTCATTCAGTCGGCTGGCTCATAAAAATTACTGATCCACGTGTGATTGTAAACCTCAGACATGAAATATGAACAAAGCATATTGCTCTATAGTGTGTACTTGTATCGAATAAGAGCACTAAAGCCCCATACACACTATCAGATTTTCTGCCAATTTTTTCCTTCAGATTTACCAAAACCATATAATATGAGGTCAAACCTTAGGAGTTTCAATGTGTATGCAATCAGGCAGGCCCTTCTACTACATGGTTTTGGTAAATCTGAAGACAAAAATCTGCAGAAAATCTGATAGTGTGTATGGAGCTTAAAGCGGAGTTCCACCCTAAAGTGGAGCTTCCGCTCATTGGAACCCTCCCCCCCTCCGGCGCCACAATTGGCACCTTTCAGGGGGGAGGGGGGTGCAGATACCTGTACAGTACAGGTATCTGCACCCACTTCCGGCATAGATATCTGCAGAAGGTACGCCCCTTTCTGCAGAATCTACACCCCTTTCCGAAGGTCCCCCGCTGTCTTCTGGGAAACACACGAATCCCAGAGACAGCGGGGACCATCCTTATTGCGCAGCATGACTCGCGCATGCGCAGTAGGGAACCGGGAAATGAAGCCGCAAGGCTCCACTTCCTGATTCCCATACCCAAGATGGTGGCGGCAGCACCCGAGAGACGATCGAGAGATCGGCTTCGGGTGCCGACATCGTGGGCGCGCTGGGTGGGTAAGTGTCATTATTTTAAAAGTCAGCAGCTGCAGTATTTGTAGCTGTTGGCTTTTAAAAAAAAAAAAAAAAATGGCGGACTCCCACTTTAAGTGTTATTTCTGTCTGCTGCTTCATTCCTCTGCTATGAGCATTAGTCACTTCGGACAAATTTTCCTGACACCAAGAGAAAAAAGGTGACGGGTTGACAACCTCAGCTCTGTTCCTGTGCTGTGTGAAGGGGGGTGTGTCCCTTCCCTCCAATCAGCTCTCGGAGCTCTTCTTACTGAACTCTGCAGTGTGTAATATTAGCTGTCTGCCCCCCTTTTCTGACAGCTCAAACACACTTTTTTGAACTTTGAACACTTGTAGAAAAGAGAAAAATGACAATAAATAGGTAGAACTTATGCAGGAAGATTTGTTTAATTTCTGTGTATCACCTGAGGATAGTCAAATCACTGGGTATATGTAAGGGTTTACAACCACTTTAAAGTGGAAGTAAAGTCCACTTTTTAACTTGTACCTACAGGTAAGCCTATAATAAGGCTGTAGGTATAGTGAATATCTCCGGAACCTGCACTGTTTAGGAGATATTCACACAGCATGCAGCTGGTGACCTCACTGGTGCATGTGCTGTGAAGGGACGGATTACACGTGCCATACCTTCAGAGCTTTGTGTCGGGGCTGCACATGCCTGGGAGTGATGTCATCGTGGCCCTGGCCATTCATAGAGCCGGAATCCGCGAACCAGGAAGGAAGACCGGGTGAAGATAGAAGCACTAGGAAGCTGTGACGGTGCTGTGCCAGAGGGCTCTGTGTCCAGGTAAGTCTGTCATAATGTGCTAGTATGTGGTACATACTATTACATTATGACTTAAAGTGGTTGTAAAAGCAGAAGGTTTTTTTTATCCTAATGCATTCTGTGCATTAAGATAAAAAGTCTTCTGTGTGCAGCAGCCTTCCCAGCACCCCCTAATACTTACCTGAGCTCATCTCTATCCAGCGATGTCCAGGAGAGACTCAGCTGTTTGGGACTCTCCCACATGATTGAAGACACAACAGCGGCAGCATTGGTTCCCGCTGCTGTCAATAAAACTCAGCCAATCAGGAGAGAGAGGGGCGGAGCAGAACCACAGCTCCATGTTTGAGTGGATACACGGAGCTGCAGCTCAGCTTGGTTGCCCCCATAGCAAACTGCTTGTTTTGGGGGCACTCAGAAGAGGGACCGGAGAAGAGGAGGATCTGGGCTGCTCTGTGCAAAACCACTGCACAGAGCAGGTAGGGAAAGTATAAAGGAAAAAAAAAAAATTTAAACTTGCAGGGGGGCCCCCTTTTTTTTCTGGTGGTTTACTACCGCTTTAAGCCTTAGACCAGATCACCAGGTGAAAATAAAGGCAAGAAAAAAAAATGAAAGCCTATCACGCCTCTAACTAACCTTTTATCACTACCATCAGCTCATCCCCCCGCAGTTATAACCATTTTTGTACCGCTTGCCCCACCCTATTAGGTTGTAAGCTCCTATGAGCAGGGCCCTCTTAAAGAGGTTGTAAACCTTGGTGAAAAAAAAAAAAACCCTGTAAGACAAAGGCATAATGAGTTAGTATGCATCGCATACTAGCTCATTAAGAAATACTTACCTTAGAACAGGGCCAGCTCAAGGCACTGTGCTACCTAGGTCAAGGAATAAAATGCCGCCCTCCCCCCCAAAAAAAAAAAAATCATGCCCGCCAAAAGGCCCCCACATCCATTATTTTATATCATGATGATTAAAACTAAAATTAAATTCAGGTAGTCAGATTTACATGCAACATTAGCTTGTCTATATGCAAAATGATATGACATACCATTATGTTCAATTCCAAGGGGCGGGCTAAGGCAGTATATAGACAGGCTAGGGTAGTATAGGGGCAGGCTAGGGTAGTATATAGACAGGCTAGGGTAGTATAGGGGCAGGCTAGGGTAGTATATAGACAGGCTAGGGTAGTATATGGACAGACTAGGGTAGCATATAGACAAGCTGGGCTAGTATATGGACAGGCTAGGGTAGTATATGGACAGACTAGGGTAGCATATAGACAAGCTGGGGTAGTATATGGACAGGCTAGGGTAGTATATGGACAGGCTAGGGTAGTATATGGACAGGCTAAGGCAGTATAGGGGCAGGCTGGGGTAGTATATATACACAGGCTAGGGTAGTATAGGGGTGGGCTAGTATAGGGGCAGGTGGATCGGTGAAGGGCCAGTTGTCATCTTGACACACAAAACTGCTGAAAAAAGAATCTTGGTCATCAATTTTCTGGGTAAATAGAAGAGAAGGAGAGGTGGCTGTGGTTTGTTGCCCCTCTCAAAGTGCTGCCTGGGTCCAATGAACCCACTGGGACCCATGGTAGGGCCGACCCTGCCTTAGAAAGAAGCCCTTCAGCGGCGCCCGCACACCTTTGAGATGGCTGACATCTTCCCTGGTTCCGGGTTCACGGGCTCCGACGCTGTATGTGGCCGGTGCCACGATGATGTCACTCCAGCGCATGTGCGCGGGAGCCCTCATTTCCCGGCAAAAAGCTCTGAAGTTCCGGCATGATATGCTGGACCTTCAGAGCGCATGCGCCGCTGACATCGGCGGCTGCATGCAGGGTGAATATCTTCTATATGGTGTAAGTTTAGGAGATATTCATTAAACCTTCTTTTCCGTAGGTAAAAATCACAAAGCAGGGTATACAACCACTTTAACCCTCTTGTGTTTTATTGTATTATAGCTGTACTGTCTCTCTTTAATATTGTATATATATAATATTTATGTGTAACCTATTGGCACTATATAAATCCTGTATAATAATAATTAAAAATAGAAAACAAATGCAACCACCACATCCAAAAGTGGCCATACACGATTTGATAAATGACCGATATATTTTCTGATTAATCTCTTTCAATCAGATCAATCAATCTATAGTGGACAGCCCATTCAATCGGTATGCCACACGCGGTAAAGCGGATTTTGATTTAAGATACAATCGTAACTTACATTGGTGCGTCGTCAATCACATATAATGCGATCAATCAAAATGCAATTTTATTTGCAAATTTATGCTGTCCATACACTATACGAAAAATTGGGTGCACCCAATTTCGAAAAACGAACATCCGGCCGCAAGCGCAAACGATGGTGCCATCATGTTAAGACCGATAAATTGTTCAGTGGACATAAATAAATACACTTTATGTTTATTTTTTTACATATACCTAGTGCAGACAGGTCAGACGGGAAACACATTACCCTTTTAATTTATCGTTTGTTCAGCAGAAAATTTCCAAACTTGTCCTTCGTTTTTTTGGATCAAAAATGTCCAAACGATTATCGATTTTGTGCCCATTAACTGGCTGAATTGACCAAATTTCGTATAGTGTTTGGCCAGCATAAAGCCTATTGCACACGATCAGATAATCGTACGGCTTATCGTTCGCATTTTGTTGCATAATACTATATCTGCCGCGCCTTTTGACTATTTCCGTTCGTATTGTTCCCCCATCTCCTTCCGGGTTAATATAGTTAAGAATGAGCTCAAGCGTGTTTGCAACCGCACATGCAGAGCCCGCCTGGAAGTCGGTACTGCACAGCGCTAATCACAGGTAGTGAGACATTTCACCATCTCTGCAGCCATGGATCGGGGAAATGTCTCACTGCCTGTGATAAGCACTGTGCAGTACCGACTTCCTGGCGAGCTCTGCATGTGCGGTTGCGAAACACGCCTGAGCTCCGCCTTAATTTTTGTATTTCCGATCATGCGTGGTGTTTGTCTATCGATTTTTACTGTACTGATTATGGATAAGCTCCTGCATGTTTGCATACGCCACGCGCAGAGCCCGCCAGGTTGGCGCAGCGCTAGTGTTGCCACCTCATCCCTTTAAACACGAACACCTATGAATTACACAGGTTCTGTGGCTGATTAAGGTGGTAATTAAACTCACTTGGTGCTTTATCTGGACTAGAACCTGTGTAATTCATAGGTGTTCGGGTTTAAAGGGATGAGGTGGCAACTCTACGCAGCGCTGCGCTAATCACAGGCAGTGAGACATTGTATGATCTCTGCAGCCGATTTGGGGCAATGTCTCACTGCCTGTAATCAGCGCAGCACTGCGCCGTCTTCCTGGCAGGCTCTGCATGTGGCGTATGCGAACACGCCGGAGCCCATCCTTAATTTTTGTGTGTCCGATCATGCGTGGTGTTTGTCTATCGATTTTTACTGTACTGATTAGGGATGAGCTCCTGCGTGTTCGCATACGCCACGTGCAGAGCCTGCCAGGAATATGGCGCAGTGCTGCGCTAATCACAGGGAGTGTGACATTGCCTGATCTCTGCAGCTGCGCATCAGGGCAATGTCTCACAGCCTGTGATTAGCGCAGCTCTGCGCTGACTTCCTGGCAGGCTCAGCACGTGGCGTATGCGAACACGCCGGAGCTCCTTAGTACTGGTTAAACAATTGTCGTTCGCTGCGCTGTCGTCCGAGCAAAGTTTTCCGTGTTTGTCCCTTCGGATATTGTTAAATGAACTGTCGTGATCGGCTGTCGAAAAGCTGCGTACTAACGATCAAACTATCGCGCGATCAATCCGAAACCGATTTTTATCATCCGATTATCTGACCGTGTGTACGAGGCATAAGTATCTCAGTGCCGCTGATCGATGCAAAACGATCGATAATTCTCTGTTCTGGCCAATTGATTCAGTTTGGTCTAAATTGATTGAAATTGAAATTTTTTTTTTTTTGCAGTTTCCATCGTTTTGATCAAACCACAGATCGATTGTAAAAAAAAAAATAAGGAAGTGTGTATGAGCAACGTAAGGATTGGTAAGCTGCAATATATTCAATTTTTTGGTTTAAGGGGGGGGGGAACGACACAGCGTGCGATCACATAAGATGATGTGGATGAGAGCTGTATAATGAAGGTAGTGTTGTGACAATGGCTGCACACAGAAGGGTTACAGCTTACAGAGGGGAGTGTAATGGGGAGGAGCAGTACTAAGGAAGAGTCCTGTGTGTCTGCTTCCTCCTCTAGCTGTAGGGAAGTTCCGGGCACACAAGGATTGCACACACTGCTCTCCTTTTACTTCCATCTCCTGGATGATCAAGCAGGGAGGTAGATCTAGGATGCCTGCCTGAAGCTGACAGCACCCCCCCTGACACCCACCCACCACTCATCATTGTTCTCTAGGAGTAGTAAGGAGAAGTGTTCACTAGAGGAATGCTCAACACATTCAAAGACTACTTAACGTGAGTGTTTGAATGTGGGAAAGGAGCAATAATCCTTGACAGGCAGCGCCAGATCCCCATCCACTAGAAGCAGCACTATCCGAGACCTACCGATCCTACCGGGCAAAGACATGGAAGGGGAGCAGACGGACAAAACCTGCCATGGCAATGGAAACGCGCAAGGCATGGCTCACCGTGGGCGCGATTTGGAGATCCTCCCCTTGCACGTAGATGAAAAGGGTAAAACGCAATCTGAAGATTCGCCCCCTGCGCTGCCACCACCCATATTCCTCTATCCGGGGGCAAGAAAGCAAAAACAACAGGGAAAAGATTACGCAGGGATGACCGGTTCACAGGGGTACAGTCGCACTTCTCCCTCGTCGTCGTCTTCATCTGGATACCCTGACCCTACCTCGCCTGGGTCAGGGGGGTTGTCTCCGACATCGTCCCTGCCGCTAATGATGATGATGATGAACTACACGAGCAGCGGGAGCAATGGCGGCAATGATAAAGTCCACAAAAGTGAGTAAATGCCATATATTTATAAGATATCTATGCCCGAGACTTTTATTTTTTATTTTTCTAATTTGCGGTGGCGTGGGAAAAGACTAGAACCCCTGTCAGGTTTTACTGCTTTGCACGGCCCTGTTAGGGTTTATTTACACTTTGTGGCTGAGGGCAGTAAAAATAGGTGGTTCAGCCATGGTTTTACTGCCCTCTTAAAGTGGTTGTAAAGCCTCAAGGTTTTTCACCTTAATGCATTCTATAAAAAACATTCTGTGCTGCGGCTCCACCCAGACCCCCCCCCCCCCCTTTTTCTCACCTGAGCCCAATTTGATCCAGCGATGTGCAGGGGCTTTAGCCGATTTCTTTCTCCTATTGGAGATTGTTAGCGGCATGAGCCATTGGCTCCCACTGCTGTGAATCAAATCAAGTGACGCCGGGGCTCAGTCCCGTTGTCTGCGTCAATGGATGCAACAGTGGTACTCAGGAAAGCGGCTTTCCGTGGGGGCACCCGATAAACAAGGGGCCTGGAGTGCCGGTGGGACACCCCAGAAGAAGAGGATCAGAGCTGCTCTGTACAAAACCATTGCACAGAGCAGATAAGTACTGTATAGGCATGTTGTTTTTATGAAAAAATAGATGAGAGTTTACAACCCCTTTTAAGCTGCAAAGACAGCCAGACATCCCCTGTTGCACTTGATGGGTAGCAGTTCCACCAAACATGGCCCATTTATGAATGGAGTTGCACTGCAAACATGTGCAGTGTACATAGTTACTGCATGTTTGTGTGGGCTTTTAATGGTTAAAACGGGTATTGAGGAAGCGACATATTGTCTCCCAACTGCCTGTCATTCTGAAGAATGATCAACTGTGGATCACTTTTCACAGGGCGGTAGAACCTGCCGCAATTTTAAAGTAGGACTTGGGGAGATTTCCCCTCACTTCCTCTCCTGATGACACAGTTTTTAGCAGACAGGAAGTGAAGGAAAACCTGCATCAGAGTAAAAGACTTTTTTTTTTATTTTTTTTTTATTTTTTTAAACAGGGGATCTAGCACTCCCCTACTGAACTTAAACAATTGATTTTTACTTCTGTCTGTGTTGCTGTTAGAGAGATTTCCCCTCACTTCCTGTCTGGTAAAACACAGCAAAGGAACAGAAGGGGTAACCTCTCTAATAGAACCCTGGATAGCAGTAACACCTGACCAGGGGTCTAATCCTCCACCACATAGTCCACAACTAAAAAGACTATGGGTATAGGCCTCATTCCCATGTGTGGTTAGGGGCATACTGGGGATTCCTGCAACAGGAATCGCAGGTGTATGTGAATGGCTTTGGCCATGCAGCCTGTACAAATGATACACGGCCATTTGCGCGTATCAAACACCAGTGATTAGGGACAGATAATCTCCTTTTGGACTGGGCAGAGACAAGGGGTGGGCAGAAGGCACAGCTTCCCTGGACACGCACTCCAGCACAGTGGCTGGCAACCAGCAGACCATGGCCTCATATTTACTCCACTGCTGTCCCACTGTGCTCCAACATGGCCACTCTCCACCCCATCCACCCACAGCTGACATGACACACCGTGCATGCGCAACTACCTTCCAGATCAGGCTTTCTCAACCTTTTAACCCTAGAGGAACCCCAAAAATAATTTTCAGGTCTCGAGGAACCCTTCCTAAAACCAAATCATCAGGGCTCAAAAGGAATAATGCTCCACACATTGGTGGCAATAGGAAGAATGTCCCCCTTAAAGTGGTGTTCAGAATGCCACCCTTAAAGACAGCTAAAAATATATTTGGTGTCATGCTGCTGGCTTTGCTAAGTGGTGCTGAATATTGAACTCTGTAGGTGCCATCAAAAAGGTGGTTCATCAGCCACAGCTCAAGGAACTCCTAGCAACCTCCAGGGGAACCCCAGGGTTCCACGGAACCCTGGTTGAGAATGGCTGTTCTAGATGCTAGTGATTGGCCATGCATGTGCAGTGCACACCCCATGCCAACCATGGGCAGCTAGAACAAGGGGGCAGATAATGGCAGTACACCCATTCTACACCATGCATTAGCAGCGGGCGCTCGATTCTTGCCCTGACTGTTGGACGAACCTGTCCTGGTACCGCCCCTGGTCCCTGGCAGTTTACGCCCAGTAAGGACAGATGGTTGCCCCTGGAAGCAATCGCTCCCTGAACAATTATTGTTTACACCTGACAATCCTGCCACAGGAATCTGATGGTTCTTGATTCAGGAATCCTCTCTATGCCCCCTAATCGCACGTGTGAATGGGGGCCTAAGTGGCAAACACAGAAATGGAGCTGCTGGCTATAGCCGCCAAGTCTGCTTGGATTGGGAAAATGAGGTCATCTTGTTATCATTAGTAACGGCTCCACTTTTACTTCTTTATACAGGAGTTCGTAAATGAGCTGCAGGGAACCTCCACATAAAAGATTACACGCTCCGTTTACGTCTGTAATTAAAGTGTGTTTTGTACAATTTTAGTGGGAAAGACTGATTGTTTACTGCAAGTGTTGCATTGTTTACCTCCCAGGCTGATGATCTCTGGAAAACAGCAATCAGCCGCGTTGTTTTCCTTTTCAGTGGATCTGTATTGTTCTCTACGTGATCAGACGGGGGTGTCAGTCTGTTCTCACATCACTGTAGTCATAAAGATACACATTTTGTAAGATTTGCCATGTTTATAGGAAAGCTGCCGTAAGGGAAGGAAGGAGGCAGCTGTCGCTGACCACTTCTGCTGGAAACGCTTGTTGACATGCTGATCTTCCTCCCTCAGCACGTCATTGACCACCTGCAAGTAAACACATCGGCATTTCTGATTTACAAGATCTTCATACTTGTTCTGGGTTAGTGACTAAAAGTATTGAAGACAGAGGGTCAGTGTGACAGCCAGGCAACTAGCATTTTCAGGGGAGGCAGTCCCCGTCTCTCTCATGAAATGATTGCTGTCAGTACCAAGTTGTGAGCTCGGCAGACAAGCCCCCTGGTGTCTAGGCCCAGCCAGCTTTAGTGTGTTTTCATTATTACACAATAACATGTTAAAGTGTAACTAAGGGCAAAGCTTCTTTTAGTTTTGGATAGATCGGAGGATTAGAACACCTGTCATGCCTGTTACACACGATGAGAAAATCGGCTGAAAAATACGGAACAATCGTACCTCAATCCGATCATTAGTACACAGCTTTCGAGAGCCGATCGCCACAGTTAAAGCGGCATTATCTGAAGGGAAAAGCATGAAAATGTTTCATGTACGATAGCAGAATGAAACATTTTCATTCAATCAGTACAGTGTTGATCCGTTTAAAAAAACAAAACAAAAAAAAAAAAAAAAAGAAACAAAGGAATACATTACATAATTGTGGGATCAAACTGCATTCCGTTTTTACGAGAATTTTCGTAACTCTAGTAACCTATTCGTTTTCGATATGAGACTAGCATGCAAAAAAAAACAAAAAAACAGACAATCAATCGTCCGATATTCTCATCGCCTGTACTAGGTCTCTGTTTTTTATAGGTGTCTGTATCTCTGTTAGAGAGCCTCACCCTCTTTGTCCTGTTTACTGTTCTCGCCGAAAGTGAAAGAAAACCCCACGTTTTGGGCCGTCCCCAGAACAGCCGTAGAAGAAAAATCATCCAATGGGGACACTAGTTCTTGGATTTCCTCTCACTTCCTGTTTTGGCTGTGGGACAGGAAGTGAAGGGAGATCTCTCCAATGGCACACAGATGACAAAAAAAAAGAACAGATGAGGGTTATAACCCTCCTCTACCTTATCCAAAATGGGGGGGGGGGGGGGGGGAAGGATGCCTTTAGTACATAGGTTGATCATTAAACATTACAAAAAACAAGTTGTAAGCATCCTGTTAAAGAGGAAGTAAGGGGCCTTTTACTTTTGCAGGTCAGGAAAAAAAAGGCATTATGTGCTAATATGCATCACATACTACTACATTATGTTAAACCTACCTGCAAACAAAGCCGCCATCGCCCCCGCTGGAGGCCACATCCATCTTCGCGGGTCTGCAGACTCCGGCTGTGTGACTGTCTGGAGCCGCATGATGTCACTCCCATGCCGGTCACGGCACAGGCTTCTGAAGAAATGGCACGGGTGTCCGTTCTTTCAGAGCGTATGCCCCCGATGACATAATTGGCTGCATATCTAGTAAATATCTCCTAAACTGTGCATGTTTAGGAGATATCTACAGTAACTATAGGTAAGCTTTATTATAGGCTTACCTGTAGGTACAAGCAATACATGGAAGTTTATTTCCTCTTCAAGCTTGTTGGCTTTCTGCATGTGACAGACACAGGTTTTTAGGGAAGTTTGTTTGTGTGTGATATAGATAGATAGATAGATAGATAGATATGGATGGAGCCAAATACAGGGCAACCTTAGAAGAAAATCTGTTGGATTCTGCAAAAGACTTGTGACTGGAGTGGAGGGTCACCTTCCAGCAGGACAACAGCCCTAAACATACAGCCATAGCTACAATGGAATGCTTTAGATCAAAGCATATTCATGTGTTAGAATGGCCCAGTCAAAGTCCAGACCTAAATCCAATTGAGAATCTGTGGCAAGACTGATTTAGATGTAGGCACTGTGCGGCAGACACTTTTCTAACCGGCACCTTCTACAAAAGTTGATTGTAAAATCGTTTTTGTTGAATCTGGATTTTGCTGAAAGCGTCACCCAGAGAGAGACATTTGATGCGTGTATGGTCTGCTCAAAGCGAAACACCAGAAATAAGACTTTAGGTTTAGCACTGGGAAACACCTTTTGAAAGATAAACATGCATTTTATATACAACTATATAGATCAGACCAAAATGAGGGACGAATGAGGGGGAAAGGGGGTCAGAGGGACTTTGCTCCAAATCAGGGACAGTCCCTCGAAATCCTGGACACTTGGGAGCTAAGCCACCACCAGAGGAGAAGTGGGAAGACCTGTAGAGATTAAAAAATCCTGGAGCTGGGGGGAAAAAAAATCCCTAAATGACGCAAAAACCCTGACTACCCACAAAAGTACTGTCTTGCTGGGTCCAGTGGTGCAGCCCCAACCCTGTGCAAATACAGTTTCGATAAAGTCGGTGTTGGCATAGAATATTTGGGATCTCCTGGGGGATACCCTGAGAAACTGGGAAGAACTGTGAAATATTGGTACTAAAAGGTGTGTGTGTTTTATTTATTTAATTTTTTTAATAAACAAAGGCACAATTTATGTGAAAGTTTTTGAAAAATTATCTGCGCAGTACACATTTCTCCCATGGTCTAAAAGCTTTTAAGAAAGTTAAAGTGCAACTCCAGGGAAAGGGTCCACCATCAGTATTATTATTATTTATTTATTTTTATCTGTTGCCTCTGGGCCCATTGGCAAGGTTTCCCCTTGCTTTCTGCCCTAGTGACAACATTATTGTTGGTCTTTGAGACAGAGAGTGACGTAACGTGCAACAATAAAAAGTCTCCTGAGTTTCGGGTATTATCCTAACCCCCATAAGCTTTTCTTGAATTAAAATGAAGGGGCATTACACATGAAAAATAAAGATATGTACCTCACACTCCGATTTCTGCCAACGGCACCTAGGTGAGGGTGATGTCACAAGCCTTCCAGCAAGATCCTAGGAATGCTGAGGATTCCAAACCTCATGAGAAGATGCTCCAGTCTTTGTAAGCTAAAGGGACCTCTTTTTCGTATCTCCCTTATTGGAGATTCTATATTGACATTTGGGGGCCCAACTACAACGTATGGTGGAGAACTTTGGTGCTTGTTGTGCCTGCAGAATATTTGTTTTTAGCATGCATTGTGAATATAATTGTTTAGGATATTACATGTGAGATTGTGATTTATGTGCAGAGTTTCGTTTGTGTAATGAATTAGATTATTGATCAACGCCTGTGTTTGATGTCTTCTATTGAATGCTTTCTCTGTATTACGGATTTATTGGTCTCACTGGTGGATTGGAAGGAAAGAAGGAGTTCACTTCTTCCCATACAGAAAGGATCTCATCAGCTGAAACCATGTAGTGCTATGGGATTCCAGGGGTGACTGCAGACTAGTGTCAAAATAGGACAGTACTCTGTGAATTCAGGTATGGAATGTATGATAAATGATCATGGACAGGAATTGCTATACATTATACAGGCTGGCATTTTATATGCATTCTTTATTTAGAGTTTTTTTCAGCAATTTTAATACAACCTATACCACAATAGGAGGCAAGGATAATGGAAATTGCAACAGTAACGACTGGCGGTAGTAAGCAAAAGGGTATCACATGTGAAGGAAAACCATTTGAATTGACTGTCAGAGTAAAATAACATCATCAAAAGCTGTCATAGTACCTACAATCTAGTGTCCGAGGTCTGTAGGTGGCCCTGAGGCTGGAAAGGGACTCATGTCAAGGGGAAGATATCAAGAAGACATACTGTAAATACAAGGGGAGGCTGGCATTTTATTAGGATATTTCTTGTTCATATTTTATAGACCAGCCTTTTTCAACCAGGGTGCCTTCAAGTTTCTTTAGGGGTGCCTTGGCAAAATGCCTAAAAAAATAAAATAAAATAAATACCCCCCAAACTGTATACAAGCCAGCAGATGCATTGAGCCTACCATCTAGTTACACAAAGCCACAGATTTTCATAATACAGTATTACAACCTCCAGCCACCGGTGTGTTAGCAACCAATGAGGTCACTGGTTGATGAGGAGGAAATTGGGCACCTGCACAGCATCCTTGTTTTCCCCTCTCCATCAGTGCTGTGGTCACATATGCTGAATGAGGGAGAAGAGAAACATTGGAATACTAGTCAGTACCAGGGTGCAGAGGTTTACTTGCAGTGGAAGAATAAATAACCTCTAATGTTGGGTGTCCTTATTGTGTGGATGTTTCTGCTTTTAAAATGTTAAGAAACACTGTTATAAGCATCACATTTACCTGACATGTATGTACTAACAGATAAGCAGGATCAGGTAAATGGAGGATAATGACAAGGTCCTATAGTTGAGTTCAAAACAACGAATGTACAGGTGTGTACACCCTTTCATGCACGGTGCCTGGATTGCTTGATAGGCATGGTCCAAGTGCACCGCTTTTTGCCACTTTCTCTCCCTTTTTGTGCAGTTGATTGGTGCAAGAATAGGTTTACTTTGCTCCCGTTTAGCTTTTTTCAGCCTGACTGACTATACAGAGTCAGATTTCTAATCGTTCCTGTTCTCACTTGTACGCTCAGTCACCCTACACCACATATGTCGTACACAAGACCCATTGGCTGAATTTGGCCTGAGAGGAACAGAACTTTGCTTCTCCATGCTGCTGCTACAGAGAGGCGCACACCTGACCCCCCCCCCTGCACATCTTGGCAGTCAGCATCAGCAGCAGAAAGGTGGATAGAACTACTCCTACAGATCCTGCACCTCTCTGCAGAACCCCCCTTGTCTTCGCCTCCTCCAGATTTGCATC
Source organism: Lithobates pipiens (assembly GCF_037356315.1). Taxonomy (NCBI): domain Eukaryota; kingdom Metazoa; phylum Chordata; class Amphibia; order Anura; family Ranidae; genus Lithobates; species Lithobates pipiens. The sequence goes on from NW_027507718.1 coordinate 250,270,650, forward strand.
ATTCTTTTCAGGAGTTTGACTGGGCTTCATGCTGGTCTGCACCTGCCCTTCACAGCCTAAGTCTTAAGTTATTACTAAAATATATTTTTAGTGATACAGAGGCAATCCTTTAACCCCTTAGAGCCGGTGCCTGCCATCCCTTTAAGGGATTTAGAATGCCGGGGGGCGCTTATGGTCATGTGACAGCAGTGATTGGCTGTCACATGATATATGCTTACACTCTGTTCCAAGACCTGGCCGCCGAGAGGCCGCATATTTGCGTGCGCTCAGTGTGAAGAGGTTAATATGACAAAGACTAGAGACTTTTATAAAGTCTTACAGATGCTACTTTGAGGGCAACCCTGATGCTGATGTGGCCCATGATGAAATTCAGTTTGACACTTCTTATGCCCTACACTGAAAAAAAAAAAAAAGGTATAGTGATACCTCGTGAACAGAAGCATTCATGACCTGAACAACTCAGTTTGCGAACAGAAGAGTTTACAAAAACTTGCTTTGGTACGGGAACTCCGCTTTTGGTTCACGAACCCGAGCCATGCCATCTTGCCTGCTCTGACATGTTCATATATTGAGAAGAGCTGTGCAAGATGAGTCTGAGGAGAACCTGTCCACTCAGATAGGGATTCCACTCCTTGACTAGCATGAGGGTGGGCTCACTTGATTGGGAATCATGGGAAAAACAGTTCATATGAATTCTACAACTTTATCATCATTTCATGAGTTAAGTTCATGAACCGAGGTATTGCTGTACATGAGCTTCTTTTTGGAGCATATCCAAGCACTTTTGGTCCCATAGACTTCAATAGGGTCCACCTAAGACACGTAGTTATGCCTGAAGAACTCCTCTCCTCCCAAAGAAATGCTCTCCTCCCCTTGTCCAGCCCAGGAAACAAACTCCTGAAGCTTGATACATGTGTAAAAACGCCTGTAAGATGCCAGAACCCCCCCCCCCCCCCCTTCAAAATCACCAGGAATATGCTTTGCTTAGGTGTGAACGCAGGCTTAGCCCCTGTTCTCACTTGAGCGTTTTTTTTCTTCTCTAAAACCTACACACAAGAACGCTAAGCAAAAGGAATCTTATACAGGCTGTTCACATCGCCACGCTCAGTTGCTCAAAGCTTGAAAAAGGTACATGAGTATATATTAACCATTTGCCATGTGTTTTTAGCCACATAGACGTTAATGGAAGCACCTGTAAATGTGCGACACTAACGTTTTTGGTGCCTGAACTCCTGCTTTCATCTTACTTACCTCCCACCTAGGATCTTAAAAAATACTTGCATAAACACTGGCACTTAAACAAAAAAAAAAAAAAACGTATAAGCTTGCTAAAACACCCAAAATACCTCAGCATTTACTAGGTGTCAATGAAGATCTAGGTTTAAAGGGTTGAGGTGGCCTGCACAGTATGCTTGCTTAACCCTCCTCTGCCCCTTTCCATCAGCGTAGGGGGTCACATTAGCTGAGTGATGGAGAAAAACTAAGGGAGAAGAGAAACATTGGAATACTAGTCAGTATCAGTTTGCAAAAATGTATTTGCTTTGGAAGAATAAATCGCCTCTAACATTGGATGTCCTACTTGGACTTGTAGATGTTGCTGCATTATGTAAAACTATTAGAATTGTTTTTTCATTTTAGAATGGGGTGCCTCAAGACTGTTCATCATTTTTAACCACTTAAGGACCGAGCCTCATTCTGAGATTTTTTGTTAACCACTTCCCGACCAGCGCACGACGATGTACGTCGACAGAATGGCACGGGCAGGCATATTGGTGTACAGGTACATCCAATATTCGATGCCGCCCTGCCATCGGGAGCGCGCCGCCGGCAGCGCGCTCCCGCGCTGGTCGGGACCCCCGTGAGTCCGGTCGCGGGACCCGCGGACTCGATCGCCGCGGGCATCCCCGCGATCGTCTCACGGAGCGGCCGAATGGAGGAAATGCTGTGTAAACAACATTTTTCCATTCTGCCTAGCAACTAGTGACGCTGATCTCTGCTCCATGTGATTGGAGCAGAGATCAGTGTACACTAAATGAAAGCCCAACCCCCCCACAGTTAGTAACACGGCCCTAGGAACACTTAACCCTACACTGCCACCCACTGGTTAACCCCTTCACTGCCAGTGTCATTTACACAGGAATCACTGCATTTATATAGCAGTGATTACTGTATAAATGACAATGGTCCCAAAAATGTGTCAAAAATGTCCGATGGGTCCCCGACAATGTCGCAGTCACAATAAAAATCGTAGATCGCCGCCATTACTAGTAAAAAAAAAAATTATAAAAAATTATTAATAAAAATGCTATAAAACTATCCCTATTTTGTAAACGCTATAACTTTTGCGCAAACCAATCAATAAGCGCTTATTGCAATTTTTTTTTTTTTTTTACCAAAAATATGTAGAATACGTATCAGCCTAAATTGAGGGAAAAAAATGTTTTTTTATATATATCTTTGGGGGATATTTATTATAACAAAAAGTAAAAAATAATGCGTTTTTTTCAAAATTGTCGCTCTATTTTTGTTTATAGCGCAAAAAATAAAAACCGCAGGGGTGATCAAATACCACCAAAAGAAAGCTCTATTTGTGGGAAAAAAAGGACGTCAATTTTGTTTGGGAGCCACGTCGCACGACCACGCAATTGTCAGTTAAAGCGACGCAGTGCCGAATCGCAAAAAGTGGTCTGGTCTTTGACCAGCAAATTGGTCCGGTCTGAAAGTGGTTAAAATCCTTCTTTTTTTTTTTTTTTTTTTTGCTAGAAAATTTCTTAGAACCCCCAAACATTAATTATTATTTTTTTTTCCTAACACCCTAGAGAATAAAATGACGGTTGTTGTAATACTTTCTGTCACACCGTATTTGCACATCGGTCTTACAAGCGCACTTTTTTGGGAAAAAATACACTTTAAAAAGTAAAGTTAGTCCAATTATTTTTGTTTATATTGTGAAAGATGTTATGCCGAGTAAATTGATACCCAACATGTCACGCTTCACAATTGCTCCCGCTCGTGGAATGGCGACAAACTTTTACCCTTAAAAATCTCCATAGGCGATGTTTAAAAATTCTACCGGTTGCATGTTTTGAGTTACAGAGGAGGTCTAGGGCTAGAATTATTGCTCTGGCTCTACCGATCGCTGCGATACCTCATGTGTGGTTTGAACACCGTTTGTATATGCATGCGTTACTCACGTATGTGTCCGCTTCTGCATGCGAGCTTGGCGGGATGGGACGCGTTTTAAGAATATTTGTTTTTTATACATTGTACTTTAAAAAAAAAAATTGTGCCACTTTTATTCCTAGTACAAGGAATGTAAACATCCCTTGTAATAGGAAAAAAAGCATGACAGGTCCTCTTAACTATGAGATCTGGGGTCAAAAAGACCTCAGATCTCATATTTACATTAAAGTGCAATAAAAAAAAAGGCCCTTTTAAGAGCAATAGGCGGTAGTGACGTTTTGCCGTCGCTTCTGCCCTGCAATGGTATGCAGACGGGTGCGGGCCATTGCTCATCTCCATGCCTAGCAGGAAGAAGGATTCAATCGCCTCCACTGCTGCCGATGGCTCCGGTAAGCAGCGGAGGGCACGGAGAGCGACAGGAGGGGGGCCTCTCCCGCTCTTGATAAAAGTGATCTCGCGGCGAATTCGCCACAGAGACCACCACTATTATCGGAAACCGGACTGAGTGCCGAAGAAGAGGATATCGGGATCATGGCAGCTATTGGCGTGTAGCGTTTCGGAAGTGGTTAAAGGGTGCCTTGACTGAAGAAAGGTTGCGAAACACTGCTATAGACTATAATAGTCTGCCTGCATGTACTCTAGGCCGCTTCAGCCACTACAAAAAATTTCTCATTCACCGTGTACAGGCCACAAGCACCAGGGTAGATGAGCCCTTACAGACATTTTATTGCCGGAAACCTTGTTTATTCTAGTTGAAGTATTTGTTTTGTTATACTATGGGAGTACGATGGATACAGCACAGATATGATCTGATGATTTGTATTCCTATTCCAAAAGCACATATGGAAAACCAGCAGGAGAGGCTATCTGTTGATATAACTTCCCTATGGTAACTAGCACATTTCTGCAGTTCACTCACAAAAAAAGGCACAGTTTGAAAATTTCCCCGTTCCCACAGTGGATTTTTAAAGAACCTGAATAAGCAGAAGATGAAGTCATTATTTTTTACAATTGTAAATGCACGCTGTACTGTATGCTGCACATTTTTAGGATCAAATCAAAATGTTCTGCCTCCTTAACCACTTTCAGACCAGACCATTTTGCTGGCTTAAGACCAGACCGCTTTTTGCGATTTGGAACTGCGTCGCTTTAACTGACAATTGCGTGGTCGTGCGACGTGGCTCCCAAACAAAATTGATGTCCTTTTTTTTCCCCCTACAAATGGAGCTTTCTTTTGGTGGTATTTGATCACCTCTGCGGTTTTTATTTTTTGCGCTATGAACAAAAATATAGAGACAATTTTGAAAAAAAAACGCATTATTTTTTACTTTTTGCTATAATAAATATGCCCCCCCCCAAAAAAAATTTTTTTCCTCAGTTTAGGCCGATGGGTATTCTTCTACATATTTTTGGTAAAATATAATCGCAATAAGCAATTTATTGATTCATTTATAGCGTTTACAAAATAGGGGATAGTTTTTATGGCATTTTTATTAATATTTTTTTTTACTAGTAATGGCGACGATCAGTGATTTTTATTGTGACTGCAACATTATGGTGGACACATTGGACATTTTTGGGACCATTGTCATTTATACAGCAATTGGTGCTATACGAATGCACTGATTCCTGTGTAAATAACACTGGCAGCGAAGGGGTTAACCAGGGGGTGGCAGTGTAGGGGTTAAGGTGTTCCTAGGGACGTGTTACTTACTGTGGGGAGCTGGGCTGTGTGTTAGTGAACACCTGATCTCTGCTCCAATCACATGGAGCAGAGATCAGTGTCACTTGTATACAGCATCTCCCCGTTCTGCCTAGCAACATCGGCATCTCCCTGTTCAGCCTCCCTGTTCGGCTAACGCGGGTATCCCCGAGGCGATCGAGTCCGCGGCACCCGCGACCGGACTCACGGTGTCCCGACCAGCACACGATGGCAGGGTGGCAAATACAAATGGACGTACCTGTACGCCAATTTGCCTGCCCGTGCCATTCTGCCAACGTACATCGGCGCGTGCCGGTCGGGAAGTGGTTAAAGTAGTATTCGGTTTTTTTTGTTTTTTTTTTTAAGATATAATTTTACCATAATATTACTACTGTAATGGGGAAAAAATGCTAGAACTGTAAACATTAGGCTTCATGTACACTGGTGTTTTTTGCCAAAGATCCTAAACTCAACTCCATAAAAGTCTGCGTCTATGTACACATAGGCTTTTAGCAGAGTTTAGGAATTTCCACAATTAGGTGACGTTAAACCTCCTGAACACGGAGAAATTACATTCAGGATAGGAACGTTCTAACCACCCACTGCGGGAAAACACAAAACGCTGCAAATCGCGTGCCACGGTTGTGAACAAAGCACATCCCTCTATAGTGTGTACTTTTCTCAATCCAGAGCACTAAGTGTAGTTTCCCTTTGCTGCTTTGTTCGTCTATCGGCATGTATCAATTTTGACAAGTTTTTCCATATACCAAGAGGAGGAACTCAAGAAATGCAATAGACAGTCACAACATTGAGGTTTTTACAAAATCTTGGTGGTCAATGTTGTGTGCCTCCTTAAAGAAGAGATTCACTCTGGGGGAAAAAATCAAATAAAAAGTCAGCAGCTACAAATGTAATGCGTGAGTCACTCTGTGAACGGTCCCTCAGTCTTCTGGGACCTGTGACCTGTCCCAGGAAAACTGCAAGGAAGGGTGGGGGAGAGGAGAACTTCTGTTTAGATTGCTAGGTACCTGCTTCCCCAAAAAATGACAAGCAAATGAGGCAGGGGAGGAGGACTTAAAGCGATAGTAAAGCCTGCTTGATTATTTTTACCTACTGATGATGACTTGAAGAAGGGCCTCACCCTGAAACGCGTTGACAGGACGACACTACCTTGCCTTCTCTCTTGGCTTGCGCTCCATCTACACTCTTTTGCACCTTGTTTTGGATCTGTGTTCCTCGATTGGATGATGTCATGCTCGGGCGTCTCCACCAGCCGATCCACATAGCGATGCATTGAGCGGTCAGTCAGCTATTCCACTCCCTACTCCACAGCTGCCCTTCCACTGCCTACGTAGGTGCTCACAGCCCAAAGGTTTTCCTTCCATCCAGCTCTGTATGCACCCTGTCTTCCATCACCGTGGTGTTTGTTCTGCACAAGAGGAGCCTAGTTGACCACCGCAGCAACGCTCCACACACCGTGTTTACATCCCATCATTTGCCAAAGTTACTGTCAGTGTTATGCTGGTTAACACTTGCCAATTATTTGGCTCCCATTTCCAGGAGTTTTCAATCCAGTATTTCTGGGTGGGGTTTTTTTGAGTGTTGCTATTTTTTTTATTTTTTTCCCCGACACCACTCCTGGTGTGGAAGCTCCACACAGCTGCTTCTTTGTCTCCCGGTCCCCTAACACCAGACTTATTATAGGCTTACCTGTAGGTAATAAACAATAATAAGGCTTACCCGTAGATAACAGGAATATCTCCTAAATGTTCAAAGTTTTAGAAGATATTCCTCCTTGCCAGATGTTCAGAGCTTCGTCCCGGAACCGAGGGCTCCAGCGCGCACGAGTGACGTCATCGCAGATCCAGCCAATCACATAGCCGGAGCGGGCAAACCCAAAAATACCAGGGGAAGATATCGGCCCTCTCAGCGGTGACAGCACGGTGCTGGAGAGCTTTGTTCCAAGGTAAGTATTTCATAATATGCTAGCACAGACTAGCACATTTATGCAAATGACTTGCAGTTTTTTTTTTTTAACAACCGCAGTTTACTCCCACTTTAAAGCAGAAATTCCCCTTTTGGGGGGTGTCGCGCTTTCAATATTGGTGATCAATGGTGTGTGCCCCCTGTTGGTGGATATATATATATAATATATTTATTCTCAATCTCCATTTTTTTTTTTTTTTTCCCCTCCTCCGTAACATAGACAGAGACGATACCATGAGATTGTAGGACCCACCTCTCCCCAGACCTACCTATAATACCTTAACTAAAATAAGACCACAAGACCATTATTTAATTTTGGCAAAACTTGGCCGCGGCACCTTTTTATTGGTTTTCAACAGTGTATTTATCATCACCATTTATTAAATCGCGTAACCATAAATTCAACCAAACCGAATTCTATCTGCTCAGTTTTTAGAACTCGAGCAGTAGCACAATTTAAATATAAATAACACTCCCCCCCCCAGAATCCGGGGTGACCCAAGCACATATAGGTGCTCGCGACTGGGGCGGGAGGGAGGGAGCTCCAATCTTCTTGGTGGTCCACAGTCAAAGAGGAATACCCCTGCACCTGTTAACCATTTTATAACCTCAGGAAAGCTTCCAGCACATTCCCTTAAACCTGATTGGCCCTTCCCTAAACACCTGTTTTCACCTTCTTAAAGGGGCCTCACCCAGCTAAACTAATCTTTACTGTCCAGCTAGCTGCACTCATCTGTAATAGCTGACAGGGGGGGGGGGGGATTATGGGGAGTCCACAATCTCAAGAAAGTGGACGCATAATGCGTCCCCTTTTTTCATTACTTCCGTGTGGCCAAATTTGGGCATTTATTTATTTTTGCTAGTGTATGCTCATAGTTTCTGATCATGTACCTCCCATACCCTTCTCCATTGAGAGTATGATTGGGCGAAAACAAGGAGCGCCTTTTGGTTTTGACGTCCTAGCAACAGGGGTATTGATAGCTAGGATTCTAATTGTCCAGGGTTCTGGGGAGGCCCCAAATGGCCTAGAGATTTGACGATAATGTTAATGAACATTTTACAAAGCTACACAGTTTTTTAATACCCTCTGGTGCCCCTTTCACTGAATAGGCTATTTTTTTTTTTAAAAGGATAACTTGGCCTTTAAAATTGTTCAGACTTTTTCTGTGTCGCAGTTGCTCTGTGGAATAAAAGGAACGGATGGTTACAAGTTCTTCTCTCTGGTTTTAATTGCATTTAGAAAAAAAGCAGTACAGAGTCATGACAGAGAGGTCCATCAACCTTGGAACTATCTGTAGTAGAGATCTCGGTGCCACACTGACGCTGTATGCAGAACCATCTGCTGCACTCTTCTGTTTAACCCTTTTGGCACTACACGGAGGCCACCTGAAGCTTTGAAGAGCGTAACTGACCTAGTAAGTATTATACACGACAGTGAGCTGCTCTCTAGAAGATTTGCATGTTAATCTTCCCAAATTAAAGACGGAAAATAAGCACAAGATTTCGTCCCTTTCTTCCCTTCGGATTGGGATCCTGATGCCACTTGTCAGCCAGGGATCTGTTTACCGAGATGAAATAAAAATGTAAAAGGCCGTGGGGTTTTGCTTCTACAGTCTGTGTGTATATCAGCCATAGATATTTGAGATTGGGTCTCTATGGGTAACTGTGAGCTAACGTGATTATTTATGTGTACTTGTGTGTCTGTGTTTGCAGTGGCTTGTGCTGAAATGGTAACATCTGTTCGTTTTTATTTAAAAAATTTTTTTTTTTTTTTAACGACTTGCTTTTTTTTCTGGCATCGATCCTTCTGCCTTTTGTCCCTTGTGTATTACTCATGTTTCTTGGCATCAGTCTCTGAATTGATTTTTCCAAGTTTTTTTTGTTTTGTTTTTTTATGTCCCATCAGCAATAGTTCTTTATGCTTTTATTATGGTAAAAAACAGAAAAAAAAATAAAACATTTATGGCGTGGTTGGATTAGCATGAACGGTGTCATAATCCCGGAACTGTTTCAAATCATTCCAGGAGCTCACAAACAAATTAGACATGCACGCCCTTCCCTTTCTGACAACTTTAAACTTAAACAAGGTGCATGTAACAAAAAGTAGAGTACCTGTAAATCACTGATATTATTATAAGAAATTTCAAACTGTTTATTTTTTTAATCTAATTTCACTGACGCTGAATGTAAATACAAGTATATTTGTAGTATTTTATGAACAACTTACTATTTACATCAACACGTTTGAGGAAACCTATTATAAGGGAAATGTGGAGGCTACTGTTGCTGATCTCTGCTTATGGAAATGCTTGTTGCCTGGCTCAAGACTTTAAAGGGATTTGTAAAGCTTTGTTTTTTATTTTCTAAATAGGTTCCTTTGAGCTAGTGCATTGTTGGTTCACTTACCTTTTTCCTTCGATTCCCCTTCTAAATGTTTTTTTTCTTTATTTTCTTTGTCTGAATTTCTCACTTCCTGTTCCTCCTCAGTAAGCTGTTCAGTAAGCTGTTCTGGCTAAACACCTCTCGGATGATGGTGTGAAGTTTACTGAGGAGAAACAGGAAGTGAGAAATTCAGACAAAGGAAAAAAAACATTTAGAAGGGAAAAGGTAAGTGAACCAACAATGCACTAGCTTAAAGGAACCTATTTAGAAAATAAAAAAGCTTTAAACTCCTTTAAGTCAAGTCAATACTTTTGTTTTGACCACGATATGTAGATTAGGCCCTTTTGATTTTAAAGGGGCGTTACTGAGGTATATAATTGTGTAGTGCCTGTGACTCAAAGTCCATAACAGCCAGGCACAATTAATCCAAAAAGCTTAGAAATGGCAACCCATTTGTTCTTTTACAACCGGTTTTCTATAATAAAAGGGGTGCTGTAGTGTATGGGCTCCTTCTTCTTTTTTCTTCTTTCTTTTTCTCCTTCCTTAGTGCCACCCAGAAGACTGCCTGGCCAGACACAGAGCACAGCGAAACTGTACAGAACTATTGAGGAAGGTAGACAAATAGTGCTGAACCTATAGGGTTATCTCACTGGTATTGCTATCGTAAAACAGAAGTATGGCCTAAGTTTGTCTGGCCATACTTCTCATATGGGTCACAGCGGCGCACTTACTTTTGCACTCCTGTGACCCAAGATCAGCTGATGCAACAGACGTGCTCCGATCTTGGAGAGTATCCCAACAATTAAGTATGGATCCTCCCAGATTCCTGAACAGCAACTGGCTTAACCTCTCAGCACACCTCTGAGAGCCTGAGCCAGCTGTTCCCACCTTCTCTTCTGCCTGGCACACCAGTGAACTCTGGTGAGGCAGAGCAGAGGGCCAGTGACCTACAGTCACTGGCCCTCTGCTCAGCGGAACAATCAGTAGTCATGTGATCACTCAGTACTCAGGTTTGGAGGCAGCAGGGGACAATGGCAGCATTGGACTGATGCTGCATCAGGTAAGTGAGTATGTATGTCTATTATTTTACATTCATGCGCTTCTCCTTTTTTTTTAAAGTTATTAATGTTGATGTAAATCGGGCATCTCTAAATGGCGGACCGCAGTTCAGATCTAAACCAAATCACTATCCCATCCAGACCTGTGGTCACGCCATTTAGGAGCCAGTTCTGTCTCCCAGCCTTAGCCACTGTCATTATTACAGCAGAGTGGAGAGCGAGAGGCACAGTAGCACTGGATGAATGGTGGGAGTGGGAGCTTCCCGAGACAACCTTCCAGATTACCCAGCAAGTGATCGGTTGCTAGGACACCAGCTTGTTAATATGCAAAGTTAACTCCGGCAGCTTCTGCTCCCACCCTCTATCCAGTGCTACTGTGATCTGAGAGGGGCAGAGGACACTACAGTGGGGGTGATGTGATGGGGCAGAGGACACTACAGTGGGGGTGAGGGGACGGGGGCAGAGGACACTACAGTGGGGGTGAGGGGACGGGGGCAGAGGACACTACAGTGGGAGTGATGCGATTGGGTCCGAGGACACTACAGTGGGGGTGATGGGACGGGGGCAGAGGACACTACAGTGGGAGTGATGGGATTGGGTCCGAGGACACTACAGTGGGGGTGAGGTGATGGGGGCAGAGGACACTACAGTGGGGGTGAGGGGACGGGGGCAGAGGACACTACAGTGGGGTTGAGGGGACAGGGGCAGAGGACACTACAGTGGGGGTGAGGGGACGGGGGCAGAGGACACTACAGTGGGGTTGAGGGGACGGGGGCAGAGGACACTACAGTGGGGGTGAGGGGACGGGGGCAGAGGACACTACAGTGGGGGTGAGGGGACGGGGGCAGAGGACACTACAGTGGGGGTGAGGGGACGGGGGCAGAGGACACTACAGTGGGGGTGAGGGGACGGGGGCAGAGGACACTACAGTGAATATGGCTGAGGATAATGCTGTGAAATGGAGTACTGTGATGAAAAGGGGCTGGGGATTGTGATCTGCAAGATGGACTGAGGACACTGATGTAAGAATAAGACTGTGATATAAGAGGGGGGCTGTAATGTAAAAGATCTGAGTCATTGGACAAACATGGGATTTGGATCTCTGCGGGAAGAAAGTTTTACTGATCAGACCTGGCTGACCATTGGAAATTGTTATGCATGTTTCTTTTGTGCGTATTCAATTGGCCATTTGTTTTTTCTTTTTTGGTAAATCTTGGGTAATGCACTAGGCATTTGTGCCCCCTGTGTTGTGTTTTTTCTTTTGATCTGATATAAACTGATGTAACCTGAACTGAACTTAACGGAATTGAAAACTTATGTGAATGGAACTGAAAATGGATGTGCAAACTGATGAAGAAAACCAATTCATCATTTTTTTTTTTTTTTTTTTTCTGAGCAAAAAAAGTGCAAAAACGGATGATGCGCACATGAAAGGGCCCCATCAAATATGTCATAAAGGGACATGTTGCATCCCCTTGTTCCAAATTGCTAATAGGCATTATTAGCATACATGCATACATTTTTTTTTTTTTTTTTTTTTTTTTTTTTTTTTTCCCCACCATCAAGATGTACATGACATTTTGCTGTTGCTAGCTACCATGTGACTTTAGAAAGCCATCACATCCTGTGCTTTCAGTTATTTGCTGAGTAGATAATCTCTTGACCTCAGGGCTGTAAACTTCCCCACTCTCTGCAATCTGGTGGGTCCATAAAATAGCAGATCTTCTTTTTACTGGTCTTGTCTTCAGTGTTAGTGAGTAGAATTAATGGCAGTGTGAAAAAATAGTGTTGCTGTATTTTATAGCCTCCTAAGTGGATATTTCTAAATGATTGAGGAATGTCGTTTTTTTTTTTTTTTATAACTTGTGTTTTCTTGTTCTGGCATTAAATGTGGGCAATATACAGTATTTCACAAGTGAGTACACCCCCTCACATTTTTGTAAATATTTTATTTATAAAATATTAATATTTCATTATCTAAGCATATAGTCTCTACCTACAGTATAGGCTGCCCCTTTCTGATGCATGTACCCCTTACAGGCTTTGCAGTTGAGATCTATGCGGCTTTCTTTTCCTGGCAATATACAGTATCTCACAAAAGTCAGTACACCTCTCACATTTATGTAAATATTTTATTATATCTTTTCATCTGAAGAAATGACACTTTGCTACAATGTAAAATAGTGAGCGTGCAGCTCGTTTAACGATGTAAATTTGCTGTCCCCTCAAAAAAGCTCAACACACAGTCATTGATGTGTAAACCGCTGGCAACAAAAGTGAGTACACCACTAAGTGAAAATGTCCAAATTTGGCCCAATTAGCCATTTTCCGTCCCTGGGTTCTTGTGACTCATTAGTGTTACAAGGTCTCAGGTGTAAATGGGGAGCAAGTGTGTTAAATTTAGTGTTATCGCTCTCACTCTCTCATACTGGTCACTGGAAGTTCAACATGGCGCTTCATGGCAAAAAACTCTCTGAGGATCTGAAAAAAAAGAATTGTTGCTCGACATAAAGATGGCCTAGGCCAGTGATGGGCATCATGGGAAATGTAGTTCCAAAACACCTGGGGTGCCAAGGTTTGCCATCACTGGCCTAGGCTATAAGAAGATTGCCAAGACCCTGAAACTGAGCTGCAGCACAGTGGCAAAGACCATACAGCAGTTTAACAGGACAGGTTCCACTTGGAACAGGCCTCGCCGTAGTCGACCAAAGAAGTTGAGTGCTCAGTATAGCGTTGCGACCTTATCCCTTTAAACTCAAACGCATATAAATTACACAGGTTCTGAGGCTAATTTAATGCAGCTAAAGCATCAAGTGAGTTTAATTGCCACCTAATTCAGCCACAGAACGTGTGTGTCAGGGCTGGCTTAGCCCTTCCTTCTCTGGGCTGGCTGCTCAGCTGTCGGCTAATTGCCAGCTCTCATCTCTCTCCAGTTACCCAGCTGTTCCTGATTCTGCTCATCTGACCTGCCTACTTAAGGGTCGGTTCACACTGGGACTTGGCCTCCTGACAAGTCGCGTCCCGTTCTGTACAATGGAACCGTTCTAATGGGAGCGACACAAGTCGCTCCGCTTTAGAAAAAGGTTCCTGTACGACTTTGGGGGCAACTTGAGGCGACTTGCATTGACTTCTATATAGAAGTCGTTTTGCAAGTCGCTGCAGCGGTCGTGTCCAGGTCGCCTGAAGCAGTCGCGCTGCAAGTCGTGCTGCCTCAGTGTAAACCAACACTGTTCGGTTTTAAAGGGATGAGGTGGTAACCCTAGCTCAGCGTCATATCCAGAGCTTGTCCTTGGGAAATAGACATATGAGTTCTGCCAGCATTGTTGCAGAGGTTGAACGGGTGGGGGGTGTCAGCCTGTCAGTGCTCAGATCACTGCATCAAATTGGTCTGCATGGCTGTTGTCCCAGAAGGGAGCCTCTTCTAAAGATGATGCACAAGAAAGCCCACAAACAGTTTGCTGAAGACAAGCAGACTAAGGACCTGTATTACTGGAACCATGTTCTGTGGTCTAAGACCAATATAAATGTATTTGGTTCAGATGGAGTCAAGCGTGTGTGGCTGAAGCCAGGTGAGGAGTACAAAGACAAGTGTGTCTTGCCTACAGTCAAGCATGGTTGTGGGAGTGTCACGGTCTCGTGTTGCATGAGTGGTGCTGGCATTGGGGAGCTACAGTTCATTGAGGGAACCATGAATGCCAACATGTACTGTGACATACTAAAACGGAGCATGATCCCTCTCGCTTCAGAGAATGGGCTACGGGGCAGTATTTCAACATAACGACCTCAAACGCGCCTCCAAAACGACCACTGCTTTGCTAAAGATGCTGAAGGTAAAGGGGATGGACTGGCCAAGCATGTCTCCAGACCTAAACCCTATTGCACATCTGTGAGGCATCCTCAAATGGAAGGTGGAGGAGTGCAAGTTCTCTAACATCCACCAGCTCCGTGATGTCATCATGGAGAAGTGGTAGAGGACACCAGTGGCAACCTGTGAAGCTCTGATTAACTCCATGCCCAAAGGGGTTAAGGCAGTGCTGAAAAAATGGTGGCCATGCAAAATATTGACGCTTTGGGCCCAATTTGGATGCTTTCACTTAGGGGTGTACTCACTTTTGTTGCCAGCGGTTTAAACATTAATGGCTGTGTGTTGAGTTATTTTGAGGGTACAACAAATTTACACTGTTATACAAGCTGTACACTCACTATTTTACATTGTAGCAAAGTGCCATTTCTTCAGTGTGTCACATAAAAAGATATAATAAAATATTTACAAAAATATGAGGGGTGTACTCACTTTTGTGAGATACTGTGTATGGGCACATTCTTCTAGTTTTTGGGTTAAAATATGTAACTCTCTATGATTAAAAATATGACTTAAAATTTCATATATACTGTATTTAGGGCGGTATTCATAGGTGTTACTTGTGCATTTTTAATGCATGACTTTTGCTGCATTATGTTGCTTTTTTAAATGCATGCTAAAATGTAGCAAAACACCATAGGCATAGACCCTGCAGTAACCTCTTGCCGACCATGTAACACACATGTGTGGTGGCAGGGAAGGTGGTCCGTAAGGTGCAGTACACACCAGAATGTCGTGCGGGAAACCTGCACTTGCGATCTGCAACAGGTATCAGTGCAATGCTAGTGACACCCCAAACACAGGTCCGTATCCTGCAGTCAAGCTACTCTGTGTTTTTTGTAAAATAGTACATGCTCTACTTTTGCTGCTGTCTGGCGCAATTTCATCACTTTCTAATGAATGGGCTGAAATAACACTGCTCCCGTATCACGTGTGAAACGCACAGGATTACCCAGCATGTTCCCATACATTCATGGTGTGAACTGGCCCTAACACAAATATTCCACACATATGCACTCATTGTGGCCAAGGTTTCTGCACTGAGAGTGCGCTTACTGATCGTTATTACCAGCACAGTGACAAAGCCATCACAGACAGCTCCTGGTCTCTAATTGTGATTGGGGGCCGGTGGGCCCAGCTCCTTTCATGGGAACACTGGGTGGGTTTAATTTACTAAAATTGGAGAGTGAAAAAATCTGGTGCATGATGGCTAATCGGCTTCTAACTTCAGCTTGTTCAGTTAAGAGCTTTGACAAACCTGAAAGCTGATTGATTTCTATGCAGAGCTGCGCCAAATGTTGCACTCTCCGGTTTTAGTGAATGAACCCCCTGTGACTGACGACCACGGTGATCACAAAGTCCACCCAACATTAAGACCCAGTTAAAGGACCGTCGGGATGGGGGTAGGAACGGGTTAAAGATGTACACCTAAAGACATGCTTTTTATGATGCAGTAATGAAAATCTAGCTTTACTGTATAAATGCAATCGTTCAAAGTGTGTGCGCATTTTGGGGAGAAAGATCAGAGGGCCTTGGGAGATTATCTAAATCCCATGTAACTCTGGATCCAAGTACCTCTCTGACCAGCATAATAAATTCCTCTCAGTATTCCTTTAGTGCAGTCATTTGCATCAGGATTATACTGCATTCAATTCCTCCCTTTAACTTCTTCTTAGGACTTTGTTCCAGCGATGTTACACATTAAAGTGAAACGAGTGACCTGCATAGAGGTTTCCTATCTTGCTCTATCATGAGCGGAGTTGTTGCATCACTTTCACTGGAATCCCATAGTGTGGTATTAAATTACTGCTGAATTGTCTGTCCCTTTTTACATGTCCTACAAAACCACGTTCAGCCATGCCCTTGAACTGTCTAATAAACACGTTTTCATTAACGTTAATGGTTTATATGTATTTTATATTGCTTGCATTGGTATTGTTTTTGCTTTATTCACACTAGTCCCTTTTATGCAATGTTGCCCAACGCAGACACCATGCAAAGACGAGGTAATTTAAAGATCCTCAAATCAGTTTAGTTCACACCATTCCGCTGCATTGATGTGTGCTGAAATAAAGGTAGGACGTGCTGTACTTTTGCTTTCATCTTGCAAAGGTGCTTTAAACCGCAGTCAATGGCTTGGTATTTTGGACAGCTATTTAGCCAAGATAAATTCCCAAAACACTCCCTGTCAGGGGTACTTGAGGATTGAGACTGAGAACCACTGTGCTAAAATGGAAAATTGAATACTTACCTCCAGGGGCATTGCTAGATCTACAAAAGATCAGGGACTAGAGTCCATAGCTAATAGTAAAGAAAGTCATACGCTTGGGCGGGCATACACATGTATATAATGTGTGTGTGTGTGTGTGTATATTATATTATATATATATATATATATATATATATATATATATATATATATATATATATATATATATATATATATATATATATATATATATATATATATATATAAAATAAATAATATATTTTCGTTACATATGAGAGCAGATCCAAGGGCCCCCTTCTTACATCAGGCTGCCCAGAGAGCCTCCGCCTTACTTCAGGGGGGCTGCGGTTCCCAGCCATTGCATTGCCCGGCAGATTGGTATGGAAGCGGACGTAGGGACAATGATTAAATTGTCGGAGCTGCTGAATACAGATCAAGAACTTGTGCCTGATAACATGAACTAGTCATGTTCCTCCTCTGGCCACCAGCTGAGCAGATGGAGTCCGGAGCCAACCCTAGGTAAGAGACTCTGGGCTATGGGCCCCAGATTCGGGTCTATAGTCCCAGTAGCCATCCCCTAGCGGTGCCACTGCTTACCTCCTGGTGCCTATCCATGGCAGCATACACACAATCCATGCATATGCTACCATGAAGGCACCAGGAAAGTAGCTTTTAGCCCTTGTACACACGGTCGGAGAATCTGTCGGAATGAGTCTTATCGGACCGCGTCGTCAGATAATCCGACTGTGTGTGGTATGCATCGGACTGATTCCGTCCGAATCTCCGTCCGATCCAAATTTCCAACATGTTGGAAATATTTCCCGTCCAACTGGGCCGGACGGACCTAATCCGATCATGTGTAGAGCATTTTGATCGGACCAAGTGCCACGCATGCTCAGATCAAATTCCTACATCAAAGCTATTGGCTACTAGCCTGAATGTAGTCCCATCGTAACGAAATTACGTCATCACGTTCTGAAAGATCGGATTTTTCGACAACTTGGCCCGACCGTGTTTATGCAACAGTTTCGGACACAATCCGTCGGACTAAATCTGACGGATTTGGTTGGCAAAATCTCCGACCGTGTGTACGTGGGCTTAGACAAATCACACCTTTTTGTTTTGCCATGCCAATCAGTTTAGTTAAGCTGCAGCTGGGAAATCTGTTACATGAAAATTGTTTGGGGGGGAAGGTGTAAAATGCATTACTTGGATTGAGCATGCATAGTTACATAGTTAGTAAGATTGAATAAAGACACCAGTCCATCCAGTTCAACCTGAGTGAGTGTCTACAATTGTCCCTATCCCTGTACATTGTACATCACATCCTACACTCCTACCCTCAAGGAGCCCACAATCCAAGGTTGCCATTCATATACTAGGGCCAATTTTGGACAGAAGCCAATTAACCTACCTGCATGTCTTTGGAGTGTGGGAGGAAACCGGAGTACCCAGAGGAAACCCACGCAGGTACAGGGAGAACATGCAAACTCCAGGCAGGTAGTGTCATGGTTGGGTTTTGAACCAGGGACCCTTTTTACTGCTAGGTGAGAGTGCTACCCACTACACCACTGTGCCGCATCTGCAAGACAAATTATTAACAACAATAAAACATAAAAAATTGCTACAAATTTTATTGATCAACAAAACAGGACTTGGAAAAGAGCAAGGAAAGCAAAAAACACATGTATGTTAATTTGAGACACTAACAGAATATAGTTTTGAGGTCTGACCATTTTGCAGAGAAAATTAACAGGAGTTAAAAGAACAGAGTCTCTTAAGGATTTAAACATTTAGTAGTCACAACTAGGGATGAGCTCAGGCATGTTCGCACACTCCACACGCAGAACCCGCCAGGAAGTCACCACGGCGCTGCACTAATCACAGGCAGTGAGACATTTCCCGATTTCTGCAGCCACACATGGGGAAATGTCTCACTGCCTGTGATTGGCGCAGTGCCGCGCCGACTTCCTGGTGGGCTCTGCACATGGAGTATGTGAACACGCCCGAGCTCATCCTTGGTCACAACAGCTTGAGGAAGAGTTTGCAAAATAATGCAGCACAGACAAATCAAAGTGAAATTAACAACCTACAAACACAGATTGACATCAAAAATATTTCAGTGAAAACCCCTTTAAACTAGAGGGTACAAGGTGCTTTGTGGTTGGTATTGGGCTGAGCCCAACATGCCCCAAAGGCAGACAGCTATGTTGAGTGCATGGTCTTGTAAGGTTCAGAAGGGGGTTGGGAGATCGCTCTTCTTGCCCCTTTCCTGGGTGACCCTTTTGTATGCTCTGAAAAAAGATGTGGTTTGGATTGGTGAAGGCAGCTCACAGCCTTTTGAGAATGGAGTGGAGTGTGGAGTTCCTCTTTAGAAGCAAAAGTTAGCCCATGGAAATCCAAAGGGTTAGAGGGGAGACAAGAGCATTGGAGAATGAAGTGTGGAGTTCCCCTTTTAAAAGCAAAAGCTAGCAAAAGGAAATCCTATGCATTAGAGGGGGGAAGGTTAAATGCCCATTTTAGGAGGAGTTAGAGGAGTGAGTCTTTTTACATAATTTTACCAAGATGCATGTCACATGTTGGCAACATAACATGCTAACGTGGTCCGTGTGCTAATCTCCTTAGAAAAATACATAAACGTGAACCAGCGTTGACCATTTTTTTTTTTTTTTTTTTTTTTTTTTTAAGTTTAGAGGTGCGTACGTTCAACCCATGCAATGCAAAATGACCATGTAAAAAGTCTGCAACAAAAATGTAAAGTAAAATAAATAAGGTGGTAAATTTTATTTTTTGCATCTACACGCTCATTATTGGAAAAATCGGTGAAAATCCAATGATGGAGCTCCCTAAAATGAAAATACGGTATATAATTACCTCCCATGCTGCCCACACTGGCACACCCCACTCTAATCTGGGGAAACTTATTTAGAGCAGCGATTCTTAACCAGGGTTTTGCGAATCCTAGAGTTTCTCCCGAGGTTGCTAGGGGGATCCTTGAGTTTTGGCTGATTGACCTTCCATTTGATGGGGTCTTCGTAGTTCCAGGATTAAAGGGCAGAACACGGGCCAATCAGGTGGTATTGGCCGGTTCAATAGAAATCAGTTCACATTCGGGCTGTGTGTACGGCAGCCGGACCGACAGACACTAGAAGATCATCCGGTTTTTGATGCAGTTGCATGCTCAAAAAAGGTGTGCTGATCAGCATTTGATTAGCGCTTTCATCCAATGGTTCAGTGCGGTGCAATTTGATCCCATTCATTTTTAATGGGCTCAATTCGCACTAACTACACTGCACCAAATGTAGTACATGCACTACTATTGGACGCTCACTGCGTTTGCATCCTGTGTTTTGGGCCTTCATTAAGTTTACATTGCTTTCTTGACATGGGCACTTCCTAATTGGCTGTCCAGCAAAGGGGTCTTATTGGGTTCCTGAAGATATGTTGCAGTGCAAGGACCAGTCAGTAAGGGGTGGAGAATGTAACACTGAATCCTCGTCTCCTCTTCTGGAAGAGCTACTGGTGAGAGACATGTTGCATTGTGATAATGCAGTCCCGTTGTTTTGAATGTGCTCTCAGCCCTTAGGCTGGGTTCACACTGGAGCGGCTACGAGAACCGGATGTGATTCGCACCGCACTGCAGTGCAAATCACTTCCGATCTCTGTGCGATGCGAGTTCAGCCATACAGATAGTATGGCTGAATTCGCATCGCACCCGCCGCAAACTCGCACAGGACCCTTTTTTTGGTCCGCAGCAGAATCGGATCGCATGGGTGTTCACACCATGCGATCCGATTCCTGTCCGAGTTTGCAGTTTGCACTGCGATATGCGAACTAATCTGGGGGTGTCATTAAGGTTTCACTTACACTCCGAGCAGTCCGCATAGGGCAGTGTGAACTGCCGGCGGGAGGCATGCGATGCGGGAAAACGCCCGGGGATTCGCGGCGTTCCCGCATCGCTTCAGTGTGAACCCAGCCTTAGGCTGCATTCACACCTGAGCGTAGCATTTGCAAGCAGAAAAAACGCGATTTTGCAGCGTTTTTTACCACGATTCGAGGCGGTTTTCTCTGCGATTCGCTGCGTTTTTTACCGCGATTTTGTGCAGGGCAAAAGGTCACCAATGTTAAGAAGAAAAACGCCCAAATCTGCTCAATTTGAGCGACAAAAAAGGGTCCAGAACTTGTTTGAGCTTCAGGCGTTCGGCTTCAGGCGACATGGAGTGGAGATGTGAACCATCTCCATTGAGAATACATTTTTTCCCCTCCAGCGTTTTGCAGCTTCAGGCTTCAAGCTACAAAACGCTCAGGTGTGAATGGGGTCTAAGGCTGGGTTCACACTGAAGCGATGCGGGAACGCCGCAAATCCATGGCGGGTTCCCGCATAACTGCCCTATGCGGACTGCTGGGAGTGTCAGTGAAACGTTAATGACACCCCCAGATCAGTTCACATATCGCAGTGCGATCTACAAACTCAGACAGGAATCTGATTCTGCTGCGGACCAAAAAAAGGGTCCTGTGCGAGTTTGGGGCAGGTGCGATGCGAATTCAGCCATACTATCTGTATGGCTGAACTCGCATCGCACAGAGATCGGATGTGATTTGCACTGCAGTGTGGTGCGAATCACATCCGGGTCTCCCAGCCGCAGCAGTGTGAACCCAGCCTTAATGAGAAAATATTTTTTTTCTTGATAACCCATGACTCCACAATGCACAGCGAATTAACATCTGTGTGTTGATGTGCATTGCAGTAGTGCATGATTTATCACCTGTTTCTATGATGCACAAGTATGAATCCAGCCCTAAACCTTTACAGTAATCAGAAATATGCTAAAAATGTCAAACTTTGTTTCAAGTTGAGGAAAGTGGGATAATAGTGCTTGACCTATAAGGTTACCTTATTGCTATTCCTAATTTTAAAGTATTGCTGTTAACCACTTAAGCCCTGGACCATTTGGCTGGCCAAAGACCAGAGCACTTTTTGTGATTCGGCACTGTATCGCTTTAGCACACGCGGTCGTGTGACGTGGCTCCCAAACAAAATTGACGTCCTTTTTTTTTTTTTTTTTTTTTTTTCCCTCAAATAGAGCTTTCTTTTGGTGGTATTTGATCACCTCCTGGGGTTTTTTATTTTTTGTGCTATAAACAAAAAACAAATAATTTTGAAAAAAAAACGCATTATTTTTTACTTTTTGCTATAATAAATATCCCCCAAAATATATATTAAATAATAATTAAATAATATATAAAAAATGTTTTCTCCTCAGTTTAGGCTGATACTTTTTTTTCTTCTACATATTTTTGGTAAAAAAAATCGCAATAAGCATTTTGGTTTGCGCAAAAGTTCTAGCGTCTACAAAATAGGGGATAGATTTTATGGCGTTTTTATTCATAATCGTTTTTTTTTTTTTTTAGTAGTAGTAATGGCGGTGATCAGCGAGTTTTATCGTGACATTAAGGCGGACAGATTGGACACTTTTGGCATGATTTTGGGACTATTCACATTTATACAGTGATCAGTACAATTAAAAATGCACTGATTACTGTGTAAATGTGACTGGCAGTGAAGGGGTTAACCTCTAGGTGGCGCTGTAGGGGTTAAGTGTGTCCAAGGGAGTGATTCTAACTGGGGGGTAGGGGCTGTGTGTGACATGACTCTGGTCACCACTCCAGATCACAGGGAGCGGTGATCAGTGACAGTGTCATTGGGCAGAATGGGGAAATGCTTGTTTACATTAGCATTTCCCTGTTCTTCCTCTCCGTTTGACGATCGTGGGTATCCCTACAGATAACGAGTCCGCAGGACCTGCGATCACGCTTATGGAGCTCCCGGTGGGCATGCGTTGCTGTGCATCCCACAAACCGCTTCTTAAAGGGCAACGTACAGGTACGTTAATCTGCCTGTTCTTGCCCTTCTGCCGCAGTATATCTGTGTGAGGCGGTCGGGAAGGGATCGATATACTGTAAATCTGGTTCCCAGGCAGGCGGCCTCTACACCCCCTTGGCTTGTAGTGTAATGTAACAAAAATGGAAATTGAAGTGCCACATCACTGCTAAGAGGGCCAGATACAACTTTTATTTCCGTAAAAGTCAGGGGGACAATCCAAAGAGTATCCCAACATTTATTTTATGTAAATACAAGCAAAGACCTTGGCAGCCGTGTCAAACCAGCTGCTTACAAGATCTGTGCAATCACACTGGAAAAAATGACATCAAGCCCCCGTTCACATCGGCTCTTTTTGACAGGTCAAATCGCAGCCTACTGCCTGCAATGGGAGCGTCCCAATCGGTGTGACCCCAACTTTACATCACCTGCACGTTCCTGCACTACTTTTGGCCACTTCAAGGGCAACTTCAATAGACATCTGTGTATGAACCTGCACAGATGTCTTTCAAGTCACCTCCGAAGTTGGACTAAAATGTGGCTTTGAAATCGTGCGAGTTCAGATAAAGTTGCATGATTTCAAAGCTGTGCTCATTGTGAACGAGGGCTAAAGGTATGGTTCACTTCAAGTCACTTCATTTTGTTTTCAATCAAGCCCTGATGAAGAGGGCATGCTGGACTCCCAAAACACTGGCTACTCTAGATTGTCCATCTGACTTTAATTGGAATAATGTTGTTAAACCTTTAGTAGTGGTGTGATACTTCAATTAATTTTTTTATTTTATTTTTTTACATTACAAGCTTTGTTTCACAGTCAGTGCTACATTGAAATTAGATTAGGAGCACCAAGGTTTTCTATTTTACTCAAATATGACATAATATTCACAACCTCATGTCAACCGGACTCCCCAAATGCTTTACCCAATTTGAAAACTGGTCTTCCTCCTTCCTCCTTCCTCCTTCTCTTATCATCATCATCATCATCCTCCTTATCATCCTCTTCCTCTTTTATCATCCTCTTCCTATTCTCCTCTTATCATCCTCTTCCTCTTCACCTCTCATCATCTTCCTCCTTTTCCTCCCCTTCAGCATGGTTGCCCATGGTTCTTGGGCTTCAGAGCATTCTCCTCCTTCCCCATACCTTTACTGAGGCGAGTGCCTTTGTTGGCAGCATTTTTCCCTATTGGCCCATCTTCTGAATCTTACCGATGATAGAAATGTGCATTTATTTTTACCTTTTTTATAACTTGTGACGTAATTTGATGTTGCCTCCACATTTTGGTGGACTTGCTGCTATGTACTTGCCTCTGCTACTTTTTTTTATATTACACTTTTCTGTACATTATGATTTCTACAAGTTAAAACTTGAAAAACCGAATAAAACTTTTGGGGAAAATAAAGGCTGACCGAGTGCAGGAAACGTTGGTCATTGCTTGATTGCTGGCTCTCAACTGAAAGGACTGAGCTGATGCTGGTGAAGAAGGGCGATCTGGTTGTCGGCAATGATCCTTGGAAGCTTGGGCCTGTGTACATACCCATCCTTGTATCGCCAGGAAGGCTTAGCCACAGAAAACCTCAAATGAATTTGTGTATGTTCATGAAAAGATAAGTAGATGAAAATAATACAATGTACTAATCTAAAGCCAGAAAAGCAAGTAAAGGTACAAGGATGCTGATTGTATATGAACAGAAGGTTACAGGCATTGACAAGTGGGGGAGGATAGGAAAAAAGAATGTATAGTGTTGTGCACTCTTGCAGATGAAGGCAATTTTAAATCTTTCATAGGTCTGATGTTCTGCTTTTGAAAATAATAATCTGCTGGGACACATTAACGTGGAAACCTGAGCTCCAGGCTGACCAGGAGGCTTGGATGAGGAGTTGGTTTTCTCAAGGGGACAGAACATTTACATTTCCAGTTAGCCTCTGCAGCAGACTGGTTGGTTGGTCTAAACATGGCTTACAAATTTCTAGTTAGCTGATGGTTTGGTTGACTGCTATCGTTGTCAAATGATTTTCAGCCATTTTACTGGTTTTGAGAAAAAAAAAAAATTCTGGTTAATGAACTGATCATTCAAGCCAAATTTTTCTGTACGCTAGACTTGTTTTAAATGTATTACTGCTCCCTTGTATTCAAACAGGCCATAATGATTTGTAGCATTCAAATACCATTAAGGGGTTCCAGCCCTGTAAGTCATTCTGGAAACTGTTTTCAAAATGTTGCCAATATAGTGTGTTGATTATGGTAATTCTAAATGATAGCACTTACATTTTGATGCTGACTTCAGATGCAGGGGATATCCTCTTCACCCTGCCCACAGTCCATCAGTGTCCAGTAGGTTTGTTAGACCCCTTTCACGCATACAATCATAGCATACAATGCCTTGAAAACGTATTCATACCGCTTGAAATATTCTGTCATATTACAACCAAAAATGTATTTTTTGTTGGGCGGGGGGGGGGGGATTTTATGTGCTAGACCAGCATGCCCCCGGAATTGACGTCATAAAGGGGCGGGGTCACCGTGTGACATCACCCGGTGATCACACCCCATACCTATATGTCGCCGTGCACATCGCACAAGCCATTACAGTGGAAGAGTGTGCCGTGTCAACATCGGAAGAACGGAGGAGACCGGGCTCCTCCGCTAGTAAAAGAGCTGCAAGAAGACAGCAGAGGAGTCCGGGAGACGACGCTGTAGAGTGGGAGACGACGCTGTAGAGCGGAGAACTCTGAAGAAGACCCCCGATGTTGGAAGAAGACCCCCAGAGATGATTAATAAATTACTTTAACCACTTGCCGCCCACCCTATAGGCAAATGACAGCTGCAAAATGGTTTCATAATCCTGACTGGGCGTCATATGACGTCCTCAGGATTTTGAGCCGCTGCACGCCCCCGGGGGCGCAAATTGCGTTGATCGTTGTTGCGGGGTGTCAGTCTGACACCCCGCAACTACGATCTCGCTAAAGAGTCTCCGACGGAGACTCTTTACCACGTGATCAGCTGTGTCCAATCATGGCTGATCACAGTGTAAATAGGAAGAGCCGTTGATCGGCTTTTCCTCACTCGCGTCAGTCAGACGTGAGTAGAGGAGAGCTGATCAGCTGCTCTTCTGACAGGGGGGGTCTGTGCTGATCGATTATCAGTGCCCATAATGGATGCCAATTAGTGCCCACAATGGGCATCACTGGCATGCATTGTTTGGCACTGATTGGCATCCATCAGTACAAAACAATACAATGCCGCCTATCGGTGCCCATCCGTGCTGAATCAGTGCCCATCCGTGCCGACTATCAGTCCCCACCCCTTTTCCTGACCGGCCAGGCTGCGTGCTTGGATAAGGGTCTGGTATAGATTTTGGGGGGACCCTCATGCCGTTTTTTTCAGTGTAGGGGGGGGTTCCCCTTAAATCCATACCAGACCTAAGGGCCTTGTATGTTCCCAGAGGGGGAACCCATGCTGTTTTTTTATTTAAAATTTGCCGTGGAGTTCCCTCTCGAGAGCTGATTATTCTGTGGGAGGTGACATTGTCTCCTCAATATAGATGGAGATCCGACTTGGAGGCGACTTCCTTTGAAATAAATGGGTACCAGTCGCCTAGAAGTCGGATAGAAGTAGTACAGGAACCTTTTCTGAAGTCGGAGCGACTTCAGTAGTGTGCATTAGGACGCCTCTTATTCACTTACATTGTTTTTTACATGTAGCGCGACTTGAGGTGACTAGGGGCGACTTGAAGTTGGATCCAAAGTTGCCCCTGTGTGAATGAAGTCTAAGGGGTGGCTTTTTGGCAGATGCTGCAGTAGAGTCTATTAAGCCAACAGCCAAAGCTACAGCTCTCATTAATTTGGTCAGGAGAACCACTTGGCTCAAGGACTGGAATAGAGATTTGACTTCAAAAAGTAAGCTTTGTGGTATCCCTTTTTGAAGGTATTCTCATTTTTGGTACAGGTCAAAATACTGTTTTGACGCCATCTTCTCAGAAGTGGAAGTAGTTTCCTTCTAAGCACAAAAGGTTCTGATACAAAAATCCTTTTTGTGGACAATACAACAAGTCTAAATTGGGTACCAATATAGGGCAAGGAACTAAAAAAGTGGTCCTTTTTTAAAAAGGGCTAATACAGCATTTTATTCAGCCTCTCAACCTCTTAAAAAGAGTATTGCCAGGCCAAATGTGGGGAAAAGGCCATTTCTTTTCTACAGTCGGTGGGAAACGTTTTTTGAGCAGCCCATTTTTGTTCCCTAGATCATAAAAGGACACAGACCGTAGATTTCAGGTAGTCCCCATTGTTCTTATATTAAAAAAAACTGAAAGGAGACCAATTGAAATTCAAGGCTATGGCAGATATTATGCCTCATTTAGTGGAAGAGAAAGTTATTGTGGCTGTCCCATAGGATTAACTCTTTTTAATATTTTTTTGGGGTTTAGAAACCTTTGGGGAAATACAGAATGATAGGAAATCTGAAAGGAATTGGGGTGCACCTCACACTGGCAGTTTTAACCAAGCCTGGCCACAGTTCACCCTGTTGGTCCAGTTAGTTTGTGTAGCTGTAGTGCTCCAAACCTTGCCTGGAAATGTTTGTGTACCATGGCGGGGCAACTTGGAAGAGGTGGTCCCAGGCACGGTTCACTTGTGGTCTAGTGAAGTTTGCTTCAGTACCAGTGCAAACCTTGCCTGAGCACAGAACTCTTCAGTGCACAGAGCAGGTAAGTATGATGTGTGTTATTAAAAAAAACAACAACTTTACAATCTCTTTTTAATTCTAGCATCCTGGTTGAATTGAGTGACTCAAACAGTCAGAGCAGGCCTGGAGTCCTTTGACCATCATTTTATAGGCTTGTGAGGTTTACATACAAAAATTATGTTCTGCACTCCTGCGACTTGCTTTCCGCTGACAGTGAGCTAAAGACGTTGTCGGCAGACGTCACTGAGCCGGGCTAAACTCGGGAAAGATCCAGAGTTCACAGTTGCGATCCAGCAAGCCTCTGAGAGCCTGAGCCAGCTGCTCCCGCCCCCTGCACAGCCCTGGCGCTCTAGTGAGCATTAAGGGGCAGAGCAGAGAGCCCGTGACTGACTGACAGTCTGCTCAGTGAAGACTGAGAACTGAGCGATCAGTTGTCTTTGATCACTCAGTTCTTAGTCTCAGAAGCGTCAGGGTACAGATGCAGCATCGGTAAGTATGAGGCTGGGTTCAAACTGCAGCACAGAGCGGCTCACAGCTGGTGCATCCCTGTTCACCATTTCAGGTCCGATTTCAGACCAACATTTTGGATGAATTCGGACCTGAAATGGACCAGAAGACGCACAGGGCTCCTGTGCAATTCTCACCGGAGCCGCTCCGAAGATGTATGAACTGGCTACATAGAGAGCCAGTTTCTATATCAAACAAAAAAGCAGTTAGAGAATTTTCGACCAATTAGTACCATCCTTGGGTTCGCTGTGAAACTTTGGGGAAAACCGGACAAATGTTCGCTCCATATTATTTTCTGATGGTGTGTAACCAGCCTAAACCTGAATAGTATGCTTCTAATTTAGTAAGCAATATTAAGCGAGTTTCAATTAAAATGTTCGCTAATAGAGGACATCTTCAAAACCCTTACTAGTTAACCATTCAGGAAAATAGTGTGTTTTTTCACAAAAATTTAAAGCACAGTCCCCAAGGAGTAAATAAAAGCAATGCTATACATATGTTAGGAATGAAGCTGACGCAGATGCTCCTCCTACCCTTCACTCCTCGTGGTCAATCAATGATTACAACAATACTTCCTATTAGGAATTCATCACATAATGAGTGAACAGCTGGCTGCTGCACTCAATGAAAAACAAAAATAACGCACACATTTTACCAAATGGTAAATAAGGTGTTTTTACAATGGTCCTAAAAATCTGCATACATCCAGTGAGAGAATTAGATTAGGGGTGGGTTATAATATATATTTTTTTTATTTGGAATATATAAAATGTATATTCAGAATTCATTTTAAAATAAGTTATCAATTCATAAAATATTTATTAACACAGTTTTTTTTTTTTTTTTTTTTTTAAATAAGAACATCATGAAGTTCATTTAAAAGGCCAGTTTTTGCCATTTGGAAGCTCTTGTTGTGGAAGGCCCCATTCATACTTGTGTATTTTTTAGGTGCAGTGAGTTAAAAAAATCTGCTTGCTTATTCAGGGCTTTATTTACTAAAGCTGGAGAGTGCAAATCAGTCTCACTTCTGCAAAGAAACCAATCCGCTTCCAGGTTTTTTGCCAAAGCTTAATTGAACAAGCTGAGGTTAGAAGCTGATTGGTTTCTATGCAGAAGTGAGACTGATTATGCACTCTACAGCGTTAGGGTTCACACTGGTACGACATTCGCTCCGACATTGTGAGCTCATGTCGTACGACGTGTGTAAATCAATGGTTCCCTAATGAGAGCCATCTTAAAGTGGTTGTAAACCTAGTTACTCCACTTTTACCGACAGGTAAGATAAGGCTTACCAGTAGGTACTGGAAATATCTCCTAAACCTGTACGGTTTAGGAGATATTTACCTTATGCGCTTGCGACGACGTCATGGGCGCATGCGCACTGAAGAAAGAGCACGAACATGCTGTTTCTAGAGGGCCCGTGCCGTGACCGGCGGCTCCCACGAATCCAACCACAGAGGGGTGAAGATGATGGATGTGGCCACCAGTGGGGACATCACGGGCTTCGTTTGCAGGTAAGTGCACCATAATGAGCTAGTATGCGATGCATAATTGCCCATTATGCTTTTACTTTGCAGGGGAAAAAAGAGGAAGCAAAACCCATCAGGGTTTACCTCCTCTTTAAGGCCTGATTCACACGTATGCATTTTTAGTGCTTTTTGCATTTTGCAGATTTGCACTACAGTCCATTTAACATGGATTCCTATGGAACACGTTCTGTGGTGCAAATCTGCAAAATGCAAAAAGCACTAAAAATGCATAGGTGTGAATCAAACCTAACTGGTCTGACACAAGTCGGGTCCGACTTTGAAAAAGGTTCCTGCACTACTTTGGTCCGACTTTAGTCTTACTTTAGCCCACTGAATATCATTGAATTCGGATCCTTGTCCTAACCATCCGACTTGTGGCATCCGACATTGGGGATTACAGCTAAAGTAAAAGGAATTTATGTCACGTTGGGATTGTTTTGATTGTTTTGGTCAAAGGACAAGTCGGACTGTCTCAAAGTCAGAGCAAAATTGTATCCTGCTCATTCAAGTCAGATAGAAGTAGGACCGAAGTGGGACCGATGTCGCAGGGCAAAGTAGGATGATAGTTGTACAACAGCCTTGTCCTAAGAGTGTGAACACGGCCTTACTAAATAAATCCCAGAGTCCATTGGTAACGTGCTTAAAACACACCCGACGGTGTGCTAATTATCTTAAGTGACTGTATGTATTGAATGAAGCATACATTTATTCATCCAAAGAAGTCGCCACACTCCAACATTTCTTGCTAAATCTGGGAAAGTATTAATGACAGTACATCAGTGTGGATTGTACAGATAGAGCAATACGTTTTGGTGTGTGGTGACTTTGGATGAATAAAAATGTATGTGTGTAGACCTATTTATAATTGAGTGCATATACAGTGGAACCTTGAATTACGAGCATAATCCGTTCCAAGAGAATGCTTGTAATCCAAAGCACTCGCATATCAAAGTGAGTTTCCCCATAGAATTCAACGAAAACGAAGATAATTTCTTCCACATTGACTTCTATTGTCTGCAGTACCGCATGTGGCCAGAGGTGGGGGGGTGCACGCCGGGGAGACTTGGAAATACTCGAGACCTCTCGGATGTACTCGGAAAGGCTCGGGAACCAAGCCGAATGGCTCCGAGTTTCACCGGCGCCCCTGCACCTCTGGCCAAATGCAGTGCTGCACACAAGCAGAGGCTTGAATCCTGCTCGTGTTGCAAGACAACATTCGCAAACCAAGTCAGGATTTTAAAAAAATAACTCTTATTGCTAAACACTTGTTAACTGTTACATCACAATTTGAGTTATTACTGTAGTTTATTTACCTAATATTGCATTTTAAGAGTTTATTCACATCACATGCGTTGGGCTGGTCAATGCAATCCTAATGCAAGGACAAGGCAAAAGCTTTCTCTCCTATTTTGTCAAATACCAATGTCCTGAATTGGTGTGAGATGAAAAAAAGCTAATTTCAGCACATTGTGACACACTGCAGTCTGCTTTTTCTGAATAAAAACACACAATAAATAGCAGTGCATGCCTAATGCATGACAGCACTCATCATCAGCCCATAATAATGTATATCTGAGGATACATGCTCTGTGGTGTTAGAGACCTTAAGGAAACCCATGATTTCTGCTAGTAACAGTGGGGTGGTTTAAGGGCACAAGTCAGATAGACATGAGTATAGTGATCCTCTGCTTGTAACAGTGCGTATAGTGTCCAAACCCAAAATACAGGAAGTGAGTGAACCCAAATCCAAATAAAAATGCAAAGAATCGCACCAAAAAACAAAAGTTATTAAAATCACACCAAAGTCGCACCAGAATGTAGTTATCGCATAGAAGTATATACATATAGTGTCCCAATCATAAATCAAGGTGTATATAAACCCAAAATGCTGAAAAACGCAACAAAATTAAAAATTACACAAAGATGCAGTTTATCGCACCGTGTACAGAAAATACATAGGTGCATTCATCCCAATGAAGGTAACTGTTCCTGTTTAGAGGAGTTGTAGCAGGTGACTTTAGTGATAACCTAATCTTGACAGGTGACTTGCGTGCTCCCCCTCATGGGTCCCCACTCACCAGATCCTACTACCCCTACAGGGGTAATGCGCATGTATCTCCTTAGATTGGCAGGTAACGACTGGTGTCAGCCTTTGCAGTTCCTCAAGCAGCCTTGGGATATCCGGGTTGTGATAGATGCAATTTTCATAATCCTCATAAAAAAGAGAAATTGGCTCCCATAGTGCAGTATAAACAAAATTTAAAAGATTATTAAAAAAGTATAAAAGCAAACAGACAAAAAATGCAGTTCATGCAGCGTAATGTCTAGTCCCATAAGGGCTGCACTTGCCGGTATAAAGCATAGGCAACCGAGCTATAGGTGGACAACATGCACTCTGGTTGCGTTCCACCCACTCGCTCAGCTTCCTAGAAGTCACGTGATGTGCGTAGTGACTCTGTATGCGTTTCGTCATAGGTGTCTTCAGTGGCGATCGCCTAGGCCAGGATACAGCGTACAGCGTTGGTACCGGCTATTTAAAATGTTACATCTAAATATGTACAGCATATAAGTTTGATTTGTACACATCTATATGCACACTATAGTAATCAATGAGAACACAAACACACCGCACTGTGTTTTAGTTGCATACAGAAAATGCAGGACACAGCTGCCCGCATGGCGACAAAGATCTGCGTATTTTACATGTGTATGCACAAAAACGCACACAAACGCATAAGCCTTTAGAAGACTTGTAAGTGTACGGATCTAAGCGTGTCTCAACACAAGTACTTTAAGCATGTATATTATGCCAGTTCGCACAGCAAGAACCTACATTGTGTGCAGAAAATATGCTTATGCCTGTGTGAATTATGAATTATCATTCAGATGAACCCAAAGACCCATCCTGTGTGCTGAGCAGCTGCACCTATATCCAGCTCAAAGCTGCGCACAGACAGCCTCTAGAAATGGATGCAGGCACAGCAGCTGCATGTACACAGTCAGAATGTCAAAATCTGATATTTAGGCAAAAGCACGGACCTGAAATCAGACAATATGCCTTTAGAACTGTGCAGCTGCTTCTGCCCGCCAGGTTGACGGGTCTCCGTACCTGTCTGAATGAGCCCTTAGGTGTTTAAATTCTTCTAAATGCTTATGCATTTAGGTGTGCATGCATTTATGTGCGTACATGCATAAAATATGCAGGCCTGTGTGGCTCTGGACGCAACTGTGTCCTACTCTTCCTTTTTTTTTTTTTTTTTTTTTTTTGTGTGTGGCTAAACATGGCGCACATTTTTTGCATGTAGGATCAGCTAAGTGTATGGCCCCTTTCACACGAGGTGGACTCCTCTTCCACGGAGTCCGCCTCTGTCCGCCGGCTCAGCGGGAGATCTCTCCGTTGATCTCCGCTGAGCCGGCGGATGACAGGTCCCCCTCCGCTCACTGAGCGGGAAGGGGCTTGTCCAGCGTCGCTGGTCTCTACGGAGAGATCTGATGAAAACGGCATGTCCGTTTTCATCAGATCTCATCCGATCCGCCAGCGACGGATCTGGATGTAGGGCCATCCGTCTGCTTTTAGTGGATCGGACCGGGTCGAATGTCAGCGGACATGTCACCGCTGACATCTGTCGCTCCATAGACCAGCATGGAGTGCGCGTTCAGGTCCGTCATCAAAACTGACAGATGGACCTGAACGGTCCGTCAGTGTGAAAGGGGCCTAAGGGTTTAATAATTACTATCCTGGTGCAGTGTAATGATGGCAGCTGGTCGGCAAGCGGTTAAGCACCATTAGGCTTCCGATGGGGGGTGAGGAAGTGATGCGACTCCTCGTCGCCTGTTTTAATGCCATTTTTGCCAACAAACATGCCACATCCACATGCATTTCATGTGCTTGCAGGGCATTTGCGGTGCTTCTTTATTTACTTGAATGTGTAGTGTTCAGTGAGCTTTCTGACCGGAAGTGGGGTGAACTTTGCCACTGACATGAAGGGAAGCATCGGTTCCACGGCCTGTAAACACCCCCATCTGCAGGCTATTGTCGCTTAAGGAGGGGCGGGTGGCAAAAATGAGACTCAACCATGCATTTTTGGCATCCCCCCCTCCCCCCGCCGCACATCTGAGCCTAGTTTCACACTGATGCGATGCGGGAACCAGAGTGATTCCAGTGCCGGTTCCCGCATCGCATTTCTCCCACAGGCAGTTCACACTGCCTTCTGCGAACCACTGTGAGTTTTTTAAATGACACCCCCAGATTGGTTCACGGAACGCAGTACGAACTGTGAACTCGCACAGGAATCGGATCGCATAGGTGAGAACACCCAAGCGATCTGATTTCAGTGGGGGGGGGGGAATAAAAAAAAAAAGCCCCTGCACTTTTTTTCCTTTTGAATCTAGTGCGAGTTCAGCCATACAACTATAAGCCCTTGTACACACGGTCGGAGATTCCGACGGAATGTGTCCGATCGGAGCGTTTTATCGGATATTCCGACTGTGTGTAGTCTGCATCGGACTGTTTCTGTCGGAATATCCGTCGGACCAAATTTTCCAACTTGCCGGAAATATTTTCCGACAAAATGCTCCGATCGGACATACTCCGATCATGTGTAGAGAATTTCGATCGGACAAAGTGCCACGCATGCTCAGATCAAATTCCTACATCAAAGCTATTGGCTACTAGCCTGAACGTAGTCCCATCGTAACGAAATTACGTCATCACGTTCTGAAAGATCGGATTTTCCGACAACTTTGGCCGACTGTGTGTATGCAACAGTTTCGGACAAAATCTGCCGGATTTGATTGTCGGAATCTCCGACCGTGTGTACAGGGGCTAAGGCTGAACTCTCATCTCGCAGACATCGCCTGTGATCGGTACCGCAAGTGCGGTTGCAAATCACATGCGATGTCTGTGTTCGCAGTAGTGTGAACCTGGGCTAAATGAGGTGATTAGATGCGCACAAAACTATACGCTGTGCAGCATTTTTTTTATGTCCGTGTGAATAACCATTTTAATTTTTTTATTTTTTATCTGAACAGCAGTGCAAGAATATTTTGCAGAAATTGGCCTAATGCATCGATGTCTTGCAATATTTAGGACTGCTGTAACACCTTTTCCACATTAGGATTTGTACACATTTATAATACAGAAATTGTATTGTTAATGATTGTTGTATTTCCGCCAATTAACAATAATAAAAAAAAATTGTAGAAGAAGAAAAAACTGTTTTAGGACTGAACGGAGAACAACAGATGGCTAAATGAGCCTTGAGATTCTTCTAAGAGTAGGAAGACGTCTAGGGCGTGTTTTTCTTTCTATGGTCTAGGTGTAAATAATGGTTAATTGCTTTAGCAGTATCACACGGGTTTCCTTAGTCTTCTGGGTGACTGGATCAATGACAAGAGCCTTATTGTGTTTGATCTGATTTTCAGTTTGCTAGTCGAGTCTGAAGCAAGGTGGAGTCTGATCGGGGAGGGGATGGCTGTCACAGAGCAGGCAATGGGGTTGGGTACTGAAGGACAGAACATTTTTAATTGCTTCTCCCTGCATCAGCAGCATTCTGGGACTTGCTTACGCTCCGAGCATCCCTGGTCACATGAGTGTGAATTTTCTCTTCTCTTCATTAGTCAGCCATTTTGGTCAACACCCTACTTACTGCGCACAACCAATCCTACAAGATCACAAGTGCCTGGGCTGTGCAGACCTGCTGCCCTCTTTGGATTCCCATATCTGTCTCCTATATACCGGCCATTCACATCACAGTGGATGCCTGCTTTTACATTTGTCACTGACTGCCTGCCTGACTAGAACAAAGGAAAGCCTTTTTTTTAATCTGGAGTTTTGCGCTTTTAGCAAGCAGCTTTGACGCATGACGATTGGCAGCAGAGCAGCAGGGGGGCGGAAGAGGCAGACGCAGGAATCCAAAGCAAGCCAAGGAGGAAGAGCATCTTTCCTTTATTGCAGAACTGAAAACAGTCCTACAGAACATTTTCTCTATTCCCTTATTGCATGCTAAGTGTGCAGCTTTCTCTAAATTCACAGCCTAAGAATAATCTCCTGGACTCTTCACGACACCTTTTTTTTAGATTTTTCTTATTTCTGATATTTTCGAGTGGTTGTTCTACCACCTGAGGCCATCATGACGGCTCTTACCCCTCAGGGCGACATGCCGACCCCCACCACGGACAAGATAACCCAGGCTGCAATGGAAACCATATACCTTTGCAAATTCCGCGTCTCTATGGATGGCGAATGGCTCTGCTTGCGTGAACTTGACGACATTTCTCTTACGCCAGACCCTGAACCTAATCCTGAAGGTATGGGCCAATTCGATACCTTGACAACATCCCACAATCCCCTGCTGTATCATTCTTCTGATCAAAAACAAACCCGGGGTTAGTTGCAAATGAGTTGCTTTCTGCTAATGCTTGGCATTTTTATTAAAATAAGCCTGAAATGTCAGTAATTGTTGTAAACGCTGCACAAACTGTTGGCGCTCTATAAATCCTGTATTATAATAATAATTGCAATTTTTTTTAATGTTGTGCCATGCAATTTTTTTTATTTAACTACAATGATATTTACATGTTTGCAGTTACTTAAGATACAAAAGCCAATAAGATTGTTCTCCACTTTTAAGTTATTTTATGTCAACTCTTCCTAAATGAGTGAAGGTCATTAGTGCGTTGGTCTGCGTCGTTGTTGTTGTTTACATGGTCGTTATTGCATATACAAGT
The DNA here is from genome assembly GCF_037356315.1 of Lithobates pipiens. NCBI lineage: Eukaryota > Metazoa > Chordata > Amphibia > Anura > Ranidae > Lithobates > Lithobates pipiens. The sequence goes on from NW_027507718.1 coordinate 250,306,381, forward strand.
GTAATACAATAGGCATTGATTCTGTTTTTATATGTTAGAATATCACTTGTATTTTCTGGAGCTATAATTCTGACTCAATAACAACCTCGTAACACTGATCCTTTATAGCAATGCTGAAATGCTGATGTTTCTATTTTGCCGTCAGTTTACAAGCATTCACCTTCATATTACCTTTTGTCATGGTTGTTGCAGTGAAATACGCCATATCATCAAGTGAGCCTTCCTTAGCAACCTACTAGGCCTGCAGGATGGAGCTGAATTGCGTGACTGCTCTATCTGCATGCAGCAATGAACTGGTTAAATGGTAATGCCTCCTCCCTTGTTGTAGAGCTCATGTCATTCTACCCAAATAGTTTGGAGACAAAAGACCCAGAGCGCATACAGAAAGCTAATGTCTGCCTGTAAATCCCTGGTTTTATATTCACCTACTTCCTTGTGATCTGTGCCCTTCTGCTATTCCATTGGAATCGTCATTGTTTTCGTGTTCTTTTTTTACTGCAATGGCAGAGCATATTCGTTTTCCTAACTTAGTGATACGAATACTAAAGTAAATAGTTATATGGGGGGAAAATAGAAAATATTTATTAACATTAATACACCCCCTGCAGCTCCTCCCCATGTAAAGTATGGGCATTTACGTAGTCGGAAGTCTACATTGACAATGTCATTGTGCTGGGTCTTGGCCAGTTCTCACTCCTTGTGAATGCTATTGGCAAGAGTAGTCCATAGCATCTGTTGGGATTCTGACTAACCCAACTGCGTAAAAAAAAGTAAAGCCTAGGGGGCCAAATGAGTGTTTAGTCTAGGGTACAAAAGTATTCACAGCTCTTCGCTTTTTCCACATTTTGTTATGTCACAGCCTTATTTCAAAATTTATTAAATTCATTATTTTCCTCAAAATTCTACAAACAATACCCCATAATGACAAAGTGAAAGAAGTTTGTTTTGAAATCTTTGCAAATTTTATAAAAAAAAAAAAAAATCACATGTACATAAATATTCACAACCTTTGCCATGAAACTCAAAATTGAGCTCAGGTACATCATGTTTCCACTGAACATCCTTGAGATGTTTCTACAACTTGATTGGAGTCTACCTGTGGTAAATTCAGTTGATTGGACATGATTTGGAAAGGCACACACCTGTCTATATAAGGTCCCACAGTTAACAGTGCATGTCAGAGCACAAACCAAGCCAATATAGTCCACGTAATTGTCTGTAGACCTCCGAGACAGGATTGTGTTGAGGTACAGAAGCATTTCTGCAGCATTAAAGGTTCCAATGAGCACAGTGGCCTCCATCATCCATCAATGGAAGAAGTTTAGACTCACCAGCACTGTTTCTAAAGTGGGCCGCCTGGCCAAACTGAGCAATAGGGGGAGAAGGGCCTTAGTCAGGGAGAACACCAAAAACCTGATGGTCATTCTGACAGAGCTCCAGCATTTGTCTGTGGAGAGAGGAGAACCTTCCAAAATGACAATCATCTCTGCAGCACTCCACCAATCGGGCCTGTATGGTAGAGTGCCAAGAAGGAAGCCACTCCTCAGTAAAAGGCACATGACAGCCCTCCTGGAGATTGCCAAAAGGCACCTGAAGGACTCTCGGATCATAAGAAACAACATTCTCTGGTTTGATAAAGCAAACATTGAACTCTTTGGCCTGAATGGCAAGATTTATAGACTTTTGAGGAAAATAGTGAATTTAATCAATTTTTGAATAAGGCTGTAATCTAACTAACAAAATGTGGAAAAAGTGAAGTGCTGTGAATACTTTCCAGATTCACTCTGTCAAACACAAGGCTTGCTGGCTGAATCCGGCCAACTATATGGTCCTTCGCACCCAGGGGAAAGAATGGAAGTGACATGTGGCCAGCCTGTAAAAGAGAGCTGAACCCTGTTGAACCCTTTACACTGCACATAGCACACACCTGAACCCTGTACTTGGTATGTAATGCACTTCTGAACTCACTCACACTCTGTGCATAGGACACCCTTGAAACTGTACATAGAGAGTCCCTGAACTCCTCACTATGCACTCCTGGTATTTATTTCCCCTTTTAGGATCTTCCCACTGTGCAATTTGGTCACACCTTTCCTTCAATGCGGTTTGGCAGGAGGGTGTGGTTGAGTTCCTGCACCTATTTTCTGAGAAAAAAAAGTTTGGATAAATTTTATATAGCCTTATGAATACAACCAGGCCCTTTGAGAGCAACGATAACGCTGATGCGGCCGTGATGAAATTGAGTTTGACACCCCCGGTCTAGGGGAAGGTAAAGGCACATTTACATACCTGATCCTCCGCTCATGCTTTGGCAGTGGATGGTCTCTCGATGCCCTTGCATCTAAGGACCCTACATCAGCCTCAATGACATTAGCGACATCCGACTTCCGGAATGCAGGGGCGAAGAGTCTGTAGGTCCAGTCTAGTAGTGCAGAGGATTGGGTAAGTAAAACTGTTTTACCTGGGCCCCCTTAGACCTAAATGAGCCGTGAACCCTTGCAAAGCTGACACAGCCCTAATGCAAGGGAGGACTTTAGACTTTTTTACTTTGCCGGAGTACAGCTTTAGGCCTGGTTCACTCTAGTGCAATTTCAGATGTGATTTGAGTCGCACAGAATCGCATGACAAGGGAATTCATTGTTTTCAATGGTGCCCGTTCACATCAATGCAACTAGGCATAGAGCAATTTTGGAAAAAGGTTCCTGTACTACTTTGGTGGGATTTTAGTGTGATTTGAACCCTACAGAATATGCAAACCATAATTTGTAATAAAAACATCTTTCCCATTCTGAAGCTTCCCTCCAATCTCTTTGCATATTTTATATATACCGAGATTCTGTAATTGCCAAATATGTTTCAGAAATCTCCATCCACTAAGTTTGGTTGCAGCTATTTTAACCGTTGGCAGCTGAAGCCGCTGCCTATTCACTTCCTGGACACACACACACACACACACACACACACACACACACACACACACTTTTTTCCTCTGTGGATAAAAAATACACATGGATCTCTGCAGTCTCCTGTTGTCTCCACCCTCATCTAGGCCCCTCCAGCTCTGCAGCTCTGATTGATCCTCCTATGATTCACCCCCCCTCCCTTCTTGGCCAGCTCTCATGAGAGAGAGATGTGCATGATGTCATAAGCCTAAGCTAATGACCAAACAGGAAGTGGGCTGTATAAGGTATTTACTGACAAAAAATATTTTACTATCCAAAGTTAAAACCACAAATGCAGAAGATTTAATAGATAGTTAAAAATGCCTGAAGAGCTGCTTTAAAGTCTGCTCAAAATCATATTACAGCAGTATGAACCTCGCCTTAAAGAAGAGATGCACCGAAATTTCGGCCGCCAAAAATTATCGGTCAAAAACTGTTTTTTTCATTCAGCCGATACTGAAAGGGTGGGGTCTGCCCGGGTGCCGCCCATTGCAGCAGTGTCACCCTGACATGCCCCAATCCTCCACTCCCTCCCCCCTCCTCCTCTCCTCACCGCTATCTCTGTGTTTCACTGAGCTGAATTGTCCGGGCCATAGTAACAATGTCCCCCCTCCTGTGATAGACGGCACACTGATCTAATGGCAGGACATTGAATCAGTGTGACGTGATTACAGGAGGCAGGACGTTGTTACTGCGGCCCAGGCAATTCAAACCCTGCTCCGTGACACACAGAGATTGCCACTCTGACCTGGGCACAGGCAGGCTGCATAAGACAGGCACTTGTGAGGCTGCTGGGCACAGGCAGGCTGCATATGATGGGCACTGGCTGCTGAGCACAGGCAGGCTGCATGTGACAGGCACTGGTGAGGCTGCTGGACACTGGTAGGCTGCATATGATGGGCCCTGGTGAGCCTGCATATGACTATCAGTAATAGGCTGCATATGACTGGCGCTGCTGGGCACTGTTAGGCTGCATGTAACGGGCCCTGGTGAGGCTGCATATGACGGGGACTAATAGGCTGCATATGACGGGCACTGGTGAGGCTTCTGGGCACAGGCAGGCTGCACTGATGGATACTTACTTGAGCCCCATCTCCAGTGATGTACAGGAGAGCAGTGGCTCTCCCGGGTCTCTCTCTCCTCATTGGCTTGCACAGCAGTGGGTGCCATTGGCTCCTGCTGGTGTCAATTACAGTCAATATGCCAATGGGGACGGGGCCGAGCCGCGCTGTGTGTGTGTGAATGGTCTATTTGCAGGTGCATGGCTTGAGAGCGAGCCTGCTTGAGTGACCCCATAGCAAGAGGTTTGCTATTGGGGGCACTCAGCAGAGGGGAGGATCCAGCGGGGGACCCAAAAAAGAAGCAGATTATGGTTGCTCTGTGCAAAACCATTACACAGAGCAGGTAACTATAACAAGTTTGTTAATGGAAACCCAACACAACTTTTACAATCACTTTAAGCTGGCAATACTCTGCTTGAATTTTATGAATGAATGAATAACTTGTTTAGTGCTACATATGCAAACTAAATCGCCTCAGGGTGCTTTTTCCACCAGTGACGTCTGTGTTTTCAGAAGAGATGGGTCTTGAGCTTCTTCCTGAAGGACAGATAGTTTTCTTCCGTGTGGATGCCCATGGGTAGAGCATTCCATAGCCATGGTCCTTGGACTGCGAACCTTCGTTTTTAGCCTTTTAATTTATAACAGGTCTTGGGGATGTAGAGGAGGTTCTGGTTAGTTGACCAGAGAGTGTGACTTGGGGTGTAGTGCTTTATTTTGTCACAGAGGTATTATGGGGCTTTTCCTTGTGTATATTTATGAGTGAGGCAAAGGGTCTTGAATGTAGCTCGATCCTTCACGGCTAGCCAATGGAGGGTCATCAGGGATGGGGTGATTGATTCCCATGTTTTTTTTTTTTTCAGTTATCAGTCTTTGCTGCTGTGTTCTGGATGGTTTGTAGACATGAAATTTGGTACTTTGGAAGTCCTAGGTAGAGGGAATTTGCATAGTCGAGGAATTAATGATTGTTCAATTGTTATGCAATTCATGCTGACTCAAGCAGTGGATGTGGCCTTGCTAACATCGCTCCATTCAGCAAAAGTAATTTAATTTAACTAGTTGTAAAATTTGTTAGCCAAACACCAGTTAGATGGCGATTAGTTGTTCAGGTATTCTAACAGCCGGTGGCATTGTCAATACAACAATAGCCCAACAATGTGGATTTGTCCATCTTCATTGTTGCTGTGGATGAAGGTATCTGTTAGATCTATGAGCATGTGGCCAGCTTTATAATCCTACAAATCCTGCAAATTGTATATTTGACCATGATATTTTACTATGGACCAGGATGCAGAGTGTTTTTTTTTTTTTTTTTATCACATTACATGTAACCTCATTTAGTCTGATCATGCCTTACTAGAACTTTCAGATTTTTTGAAAAGCTTACCAAAATTATTACAATGCTCTTCCTATGCTAGGTTATTGTTAGGTTATTAATGCTGACCAGAAATGGGGAGACAGCAAGGTCCCAGAAATCTTACCATAACGTACCTTAGGTGGTCTATTTTTTTTTTAATCTGTCTTCTTTTCATGCTGGATTTCTGGGGTAAATCTTCAGAATCGAATAAAGACGCTTCCTTCCCAAGATGCCACATCACGATTTTCTCTTAAGCAACAGGTGGCTTTCACTAGAGCATATTCCCTAAAGAGTATGGCTAGACAAAGCTTTTTTGCTTCCTGCAAGTTCTTATATCTGATAACTAGCATGAACAAAGACCTGTGACAGTAAAATGTTTGAACTCTGACTAGTCATTTCCATATCTTAAAATCTGACATCTCATGTTGCTGCATTAGAGGATGATGTGCAGATCAGAATGGTGGCAGCCAAGGAGTAGTAAAGACCACATCTAATAAAAATCGGTTACCTACGTACAACGTTATCTTCTATATAAAAGCATATGTGTAGGAATATGTATTTATGGCAATATGTAATGCCGCGTACACACATTCGGATTTTCCGATGGAAAATGTTGGTTGTGAGCTTGTTGGTGGAAAGTCCGAAACTGTGTATGCTCCATCAGACATTTGTTGTCGGACTTTCCGCCAAACAGATGTTGGCTAGCATGCTCTCAAATTTTCCGCCAACAAATGTGTGTTGTCGGACTTCCCGATCGTGTGTACACAAGTCCGTTGGACAAAAGTCTAAAGTACAAACACGCTTGCTTGGAATCGAGGACGAGCCTGAAGCGCTCGGTCTTGTAAAACTAGCGTTTGTAATGGAGCTATCGCATGACTATTGAACTTCCTTTTTATTGGCTCGTCGTACGTCACTACGTTCGTAATTGTTGGCCAACATTTGTGTGACCGTGTGTATGCAAGACAAGTTGGAGCAAACACCCTTCGAACAAAATTCCACGGTTTTGTTTTCGGAAAGTCCGATCGTGTGTACGGGGCATAAGACCTTTTAGGCCCGGTTCACACCTGCTTACACTGCATCCAATTTGCATAAAAACGTATGCATTTTCTAGGCAGTGCAGTGTGAATTGAAGGCACATATTCTTCTAAGGGGAACGCATCTGATTCGCAGATGCATTCCACTGTGAACAGGCATTCTCTCCCCCTCTTCACTACACCTCCCCCCTCTCCCTGGTCAGCTGATCCTCACCTACAACAAAATGGAACCGCTGAACAACTGTTTTTTTTTTTTTTTCTCTTCACAGAGAAAACGGAGCCGGAATTCCCACCGGACTGGTGTGAATCCAACCTTAGACAATCCATGTATAGTGAGTCTTGCTTGTGTTTTTAAAAATGCATTTAAAGAAGACCTCCAGGAATGGGATTACTTTTAAACACTTACTTTGGGCCAGTGTTTCTCAAATCCAGTCCTCAGGCCCCCCCCCCCCCCCAACAGGTCATGTTTTCAGGTTTTCCATTATTTTTCACAGGTGATTTGATCAGTTTCACTGCCTTAGCAATTACCACAGCCGTTTCATCTGAGGGAAATCCCGAAAACATGACCTGTTGGGGGGGCCTGAGGACTGGATTTGAGAAACACTGCTTTGGGCCAACGTGGCTGATAGTGAAGCTATTATAGTCTATGCTACATACAAGATGTGAGGTCCTCTCCCATGGGTGCTCCAGCGACTTCCTCAATTTCTAATAAAGAGAGTTGCTTACTCCCACACTTCCACCACTCAGGAGAAGCTTTTGTATTCTTTTTCAGTCCATACAAGGCTTCCTCTGGCCAAGAGGGAGAGGCGAGCAGATAACATCACAATTGCACTAAACATGGTGGAGGTGCAGGAGCAAGCAATGCTTTTAAGGTAGAGGGGAAGCTGCTGGAGCACCTGCCGGAAGAGGTATATGTAGCATAGGCAACAACATGAAATGGTAATGTGATGATTGTATAGTTAGGTGAAACACAAAAAAAAATATGAAGGGATCCCTGCCCCACGTCACATATGCACATGCATAAGCACACTGAGGATACAGGTGTGTACGTTGCTGGCAATTGGGCAATACATATTCGGTATCGCAACACACGCCAGAGTGAGAGGAATAATTCTAGGATCTCATCTCGGATTCTCACTGAATTTCGAAGTTATAAAGATTTTAAAAAACGTCTTGTGCAACTTCTGGCTTCGTAGTTTTGAGACTTGACATTTCGTATTTCGTAATTTAGTTTTTTTTTTTTGCATCTTTTATAGTTTACAAAAAAAAAATGCAGATCAAAGTGTGTTCCAAAATTGAATTTAGTCAGTTTACTGGAAATACACAGTAGGTTTCATAATAATGTGTGCAAATATCGTGTTTCCTAAAAAAAATAAAACTATACTAAACTATCTTATTCAACAGGTTTTCTGCTTTCAGAAAAACTGTATATTGTTTTTGAGGTTTTAAGTGTGTGTGTGTGTGTGTGTGTGTGTGTGTGTGTGTGTAAAATGGAAACATTATCCCTATCATTTCCGTGCCAGAAGTCTCAACAGATTTCACATACGGTAGCTTGGAAGGAGGAAAAAGATTGCTGATATCATCTGTGTAATTCATAAAGCGTGTCCTAGACGTTGTTTAGCGTGCCCTGGCTCCTTTTTCATTACAAATGTTAAAAATGGTAGCAGTAGTTAGAAAATGGTAGTAGGAAGAGTTGCCAGAATTTGGCGCACCTGTTGGTACTTACTGAATATTGGCGCAAAGCTTCCATTAATTAGGTGCAGGCCATGGTAAAGTAGCCATACTGCCAGAAAAGTGTTATTGCTTCATTGAATTCACCTCCATATGTCCAACAACCAACACACTAGAAACTAAGGCAATCGACACAAAGCTTTTCCAGCTGCATATAGTAGTATTCATTGGTGGTACCAAGTCCTTCACTTAGGCTAGGTTTCCACTAGTGTGACTTTTCATGCGATTCGGGACTGAAAAGTCACATAAGTCGTATCCCATGATTTTCAATGAGTACTGTTCATATCTGTGCGACTTCAAGACGCAGCAACTTCCGTGCACTACTTTGGTCCCACTTCGATGCGACTTGAGGTCCATAGACTTCAAGAATACACAGGCATTGCTTTAAGTTGCGGCAAAAAAATTGCACGACTTTGGGGACGCAATAGTGGAAACCTAGCCTTAAACAAAACCAACATTACAGTTTTTTTAACCTTTTTACCTACTTTACACAGCTGTACTAAATAGTTCTACGGTACATTAGCTGTTCTACATTCATACCATGCCAGAAACAGAACCTGAGGAACTTGTATGTCAGTAACTGAAAAAATTCTGAAATGCAGCAAGAGTCACCAAAGACTGTATCATGATTGATGGGCGACACTGTCTCTCAACAGCAAAATGATTGAAAATTTTGACAAATGTGTGTTTTTTTTTTTTTTTTATTATTATTTTTTTACTTTTTCTTTTTTTTTTTTTTTTTTTTTAAATAAGTCTAATGAGAATAGTGCATAGGCTAATTTATTTGTTTATTATTTTGTTATGTATTAATAGAGAGATTGTGCTCCTTGTGAACAATTAGGTCTTGAAAACCCAGCGTAGCCCAGATTTCTCGTTGGCATGTGCATACGCTGACAGAATGTTAATGTTTCTGATCCCTGTTCAGCCCCCAAGAACATGACTCTAGAAAATCATCCAAGGCTTGCCAAGAGATTGCCTTGTATTCCCAGAAGTGGCCTATGGTAATGGTTAGATTCTACAGTGATACATCACATGGACAGAGGCAGGAGAATGGATCCAGTATCTCCAGGGACCTCTACACACCGAGCTCTTCTAGTTGGATCACATTTCAGTACTGTCGAGAATTGCCACATACAAGGCCATAGACGGCCAATGACAAAAGCCTCGGATTTAATTAATGTGCAGTGTTTTATTAAGCTATAACATCTGCTTTTAGTGCTGTGCATGTTGACATTTCCAATTTGCATGATATGTACAGTACATAATCATAAACATGCTATTGCCAAAAGTATAGCAATATTATAAACGTTTAATAGGCTGTTATAATAAACTTTTGATTAGCTTGATAAATGAGAACAAAAAATAAATAAGCAGCAGTTATGTTCAAAAATGGCAGCAACATATTTCAGCTTATGTTTTCTATCCAAGCTGTTGTGCCAAAGAATTATCATTTCATATTCAACAGCTGAGCACCTTGCATTTCAATTTCTTGTATCAAAACACAAAACTGAATTGAAAAAAATGGATCTAGAAGCCGTTTTGTGCAGAGATTATGGGTTCTAGCGAGGTGATGAAAAGGATTAGTATGGCGATGCTGTTTAACCACTTACCTACTGGAAACTTTTACCCCCTTCCTGCCCAGGCCAATTTTCAGCTTTCAGCGTTGTCACAATTTGACAATAGCACGTTCATGAAACACTGTACCTAAACAAAATGTGTATGTATGTGTATGTATGTGTGTGTGTGTATGTATATATATATATATATATATATATATATATATATATATATATATATATATATATATATATATATATAAAATTTTATTTTTATTTTTTTCATACAAATAGAGCTTTCTTTTAGGTCCCTTCAACATTTGCGCGACTTTTCTTGCAACTTTGGACAGATTCGCATGACAAGTCATCCCACACCAATGATAACCATTCATATCTGTGCAACTTCAAAGTAGTCTCTGTACTACTTTTAGTCTGACTTTGATGTGAGTTGAGGTCCATAGATTATAGTTTACACAGGCATTCCCTGAAATCGTGGAAAAATCGGTCAAGTTGTGGCAGTGTGAAAGGGGCCCTAGTGGTATTTAATCGCCACTGCGTTTTTTTATTTTTTGCTAAATAAACAAAGACCAAAAATTTAGAAACAAAAACTTTTTCATGGTTTGTTATAAAATTTTGCAAACCGGTAATTTTTCTCCTTCACTGATGTGCGCTGATGAAGGGGCATCACTTATAGGCTACACTGATAGGCGGCTCTGATGGGCACTGGCTGCAAATTTTAGAATGGTATTGACATGCACAGAAATGTTTTGTGGGATTACAACCAATCAGCTGGTTCCTTCAGAGCTGGTTCACGCAGGGGCAACACAACTTGCAGGCCGACTCTGTGAGGCCACCTGCACACAACTTCAGCGACGACTTGCAAATCAACTTCTATATAGAATTCAGTGCAAGTCGCCCCCAAAGTAGTACAGGAACCGACTTGCGTTGCTCCTATTAGAACGGTTCCATTGTACAGAACGGAACGCAACTTGTTAGGCGGCTACGTTGCCTGACAAGTGGCCCCTATGTGAACCGGCTCTTACAGGTCAGTGCAAATTTTAGGTGCCAGGTAGCCGGTGCGACTAAAAATATTTTAGATTTTCTGACAAAGCACGGTTCTTGGCTCCTTAAAGAGAAAGTAAACGCATCAGGGTTTACTTCCTCTTTGTCTCCCTGCAAAGGTAAAGCATAATGGGCTACTATGCATCGCATAGTAGCCCATTATGTGTCACTCATCTGACACAGGAGCCAGCGATGTCACCGCTGTCCCCTGTAGCATGAAGCATCCATCTTCTTCCGGGTATCGCTGCTCTGGCCACTCACCATGATGGAGCAACGAAGACGTCACTCCCGCACATGCGCACGAGAGCCAACACTAACGGCATATCGCCGTTGGCAGCGGCATGCTCAGTCTTTTTTCAAAATATCTCCTAAACCGTGTAGGTTTAGGAGATATTTCATGGACCTACAGGTAAGCCTTAATCTAGGCTTACCTGTAGGTCAAAGTGGTTTGTAAGGGTTTACAACCACTTTAAAGCGTGTGCTGTTTACTAGATTTGATAATCTCATCTCTGAATTCTACAGGAATACAGGTTTCGTCTTCTCACTGTAAAATATATGTTCATTTTAGCTGTAGGTTTTATATGGTGCTACAAAGCCTGGTCTGTTCCATCCATATACAGCATCGCTTCAGCTTTTAAAGATCTCCTTTTCCTAGTTCATCTCAACTATATAATTAGGTAATTAAGCAAATTTAAATGGGAGTTGACCCTGACCAGTAGCATTTACTTAAACTGTTCAATGAGGTGATCAGGGGATTTTATTAAACATGTTAAACCATGGTTTGGTTGTTCTGAGGTTATATTTTATCAACCATTTCAGAAAATCTTATAATAGATGTAAACTCTAAAGCTGCCCATACATGGAGCAAATATAAGCCAGTTCTTAAATAGGAAGTAAATTGGGGATATTTATAGCAAAAAGTACAAAATATAGTATGTTTTTTTTAATTGTTGCTCTTTTTTTTGTTTATAGTTTAAAAAATAAAAACCGCAGAGATAATCAAATACCACCAAAAGAAAGCTCTATTTGTGGGGGAAAAAAAGGATGTAAATTTTGTTTGGGTACAGCGTCGCACGACCGCTCAATTGTCAGTTAAAGCAACACTGTGCCCTATCGCAAAAAATGGCCTGGTCATTGAGCAGCCAAATCTTCCGGGGCCGAAGTGTTTAAGAGACCGCAGATGACGCAATACTGTAAAATTGGCTTATATGACAATTTTAAATGGAGACAAAGCTTACAGGCGGGTGTTTTACTACAGAAATTAAGACTGCAGAAATAGATGTTGATTTACTAAAGGCAAATCCACTTTGCACTTGAAAGTGCAGTCACTGCAGATCTGAGGGAAGGATCTGAAATAAGGGGAAGCTCTGCTGATTTCTATCATCCAATCATGTGCAAGCAGAAATGCATTTTTTTTTTCTTTTCTTGCGTGTCCCCCTCAGATCTACAGCGACTGCACTTCCAAGTGCGTTTCCAATTGCACTTGCAGTGCACTTTTAGTGCAAAGTGGATTTGCTTTCCAAAAATAAACCCATTGTGATGTAGAGCAGCAGGACAATTTTAAAGAGCAAGCCTAGGCCCAAATATACAAGCGACAAAGAGAAAAGACTGAGTAAAACTGGCAGGCAGTAGGGCAGTTTAAATCTGGACTAAGAAGCCTAACCTGGGGTGTCCCTAACTTTTATATAGAAGGGATGTATTGACTTCAGTGATATGTGAGTTGGCTTTTGTGCACACTATTCTTGCACTTATTTACTTTTATTTTTTTTATTATTTCATGCTGCTGAGGACCTGAACCCCCCCGTTCCCCCGCCCCTCCACAGCCCAGCTCTACAAGGAGAACTGGAGGGGCAGAATAGAGAGCTGGTAACTGACTAGCACCACACTCTGCTCAGAGCGGAGGGCAGAGCTGAACAATCAGCTGTGTTTGATTACTTAGTTCTTAAAGGTAGAGCCAACGGGGGACAGTTGCAGCTGGGGATCAGTATTGCAGCTATCTTGGTGAATGTAATTTTTTTTGGGGGGGGGGGATTCCCATACTTTTTTTTTTTTTTTTCTTTTAAAGTGTAACTAAAAGCAATTTTCTTTTCCTTTTTCTTTTAGAGTAAGGTAGGGTTATAATAACCCCTGTCAGTTTATTTTTTTTGTTTTTTGTTTTTGCCATTTGTGTCCCACTGGGGAGATATCCCTTCACTTCCTGTTCCAAAGCCAAAACAGGTAGCGAGAGGAAATCCCTCCAAAGTGATGTCATCTGTTCTCATCCATCTCCGCTGTATCCAAAACTAAAGTTTTTGCCTTTAGTTAAACGTTAAGGGCTCATTTTACACTTGCTTTGGCTTCAACACACATTAACGGCTAGTTGCTTCAAAACAAGGCTTCGGACAGGCTTTGTTCAAGCTCTCTGAACGCTAGTCAAAGCTCCTGTCACTAAATAAAATGGTTAGCTTACAGCCCCATTTACACCTGCTTTTGCTTTGGCTTCGCTTCAAAAATTATACCCCAATGTCGCTTTAGTGGTGCTTTAAAGCATCTTCAAAGCCCCCATAGAAGTCTATGGCAAAGCTCCCTTGAAGCCTCACCGAAGCGCCACCAAAGCTTATTAAAAGCACCAAGCAAAAGCAGGGTGTAAACGGGACTGTAAGCTAACCATTTTATTTAGTGACGAACTTTGACTGGCTTTCAGAGAGCTTTAACCACTTTCAGACCGGACCAATTTGCTGGTCAAAGACCAGACCACTTTTTGCGATTCGGCACTGCATCGCTTTAACTGACAATTGCGCGGTCGTGCAACGTGGCTCCCAAACAAAATTGATGTCCTTTTTTTCCCACAAATAGAGCTTTCTTTTGGTGGTATTTGATCACCCCTGCGGTTTTTATTTTTTGCGCTATAAACAAAAATAGAGCGACAATTTTGAAAAAAACGCATTATTTTTTACTTTTTGTTATAATAAATATCCCCCAAAAATATATAAAAAAACATTTTTTTCCCTCAGTTTAGGCCGATACGTATTCTTCTACATATTTTTGGTAAAAAAAATCGCAATAAGCGATTATTGATTGGTTTGCGCAAAAGTTATAGCGTTTACAAAATAGGGATAGTTTTATAGCATTTTTATTAATAATTTTTTATTATTTTTTTTTTTTACTAGTAATGGCGGCGATCTGCGATTTTTATTGTGAATGCGACATTGTGGGGGACCCATCGGACATTTTTGACACATTTTTGGGACCATTGTCATTTATACAGTAATCACTGCTATATAAATGCACTGATTCCTGTGTAAATGACACTGGCAGTGAAGGGGTTAACCAGTGGGTGGCAGTGTAGGGGTTAAGTGTTCCTAGGGGAGTGTTACTAACTGTGGGGGGGTTGGGCTTTCATTTGGTGTACACTGATCTCTGCTCCAATCACATGGAGCAGAGATCAGCGTCACTAGTTGCTAGGCAGAATAGACAAATGTTGTTTACACAGCATTTGCTCTAATCGGCCGCTCCGTGAAACGATCGCGGGGATGCCCGCAGCGATCAAGTCTGCGGGTCCCGCGACCGGACTCACGGGGGTCCCGACCAGCGCGGGAGCGCGCCGCCGGCGGCGCGCTCCTGATGGCAGGGCGGCATCGAATATTGGACGTACCTGTACGCCAATATGCCTGCCCGTGCCATTCTGTCGACGTACATCGTCGTGCGCTGGTCGGGAAGTGGTTAATAAAGCTTGTACAAAGCCATGTTTTGAAGCAAATGTAAACTAGCCACTGACAAAAGATTCACTGATTGGAGAGTGGACCTGATAATGCTTAAGATCTATTGACTGACCAGAGTAGGTTTTTGTTTTGGACTCTTTGACAGACTAAAGCTGTTTAAACAGTCCTCTGCTTGGTAATGTAGGACACAGTGGGGTTGATTCACTAGACCTGGAGAGTGAAAAATCTGATGCAGCTGTGCATGGTAGCAAAGCAGCTTCTAGTAAATCAACCCCTGTGCATTAATGCATCCACCAGAAAATAGTGTATAGAGGTCTTAACTTATTCCTAACCCTCTTCTCTTCTTTCCAACACTGGAAAAAATGTCTCTGGAGTTGTTCTTTAAGGAAAGAAAACCTGTCCTAGCACAGCCACAAGATGAACTATATAGTGGAAAACAAAATTAGGGATTTATTGGCAACAGGGATGAGCTCAGGCATGATCGAATTGTAGTACCAGGAAGTTGCTACTGTGCCCCGCCAAACATAGGCACCTAAGACATTCCCTATCCTGCGGCTGTATGAATACATGCAACTATGGGGAAGGTAATACCTTGGCTGTTTGGTATGGTGCAGTGGCGGCTTCCTGGCAGGGATAGCTCAGGTGGGTTTGAACTAGGATCTGAACACACCTAATGATGAGTTTGATTGTCCTCCCTCTCCCCACCGATCCGCACTGACATTTGTGCTCTAAAATAAATGTTCCTGGGCATACTTGTGTAATTCAGGCCTCAGTAATCTATGGAGAGTTCTGTGCTCAGCCACGTTTTACACACCCACTGAAGTAAGCTGCTCCAGACGAAAAGCAAATCATGCCCAGGACCACCTTCAAGTGGACCTGGACCCGGGCACAGTACACTTAGCTATTACCAAGCACAGCCTGGATCTGCCAGACTACACAAACACACAGGACCAAGTGGGTCAACTGTGCCTGGACACGGTTAAACCTGCCAGTGTGAGTATACCCTATGATCTTGTGTAGCAATGTATTGCTACAATGTTAATGCAAAACACCAACCACATTCTGAGGCTCTATTCACACTTGGGCAATTAGGAATCGTGGGCAGAATTGTATTTTTTTTATTTTTTTTAAAAAGCACTTGGCTCAGAGTCAAAATGTAATCGATGAACTTCTTGGCATGACAAATGCGCATAGGGCAGCCTGTTCGAGTGAATGGCCTGCTCTATGCGCAACACATGGAAATGCGCCTTAATCACACTTTTTTAAAATCGTGAGTGGGAATTTGCCTTTCGTGGCATGATTTGTAAACGGGGCTTAATTTTTATAGATGGAACTAGCAGTTAGTTTTCTTGTACTTCAATTTTGAAAACCTTCTGGCTGTTGTACAGCCAAATAACACTGATATAGATATTCTTGTAGCAGATGTGTTTTTTTTCTTTTTTTTTTTATTGTCTTGCTGGTTACTTGGAAACTGAAAAATATACATTAAAACAAGTCAGAAAGCCATCTTGCATGAACAATTTTACGTGTGGATAGTAAGGGGGTCTGAATTATTTAGACTACAGTGTAGAGCTGCATGATTCTGGATAAAATGAGAATCGTATTATTTTTTTTTAATCGAGATTGCAATTTTTTAACGATTAATCGCGCAGCTCTACTACAGTAGAAAATTGTCCCTCAAAATTCTTGGCTTCCAGAAACACAGGCTCAAAGTTAGGTGGCCCTACTACACCAGGCTCTTGGTAGCTATTTGATTGGCTGGTCTGGTATACGCAAACAGTGGTAGATCTTTGAGCATGCAGCTGGTGTTTGTCCACATTGAAACACAGTACTGGCTACATAAGGTATCAAGCCTAGCATTTTTTGCAGCGGAGGACAATTATTGGTCTTCTCCAAATGACAGACACCTGTAAAAGCTAGATTTGGTGTGTTCAGTGATTGCCAAAAGTAAATTGGAGACTTTTTGACTTGGTTGGTGAGTTGCGCTCTGGAATTGTCTTTGTCTTATAAATATTTCCTGGTTTGCCAGTCCATGGACTGATTTTTCCTGGTCTGAAGTCTATCACTATTTCATGATTGAGTGAGCCAGTTTTAATATATTAATCTTTATCTAGGAAAAAAAAATATATATATATATATATATATTTTGGAGAAATATATATATATATATATATATATATATATATATATATATATATATATATATATATATATATATATATATATATATATGTTTTTTTTTTCTGCAATGTGTTGGAGGCCTTTTCACAATAGCAAATCAGTGAAAATCTCTTCTTAGATAGTTGTCGGACAAGTGTCCCTATAGGATGAATTCCCCTCTGTTCCTGTTCTGGTGACAGCTGTAAATGTTTTTATTTTCCATCAGTGGTTACCAAGACAAGTAGAGGGGGCCATTTTATTAATTCCCTAATTTATTAAAAAACCATTACGGTAGATATTTTTTAAAATTATTAACACAAAGCCAGTGACATTACTTTATCCTGCTTAATTTATATGTCAGTTTGTAAAGGAGCCAACAAGATTGCACTGGCTGATTTAATGAAAATAAAGCCTACTATTGTTTGGCTGTCTGTTTAAACTTCTTGCAATTTCTGTTTTTAATAAAACCTACTTCCAATCTATTCCTAAATACAGTGTTTAAAATGTTAAAGTTGTTGGTGTTCTGGCCTGTAATTATTCACCCACCTTGAACATTGGAACAATGTCCATTTGTATGAATGCTACCTAATGGAGTAATTAAAGAAGAAAGGTCTCCTTGCAATGAGTTAAGGGGCAAGTCAAAAGGGCTTGTTGCCCTCTTGTATAAATTCCCAGCCAAAGGAAACAGAAGTCAGACTCCTTACTGGTTCTGTAATGTCTACTCACGTGCTAGGCTTCATTCTTTCTCTGATGAAACCCAAGTCCGAACTTAGTCGTTCTAACCTTGTTCATCGTTGTCTGCCATCTTTCTTGGGATTTGAGCTGACTGAGGTTATTCTTGAAGGTAAGCAGACACTACAGTTCATATAATATTATTATTATTATTCAGGATTTATATAGCGCCAGCAGTTTACGCAGCGCTTTACAATATAAAAAGGAGACAATACAGTTACAATACAATAACATACAAGAGGATTAAGAGGGCCCTGCTCAGAAGAGCTTACAATCTAATAGGGTTCGCAGGTGGTACAAAAGGTTGTAGCTGGAGGGAATGAGCTGATGGAAGTGGTAGAAGATTAGTTGGAGACGTGACGGGCTTCCCTGAAGAGATGAGTTTTCAGGGATCGCCTGAAGGTAGCAAGAGTAGGGGATAGCAGGACCAGTGGAGGTAGTGAGTTCCAGAGGATCGGAGAGGCTCTGGAGAAATCCTGGAGATGAGCATGAGAGGAAGAGACGAGAGCTTGAGAGTAGGAGGTCTTGAGAAGAGCAGAGGGGACGATTTGGGTGATATTTGGAGACAAGATTGGTGATGTAGCTTGGGGCAGAGTTGCGAATGGCTTTGTATGTTGTGGTTAGTATTTTGAATTTAATTCACTGGGTGATTGGGAGCCAGTGTAGGGACTGGAGGAGAGGGTTGGCAGACACTGAGCGGTTGGTAAGGTGGATAAGTCTGGCAACAGCATTCATGATAGACTGAAGAGGAGATAGCCTATAGCCTATATAGTATGAGTGTTGGGCTTCTTGTTTCTTTTCCTGAATGTGTGTTTAGATCAGTGGTCATCAACCCTGTCCTCCAGGCCCACTAACAGGCCAGGTTTTATGTATTACCTTGGGGAGATGAAGACTATACTGCAATCGCCTAGCAGGAAATGATGAAAACGCCTGTGATGTATTTCAGTTATCTTGCAGACCTGGCCTGTTAGTGGGCCCTGAGGACAGGGTTGATGACCACTGGTTTAGAACACTTAACATTTTGTAGCCTATCATTAAAAAATTAATTCATTAAGATCTTAAATCTTGGTACAACGTTAAGAATATCGGACAATCCTTTTTTTTTTTTTCTTGCTAGTCTCATATTAAACCAATAGGTTATGAAAATGATTGATTGTACGATAGAATACAACACTGGAAGTGATGTAATGTATTCTTTCATTTCCAAGCATGCGTGGTCTTGGTCATACAATTTTTTAGTACAAATACCATACTAATTAAAGCGGGAGTCCGCTGTTGTTGTTTTTTTTTTGTTTTGTTTTGTTTTTTTTTTTTTTTAAAGCCAGCAGCTACAAATACTGCAGCTGTTGACTTTTAAAATAATGACACTTACCCGCCCAGCGCGCCCGCGATGTCGGCACCCGAAGCCGATCTCTCGATCGTCTCTCGGGTGCTGCCGCCGCCATCTTGGGTATGGGAATCAGGAAGTGGAGCCTTGGGGCTTCATTTCCCGGTTCCCTACTGCGCATGCGCTAGTCACGCTGCGCAATAAGGATGATCCCCGCTGTCTCCGGGATCCGTGTGTTTCCCAGCAGGCAACGGGGGACCTTCGGAAAGGGGCGTACCTTCTGCAGAATCTACGCCGGAAGTGGGTGCAGATACCTGTACTGTACAGGTACCTGCACCCCCCTCTCCCCTGAAAGGTGGCAATTGTGGCGCCGGAGGGGGGGAGGGTTCCAATGAGCGGAAGCTCCACTTTAGGGCGGACCTCCGCTTTAACTGAAAATCGTTTGTTCTGTTATCATGCAAGAAAAATTTCCATGCATTTTTGGATATTTTTGCATGAACTGTTGTAATCATCTCTCGAAAGCTGTGTACGAATGATCATATTATAAGATGATCAGTCTGAAAACACAATTTTTTTTTTTTTTTTTTGGTCCGATTTGTATTTATTTATTTTTTCCCCCATCGTATGTACTAGGCATTAAACTAGGCTCACACTGCTGCGATCAGATTTTCATCTGACTTGAAAAGTGAAAGTATTGTCTACTCAGTTCTTGCCAAATGGGAAATTTTATATCGGGTGCTAAATTCTGATGCAAGGGCATGTATGTAAACCCAAACCTCAAACTTCTCTTATTTGCCCACTTCTGGTCTGTTAAATATATCATTAAAACATTGTTATCCTTTTAATTGGCATAATAAAATACATGATCATCAAGTCAGAAATTCTGAGCTTTCCTGCGTCCTGTACGTTGTATTGGCCCTCTTAGTTTTTTTTTTTTACCTTGAGACTACAGAAATATGGAGGTCATACACATAACGTTTTTTTCAGTTCAGCTTGCAGGGAAAAAGCGCATTCCTCCATCCATACTATACAGCCTTGCCAGCGGTCAAAATAATCAGAGACTGCATGTGGTTGGATGCAGTTGCTGTTTTTTTTTTTTTCTTTTTATTGAAAGCCTGTGGCGTGCAAAACACACTCAAAAACTCACCCGGTGCATACAAAATGTGCACACACATAAAGAGTGACACAAAAAAGTGCAGAGGGCCTTGTCCTGAATCCCCCGGGGCATTAGGCTCCTGACAGGGATAAGGACACTTAAAACTTGGTCTTTCTGGCCGAAACCAGGCGGACCCCATTCTTTGGAAGGTCTGCTGAAACAGACCCACCCAAATACTAGGTGAGGCTCCCCTGAAGGGAGACCCCCCAACCCTAAGGAAGAGGGCGAACTAAGCCAGAAGGCCATGTCTACCCCCTCCCCAGACTTTCAGGACAGGCTCTGGGACCTGTGACTCTACTCATCACAGCAAACGTACAAAGTGACAAAACAAGATGTGACAAATACACAAGAAAATAAATAAAGTGGGGAAGGGATAGTGGAGAGGAGAGTGAAAAGGTGGCCATTGTGTGTGTAAAAAAAAAAAAAAATTCTTCTGGTCCCAGCCAAAAGGCCCGGCCCAAGAGGCCGGTGCTAAAAAAAAGTCTGCTATGGTGCAGTGACCATGGTGCCCAAAATCAACGTGACTCTCACGGTGATCTTAAGGCACCCCTGGACTGCCACTCAAGGGACACATACTCCAAAGGCTTTCAAGACTGCCCTGACCCACGGTCCGGACCACAGCAGCCCCCACCCCAGGCAGGAAGGCATGAAGATCGGGAAGCTTGGTGAAAGCCCTTTGCCATCAGGCTCCACCGTCGCTCCCATCACTCCTACCTAATTACATTCGGGAAGTACTAACCGCTCCTCCCCCGCAGCATAGAGAGGAGCCAGTATTCCCTCCCGAAAGACCATCCAGGGTTAGAACTACCCCAATCCAGGCCAGAAAGCCAGGTCAGACCAATAGCAGCACCCTTCCAGACGGCTCAGACTCAACCATGCATCGGCCCCCAGTTTACTCTCGGGCAGCACGGCGTGGCCCCTACTGAAACCTTCCTTCCGGATGCTAATTACGCCATCAGGGAGTGCTGACCAAACCCTCTCTATTAGGGATGGAACAGCGCCTCCTTTGGCAACTGATAAGAACAGATACTACACTTGATCTTAGGCAAAAGGATGCAGTCGCTGTTTGGTCACCAATTTTCCAAACTACGTTTTGGCTTCTTCAATTTTTCAGTCAGTAGATGTCAGACTGGAGGTAGCTTGACCGCTTTACCCATGGAGTAAATTTCAGCAGGATCATCAACAACTGACTGCAATTTGCATAGTGGTATGGCTGTTTTTTTGCCCCGTTAACACCTCTGCCTTTTGTAGCAAAAGTTCCAAAAGACCAGGGGAGAGAAAAAAAAAACAATTACTCCCTGTGGAGTTGGTTTGCATCTCCACTACAAGCTGCCTGAAGCTCAACGTTCTGGAGATTTTTTTTGTAGCTCAAATCGGACAGATTGGTGCATTTTTGGAGCGTTTTTTGTTCCATAGAAATGCACATAAACAAACTTTTTTTGTTGTGTGTTTTTGTGCGTTTTTCTGCTCAAATGCAATAATTAAATGAATAATAATAATAATACATTTGCATAATAATAAAATAATAATCCAAACCCTATTATTAAACCCTAACACTAATATTAACCCCTAATCCTAAACCCTAAGGCCCTTTTCGCACATGCAGACCGTTAATTTCTCAGTTCAGTCATTTCTTTTCAAAGAAAAAAAATGGATTTACAGTTCTTAGTTTCGTTTTCTTAGTTTTTTTTTTTTTTTTTTTTTATCCGCTGCTTGTCAGTTTATTTACATCCACTACCAATGCAAAAACGGATGAAAAACGCACCGTTTGTGAGTTTTACATCGGGTTTTTGTCTGATCCGTCTTTTTAAGATGAAAAATAGGGTATTGATTCGTTCAAAGAAAACGGATGTTGACAGAAGCAGATGGGGAAAAAAATTGACAAACGGACCGCATGTGTAAAAGGGGCCTAACCCTAATATTAACCCCTAACTTAACAAAATTTCAAATTTTTTTAATAGATTAACCCCTAACCCAAACCTTTAACCTTTAACCCATTACAAAAAATAATGAACGAATAAATAAATCAAAGCAGATAAAAACCAAAACATAGCAACAAATGATGAAATAGATTATATATTTCTCTATTGGCTAATTAAAAAAAAATACCAAAGCTCAAAGTTTTAAAAACTCTGTACACAAACGTTTAAAAACACAAACGTATGAAAAAAACGCAATACTTCTGTGTGAATGCCGCCTCGGTGTCTGTTTAATGGAGACAGCAGAGTAGGGGAGTTAAGTAGTTTTAACAAAAGAAAACTGGTTAGGGCTGACGCCACTCAGCCCATTAAAAATGCTGTTTGTTGGTCTGGCAGAAATGCATTTGCTTCCAAGTCCTGTCGTAAGCTGGCTATCTTTAAAGCAGTAGTAAACCGCACCCTGCAAGGTAATGTCATAATGTGCTAGTATGCATTGCATACTAGCACATTATGTTAAACTTGCCTTTAAAACGAAACCCTTCCAGCGCTGAGTTGTCACCGCTGCAGGCGCCCCCATCTTCCTTCACCCGTCTTCCTTCTGGGTTTGCAGGCTCTGACTGTGTCATTGGCCAAAGCCGCAATGACGTCACTCACACGCATGCGCATGAGAGCCACCATTTACAGCACAGGGCTCTCTACCTGGGCCATTACGCCAGGGCGCATGCGCCAGTGATATCACTGGCTGCATGTACAGTAAATCTCTCCTAAACGGTGCACGTTTAGGAGATCTTTACAGTACTTATAGGTAAGCTTTATAGGCTTACCTATAGGTAAAAGTCAGAGGTGAGAGTTTACTTCCACTTTAAAGGGATATAACATGAAGGCATGTGCATGTATAGAGTAGAGTAAACACTTGCAGTTGGTAAAGTGTATGTTAACATAAAAAAAAAAAAAAATAGAAATAAATAAATTGATATACACATTATAGATAGATTTATATAGATATTAAATAAATATAATAATTATATATATTTTTTTTATGTTAACATACACTTTACCAACTGCAAGTATTTACTCTACTCTAGCGGAAATCCTATTCCTACTTATACTGAGCTATTTTGGTAACGTGAATACTCTGAAAATTCCTGTTGTTCCATTGTATGCTGTTGAAATGGTAGACAAACCCCTATTGTATTCACATTATTACTTTGGCATGCTAGTGTTCCAGAAATGTAATACGTTAATTTAATGAATGAGTGACCCGCAGCAATCTGCTGCAGCCAGATATCAGCTGACTCCTGTCTGACTACTTTTACCAGCAGAAAGGGAACACTCTGGCTTCTATGGAATGGTTACTTGTTTTCTTGTCTTTGTTTTCTTGTTAAACTAGCCCAATAATGACACTTTTACTTAAACCTGATCGGGAGCAGGAGGTAAAAATCAAAGCTATAACTTTTTTTCTCGAAGATTGTTACTTGTATCAAGTGTTTTACTGGGTTGGTTAGTTAAGTGCTGTCAAATTTGTCACTGCGAGCATTTGTGCTTGTTGACCGTCAAAGCATATCTAAACCTAAAAAACTTGAATTTTAATGTTTTTGCCATTTACTAATTTTGTTTAAATATGGTGGCTGATTTAGTTTTAGTTTTTCTGGCTAAGAACATTTTCAGCAAGTACAGAATATAACCGTTGATCTGGCATGAAATGTACTGTTCTTGTCACCTGTGACATGAAGAGAAAGAACAAGCATCTTTTATCTTTTTGGTATAAATGACTAATCCCATCAATCTACCATGTAATTGAGATGTGTGGCCTGGGTCAAATATTTCAAATATCCAGACCTTGCACCTAGATGATATTCAGACTCATGTTGGCATCATACTTGAATTATTTTTTAATACATTTTTTTTTTCCCCCCTAGATCCCAATTACCTGATGGCCAACGAACGTATGAATCTCATGAACATGGCAAAGTTGAGTATAAAGGGCTTAATTGAGTCTGCGCTTAATCTGGGGCGGACCCTGGACTCTGACTATGCACCTCTGCAGCAGTTCTTTGTGGTCATGGAGCACTGTCTAAAGCATGGCTTAAAAGGTATGGCTAGTGGTAGTGGCATGCCAAATGTAGATCTATTTCTAAATGTTGAGATCTTGTTAGATATGCTGTTTCTGTAAGTTAGACAATTACAGCTACTATAAGGTTCTTGCACACAGGCATTCTGGCCACATCCATGTTCTCTTAAATCTGAGTTTCATTCCGCATAGGCGGGTGAAGGGCCCCCTAGCATTTCAAGCCCTGTCCATCTTGTGTAAGGGCAGATATTTCATGTAGCATTTACTCCCTGGAATCCATCTGCCCTTCGCTCATGCATGCAGGCAGGAGGGTGTGCTTAGCTGAGAAAAATCCCTCCTCCAGATGAAAGAAGGGAAAAAAATAGGATGTATGACATTGTTTTGGCCTAGGCTAGAAACCAGGAAGCAACTGAAGAAATGTAAAAAAAAAAGTTAAAACAAGTAGAATATGCAATTCAATCTATATTTATTTACTATGGCTAGTAGCATAGGGAATAGAAACATTAAGCCTGGTACACACTACAGTTTTATTTCATGCAACCCCACAGGTTGCACAAAAAAAAAAACCTGATAGCTGCGGTCAGGGGCCACTGTACTAACCATGCAAGGTTAGTACAGCAATCTCCCCTGCTGAGCTGTTGTGTTTTGATAAGGGGACGTCCCCTGCCAGAACACTCAGATTAGCGTTCTCTGCCATTGGCTGAGAACACTGATCGGGAGTCGGTCAGCTGCTGGTTTTCCACCACGCACATCAAAAGAAGCTGGCCAAGCGGCCACTTTCTTTAGAATAGACTGACTTGCACTCTGGCAAAATGTCGGTTGGTATTTTTTGTACCAGCAAACATTCTGCCCGTGTGTACGGGGCTTTACTCTTGATAGATAGAGAAAAGTTTTGCTTCAAAGTGGTTGTAAACCCTTACAAACCACTTTGACCTACAGGTAAGCCTAGATTAAGGCTTACCTGTAGGTCCAAGAAATATCTCCCAAACCTATACGGTTTAGGAGATATTTGCCTGAAGACGGGCACCGCTGTCTACGGCGCAGGCGCACTGAGCGTGGCATCCTCGATAAAGAAGATGCCGCGCAATGCCGCTCGTCTCAGCTCCCGCGCGCATGCGACGTCATCGCAGCTTTGCCGAGTGACAGCGGCGGAGCTGAAATACCCACCGAGAAGATGGATGCGCCGGACTACAGGGGACAGCGGTGACTTCGCTGGCTCCTGTGTCAGGTAAGTGACACATAATGGACTACTATGCGATGCACAGTAGTCCATTATGCTTTACCTTTGCAGGGAATGAAAGAGGAAGTAAACTCATCGGGGTTTACTACCTCTTTAATAACATTAATCCATACACAAGATGATAGTGATGTACAGAGAACATTGTACTTTTATTGTTCATGTATTTGTTCTGTTCTTTACTTTGAGATTAGCAATCCCTAATGCAGAACTTAGAAGGTGGCCACCCTTAAATTTCTGCTAATATACGCATATGGAAAAACATTCTAACTCGTTTTCTATGAGTTAAAGATGATCCCTAGAAAGAAAAAATTGAAAGTCTGCAGCTACAAGTACTATAGCTGCTGACTTTTATTAAAGGGACACTTACCTGTCCAGGGATCCAGCGCTGTCCTCACTGAAGCGCTGGCATGTTTACTGTGAGAAACTGGTTGTGACTCCTTGTGGCTTCATAGCCAACCTCCCACTGCCCATGCATGAGTTTTTCTGTACATTGTGAATGGTCCTGCAGGCTTCTGGGACCTGTGACCTGTCCCAGAAGGCTGCGGGCAAAATGAGGGGGGCCAAACCTCTGCTTGGATCACATATATGCGAATGAGTGAGAGTGGGTACCTATCAAAACTAGGTACCTGCTCCACCTCAAAAAATTTGCAAAATGTGGTACGGGGGGGGGGGGGGGGGGGGGGACATAAAGGGAAAGGTAAAGTCTCAAAGAAAGTTAAACCTGATGGGGGAAATTTTTTTAAGCTATAATGTACAAGTATGCACCGCATACTAGTACATTATGAGAGACATGCCTACAAACAGCTCTGCAGCACTGGGCAGTCACAGCTTCCATGTTAACCCAGTCTTCCTTCTGGGGTCCGAATCTTCGGCCGCTTGAATTGCCAGGCTTCAGTGACTTCACTCTTGCGCATGTACATGGGAGTCTCATGCAGTCTGAGCTGCACATTACTTGCTGACCTGCGGACATTTATGACAGAGGAGACCTCCTAGGGTCTCTTCTGTTATAAAAAAACCCTACCCATCAGCGGGTTTTTAAAAAATTGAGTTTAGTACCACTTTAAGTGTTTGTATCACAAGAAAATGTCTTGCCACATTTTATAAAAAGATGCATTTTGTGTTGTACTCTTTGCTAGGTAAGAAGACATTTCTTGGACAGAATAAGTCCTTCTGGGGCCCTCTGGAATTAGTGGAGAAACTTTTACCCGAAGCAGCAGAAATCACAGCTAGTGTGAAGGATCTTCCCGGTCTCAAGTGAGTTGCATTTTTCTATTTTACTATTAGGCTGGGTTCACACTAGCTGTGGCCGTGGCTCGCAGCAGGGGGTCTGGTGGGTCTGTTCTCTGTTTTGGGGCAAATCGGGTCCGAATTTTTGCCTGAATTTGGACCTGAAACAGAGCCAAAGATGCACAGGACCCTTTTCCAGTGTGGACAGTGGCCGCCCGAGCGATGTGCGAACCGGCTTCACTGAGAGCCGATCAGTCTCTTTTCATGTGAATTGGATGTGAGGAAACCCAGTGTGAACCCAGCCTTTATAGTATGTTTCTCTGTAGTTGCCTGTGTATTTCTTCAAAAGGTTTGTGTTGTATTTCTGTTGTTTTAGATAATAAGCGAAAATATATTAACACCAGGGAGTTAAGAGGTATCAAATGGGTCTTAATACTCACAGGTCTAAGTCTAGTAAAGTTCATACAACAGGCACAATATAGAATAAGAACAGCTACTGCAATTTTTATGCAGTTATATTGATCTTGGATCAATGTAACTACAGTGCCTTGCAAAAGTATTCACCCCCTTGGCATTTTTTGTGTTTTTATTGCCTCAACCTGGAATTAACATGGATTGAGGATTTGCATCATTTAATTTACAGAACATGCCCACAACTTGGAAGAAGTTGTTTGCTTCACAAAAAACAAAACAAAAAAACAAATAGGACAAAATAACAGAAAAAGTCAATGTGCATAACTATTCACCCCCTTAAGGCAATACTTTGTAGAACCACCTTTTACGGCTGTCGCAGCTCCAAGTGGCTTTAGATAAGTCTCTATGAGCTTGCCACAGCTTACCACTGGAATTTTTGCTCATTCCTCCTTGCAAAATTGTTCCTGCTCCTTCAAGTTGGATGGTTTGCGCTTGTGCACAGCAATCTTTAGGTCTGACCACATATTTTCTATTGGATTGAGGTCTGGGCTTTGACTAGGCCATTCCAATACATTTACATGTTTCCCCTTAAACCACTCCAACACCAAGTGTTGCTTTAGCAGTGTGTTTGGGGTCATTGTCCTGCTGGAAGGTGAACCTCCATCCTAGCCTCAAATCACACACAGAATGGTACAGGTTTTGCTCAAGAATATCCCTGTATTTAGCACCATCCAGCTTTCCCTCAACTCTGACCAGTTTCCCAGTCCTGACTGCTGAAAAACATCCCCACGGCATGATGCTGCCACCAACATGTTTCACTGTGGGGATGGTGTTCTTTGGGTGATGTGATGTTAGGTTTGCGCCAGACATAGCGTTTTCTTTGATGGCCAAAAAGTTAATTTTTAGTCTCATCAGACCAGAGCACCTTCCTCCATGCAATTTGGGAGTCTCCCACATGCCTTTTTGCAAACTCAAAATGTACCATTTTGTTTTTTGCTGAAAAAACAACAAAATGGCCACTCTGCCATAAAGCCCAACTCTATGGAGCATATGGCTTATTGTGGTCCTATGTACAGATATTCCAGTCTCTGCTGTGGAACTCTGCAGCTCCTCCAGGGGTTACCTTAGGTCTCTGTGCTGCCTCTCTGATTAATGCCCTCCTTGCCCGGTCCATGAGTTTGCTGTTGTACCATGTTCTTTCCATTTGGTTATGATAGATTTGATGGTGCTCCTAGGGATCATCAAAGATTTGGATATTTTTTTTATAACATGAGATATATTATCTCTCTATCTCTCTCTCTCTCTATATCTCTATCTATCTATCTCTCTCTATATCTCTTCTTCTTCTTCTTCTTCTTCTTCTTCTTCTTCTTCTTCTTCTTCTTCTTCTTCTTCTTCTTCTTCTTCTTCTTCTTCTTCTTCTTCTTCTTCTTCTTCTTCTTCTTCTTCTTCTTCTTCTTCTTCTT